>NC_071506.1:118460748-118763778 GCF_027887155.1 Malaclemys terrapin pileata | reverse complement strand
GTTCAAATGATGATCTGGAGTCATTGTCTGTAAATGTTTTCTCTCTGCTTTAATCAAATTGCAGCACTAACGGCATTTTAGTTGATTCAGATGTCTCTTATGAATTCCTACAAGCTTATAAATAGTACAATTATGTATAAAGTAGTTGTATTTTCAAACCCAGATTAGTTATGAGCACTGAATTTCTTCCACCGTTGCCTTTCCTTTTAAATGAAACTATGCTTATTTATGGATAGTTCTATCATAATTATATTTTAATGAATTGCTGCTACAATTGCAGGTGGCAAAATGAGTAGTCTAACAATACTATTTATAGAAGACATTTTATACACCATAAATCTATGGGGTACTGAGTCTGCTGAAGACACTGAAGATGATGCCTCTGTGGTGCTCTAGACTTGTAGTAGTTTCATTGGTAATACAGGAACAACATAATCCATTGCTTGTTAGCTGTCTTTCTGTGGTATAATGGTCCTGGGACCTCAGATTAAATTTAGATTTTTCCACCTAAAACTACATGGTGGAATTTTCAAAAGCACCTCAGTGATTTAGGGGCATACACCTTATGCTTATAATGTAAGTATATTTTTGTATGTCATTGAATAAAGAAAATGCATTTTTTCTAATAATTTGTAATAGAACTATGTTTGTCCATCATTAACCAGGCACTATTGTCCTGTTTAAAAATTTTCAATCTCTGCCTAAGGGAACAGAAATAATAATATATGACTAGGGTGACCAACCATAGAATGCAACATAGTGAATAGTCAAAGCAAACAAATAAGTGAAAATTATTCATCTAAAATATTTGGTGAGTGCTTGTAATTAGCATATTTTTAAAAAACTGGATCAGTTTGCAAATAATTAATTAATCTAAAAGGGGCCAAAGCAACAAAAAAAAATGTTAACAAATAGCTTGAGCAGTTTTAGTTAGAGTAAAGTAGGTGCCTTGATTGAGAGTTCTGTGTTATTTTTAGAGTCACTACCACATGTAATTATGCCATTTTAGGCTTCTCACATCCCTCATGCTTCAAATGTATGATTCTAGAAGAGTTTATGTCCCAAGAAACTAATTAGAGAGGAAGTCAAAAAGCATGATGACAAAATGGATTTTAAGTAATTAGAATGAAGCAGGCCTATCTACCGGGGGTAAGAAAATAGGCCACTGATGGTTACATATTGAATGAAACAGATTTCCCATCAGCCCACTTTGGAGGGAGAAACCTGCATGTTGTTGTGGAGAACAGAGGTGAGTTGCTTTGTTGTGTCCATGGGGAATTTCCAAGTCAGAACTCTTAATTTTTTTTTTAATCAAGCTGCTAGGCTAGCGGGTTAGATGATATCACTGTGTGGGTGGGGACACTTCAGTCAAATATCACATACTCATGTGCAGGTACTGTAGTTCAGGAAAGGCTTATGACTGCAAACATTTAAGGCTCATTCTTTTCTCACGTTTGTAGAATACCTTGAAAGGTTATGGGTTTTTAGAAGAAAAAGTTACTTTAAAATAAAACATATATTAACATTTTTAAAAATCTACCAGATCCCTCCTTGAGAAATTATAAACAAGTTTCTTGGAACTTGAGTTGCTGTTTTTCTAAAAGAGGGCATCAGAAGAAAAATAATCTCACAGTCAGTAATGTAATAGGAAATGGTAACTCTCTTTTACATTTGATCTCCTAAGATATCATACTTAAATATTTGAAGCCAATTTCTTTGAAAATTTAATGTAGATTTCTAAATTGTACTAGTAACAATACATTAAATCCCTTTCAATTAATACTTTAGTTTGCATAAAATGGATATATACAGATCAGACACATTAGACAGATGTTGATGCAAGTGATGGAGCTCTAAACAGCACTCTGGTACACCCTCATCCTTCCCAGCAGCTTGTGCAGGTAGGGTGTCTGGTCCTCTTGCAAGGACTTTGCCCCTGGACTTCACTGATAAAGAACATCTTTCACATCTGCCTTTGTCTGATTGGTTTAATCCCCCAATGAAGCTAATTTTCAAACCTTGGGATAGTGCTATGAAAGAGGTAAGAATAAAACAAATTTTACTTAATTATATTATCACAAATGATTTCTTAAATAATTCATTATAAGCTCATACACTTTTTTTACGACCTTTGCAACACATATAACATCTAGTAGTTCTGTATACTGAGTCCATAAAGGTCATTTACATGAAAAGTATGCTTTAAGATTACATTATAATTACTCAATATATTTTCTATCTGTGTTTGCATGATTCCATGCTTGCTCAGCATGAAATGAAATGGAAACATGGTGGCATATATAATATGCCCCAAAATTATGTCCGTAGTTAGCCATTTCATCCCATGGAGTGAACCAAAGGTTGGCTGTGCTGCTGATTGAAAAGAAAATGCATAGCATAGTGTTGAAAAAAATTATTAAAATAAATACCTCAGAGAGAAGAGATCTTACTATATACACAGTGTGTCAAAACAGATATTGTAAAACATTGGCAATGAAATTAGTGTATGAGAAGTGTACACGAATGAAAAAAATATTACAGGATGCCATCCGGACTCTAAAATTATAGAAAAGGTTTTACATGGCATTTTAGAAATAGGTGATCATGCTGTTAAAGAGTAATATAATACACTAGCATTAAGGAACAGAGTATGTTAGTTGTATAATCAACTTTAATTGTGGCATTTCCTGATTTTTGGGTGTCTAACAGTGCAACTTTAATTTTCTCTGAACGTAGGAAGTTTTGGGAAGGTATTTGGAATCATGCAAACACAGAGAGAAAATATATTGAGTAATTATAATGTAATCTTAATAAACCTCAAAAGTTAACTTCACAATTTTGTGGTGTTAAAAAGGACCTCCAAAAGAACTAGATGCATTTATAGTCATGTTAATTTTGTTACTTTATTGCAATAGACAAATGGTTACTCTTCCCCCACTCTGACTTTATTCTCATGAAGTTCTGCCATCCCCAGTCAATGTCTCCAGCTATCCTGATTTTCAGTATTAAACCACTGTTAGTCCTGGTAATGTATGGATGTGATAGCAATGCCAGAAATTACACACCATGTAAGAGAAGTGACTGTAAACTACAAGACTTTAATAACATTGAGGGATTTTTGGTAATAACATCAACCACGAGAGTGAACTTCAAAGAATTTTGATGCCACCAGAAACTCCAACGTGGCAATATAGTCTTGGGTGTTTTCTGTTTTTTTTTTTTTCTTTTGGATAATATAAACAGCTAATTTTTTAAAAGTATCTAATGAAAAACTTTCCTTTCCCTATCAGTGCCATAGCCATCAACCCACTCTTCCTTCCCTGCTCTTCTTTCTTTTCCTACTCTTTACACTTTCTCCTTTATAGTGGCACCTGAATTTTTTGCCTTTGATCATGACAGGACTGGCTTTAATTTAAACATTGCTTTGAATCACAGCAGATTCATACATGTTTCAGAATTTGTGTATGTGAGGCCACTCTATGAAGTGAAATATTTTGTATAAGAATGTGTCTGTACCAGGTATTGTGTTTTTCACAACATTACCTGTCATTCACTTATGAGTAAATCTATGTTTATTACCTTTTATGAATAGGCAGAAGTGTTAAAGTGTATTGAATTATATAAACACATAACTGACTATTAGTATTTTGGTATAAAGGACAAAGGTCTAAATGTTAATATTGTAGAATTCAGTTGATTTTGAATTTCCTTTATCATAAAATGAATGAAAAATGTTTAAATAAAAAAACTGTTTTGTTGATATCCATGCAATGTAGTTTCAAAGAGATTCAGATGCAAAGAATTTCAAAGCAAGTTGTGCTTTATAGTTTTGGAAGATGTCAAAGTATCAGCCTATTCACTGCTTTGTGGCATTGTTCTGTAATGCTTGATCATTCTTTATGAAGCAGTTGTGTGGAGATGGCTGAAAATTAGGGTACGTCCAGACTACCCGCCGTATCAGCGGGTAGCGATCGATTTATCGGGGATTAATATATCGCGTCTCGTCGAGACGCGATATATCGATCCCCGAACACACTCCCCGTCGACTCCGGAACTCCACCGGAGCAAGCGGCGGTAGCGGAGTCGACGGGGGAGCCGCGGCCGTCGATCCCGCGCCGTGAGGACGGGAGGTAAGTCGGAATAAGATTCGGTGACTTCAGCTACGGTATTCCCGTATCTGAAGTTGTCAGCTACGGTATTCCTGTAGCTGAAGTTGCGTATCTTACATCGACATCCCTTCCCCCCCCTCCAGTGTAGACCAGGACTTAAATACCCAGCATGCCCACATTGTGATTAAAATTGTACTATCAACCTCTGTATTCAAACACTGTTGACTGTGTGCTGACCTGCTGTGACCTAAGATAAGTCATTTTAATTTTCTGTGCCTCTGTTTCCCCTCCCACCTTTTGTCTGTCTTAACTTGGTAGATTATACGTTTTCTAAAAGAGATGCTCTAGCTGAGCCAAAATGTATGGGCTTGATATGGGAATACTGAGTGAAATTCTACAGCCTGTGTTATGCAGGAGGTCAGACTTATCATAAATGGTTCCACCTGGCCTTAGACTCTATGAATAACCTCTCTGGGGTAGGGACTGTCTCTCAGTATGCACACTGCCTCGTACAATGGGCGCTGATCTCAGTTGGGGCCTCAAGGCACTACTGTAATACAAATAATAAATAGTAGTCTGCCATGCTACTGACTAGCCTATAGTACAGTTTTATAACAAGGAAAACAAAATGCCCTGGCCACCGCGTTCAGGCAAATGGTACCAGCAGCAACCATTTTTTAAGCATTCATTAGATAATTCACTAGATAATACTTAGTCCTGCCTTGAGTGCAGGGGACTAGACTAGATGACCTCTCGAGGTCCCTTCCAGTTCTATGATTCTATGAATCTATGATTACTATCACCATGTGAACTGCGAAGCAGACAGCGTCTAAAGGAAATTCAACTCCTTTAAACAGTCTGATCTTAACTGTTACATGGCTTGTGGATATCGTTCGTTGGTTTCTATTTAAATGTCAACTACACAGCAGTGCTTAACGACTTTAATAGATATGTGCATTTTTTTCCAACGGCTACTTAATAGTTCCAAATAACACATTGCAAATGCTTAGAGCCGGGGTACAAAATTTGAGTGACAAAAAACTATCTGTGGCTTGTTATAAAGTTATAGAACTATACATCTGAAATTTGGTATGAGAATTTTTCATGGCACTAATATGAGCTAATTAAAAGTTCTTTGGAATTTTTGGAAAGAGTTGTCATACCTACATCAGAACAGCACAAAGAACAGGTGACTTTCTTAAGACAGAACTAATGATGACATGCATTCTGTCCTCCTTTCATACGTTCTGGTACGGTAGTCCTGTATTTTGTGTCTGGACAGCATATGAACCCACCAAGGACAGTCAAGTATAAGAGCAGTGCAACTACGCGTGAATCACATTCCTCTCAAATGGGTTGTCATACTATGTTTATTATAAGTGGGGGCGGGGGGAATTATTAAACAATGAGGCAAAGAAGTTCTGAGAGAGAGACTGAGTAACTATAAATGGCACAACTCACTGCTCAGAACATAGAAAGCTCAGAACAGTGAATTATGCAAATAATAATTGAGAATAGAATCAGATTTCATACTGCCAAATCTTTAGGTTCTTATTTCCACCAAAACACATATGCTAGTGCGCCTCCAGGCCACCAGGCGTTTCCACAAAGCATGCTGAATACTGGCCAACATTGTGGCATAGACCTACAGTATGAATCACTGTTCCCCTACACTAAAGATTGGGTCCTTGGAGCCGAGTACTTTTGATTCCCAAAGCCACCTCTAAACTCGGGTTCAGTTTCTGCTTCAGTTCACAGTGACTTAGATTTCTCATCAGCAAGTCAAATAGTTCAATCTTGAAAATTGTCTAAAAAAGGACTGGCGACATGATAACCATATGAAGAGCTTTTAATTTCTATGTCAGTGATTCATTCCCCTTATCTTTGGGGATTTTGAGACAATCAGAACTTGCAGTTGGCAGCCATAGGATCTCCCATGAGTTGTTCTTTCTCAAAACATCCTGCTTCCAGCCATGGAAAAACAGCAGCAGTTAGTACTCCTGCCTGTGTTTCTTTCTTATTTGCAGTGTTGTAGCTGTATTGGTTCCAGAATATAGAGGAAACTAGGTGGGTGAGGCTATATCTTTTATTGGACTAACTTCTGTTGGTGAAAGAGATGTGCTTTCGAACTCCACAGAGCTCTTCCTCTAAGAATTCTAGAGCTCGAAAGCTCATCTCTCACCAACAGAAGTTGATCCAATCAAAAATATCACCTCACCCATCTTGTTTCTTTCTAACAGTGAATTTGCCTCACAGCATGAGATTCTTCTTCAAGTGATTGCACATGTCCATTCCACTGTAGGTGTGTGCACACCTCGTGCTCAGTTCTTGGAGATTTTTCCCTCAGCAGTACTTTGGAGGGCAATGCGAGTGCCCTCTTGTGCCTCACATTTCTGCATGCAGGCATAAAGGGCCACACTGCCCTCGATGCTCCTCAGTTCCTTCCTACTGCTGGTGACAATTGTTGGAGCTCCAATCTTTGTATCTGCAAGACTTCTCTCTTTTAATGTATATAGAACCTGTAGAGTTAGCTTTTAGTCTAGTGTAAACTAAACTAAAGATATAGATATAAGAATAAGTATAGGATAGTAATTTTCTAGAGTGGGGTTCCCAGTTCCTTGTTATAGACTGGCCTCGGTACAGGACTAATTGTTCATTCTCCTGACTCCAGGGCCTGTTGCTCATGTAACAAGTCTATGCCAGTGAGTGACCCATGCCACAGCTGCCTTAAGTGTCTGGGAGTGGTACATGTAAGTGATAAATGTCACATTTGTAGAGGGTTCAAGCCCCAATCAAAAAAGAACAAGGCTGCCAGATTCAAGTGGTTGTTTATGGAGTCTGTGTTTCCCACTTGGAACGGGTACCAAGCACATTTGAGTTATCTAAGAGTGCTCCCCCTGTTCTGCCTGTGTCCAGAGGCAGATACTCGTTACAGGTATCTAAGAAGAGACAACGTAAGACTCCCAAAGACTTGGAACTGTGGCCTTCAAAATCTACAGTAAAGCACCAAACTCAGGCAAGGACTTGGGGGGGTGCTAAGAGAAGAGGCACCCCCAGACAGTCTAAAACCCAGGAGGGATTGCTGATTCAGAGCCCAGGAAGAGTCCATTAAGACCAACCCCTGAAGGGCTAGAGCAGCTTTCAGTACCACAGACTCAGGAGGCCTTTTTGGTGCCATCTACACCCAAGGCTTTCGAGACACCCAGAAAGTTGCTTAACCTGTTGGTGCTAGCTTCCTCTGCTGTTCAAGAATCTCGCCTGGTACTAGCATTGGAAGTGCTCTCTGGCCCCAGAGCAGTGTTTGGTACCAGTGGCTTCTATAGTTGCAGCTCCTCTCGATAGGGTTCAGTCTAGAGGGAAGCCAGAGATGATCTTGTCGATACCCCCATCTCCAGACTTGGAGTCAGTCTCCCTGGTACCATTGGAGTCAGCTCCACTATGGTCTGAGGAAGCAGATTTTTCATCAGACTCCAAAGTCGGATCAAGTGTCTTGACCCAAGCAGCATCTACATTGCAAATTTTAGCCCTGCAAGCCTGAGTCAGCTGCCCCAGGCTGAGACTTGGTGCGGTGAGTTTTTTATCACAGTGTGGATGTCTCCTTTGTGCCTGAGTTTTCCCTCTGTACAATGGGAACAACTGCCCTGCCCCGCATGGCTGCCGGGAGGGTAAGTGTCTTAAAAATAGTGAATTGCTCAGCTACTGCAGTGATGGGGGCCAGATAAGCCAGAGAGTCCACGGCCGGACGGGACTGCCAGCTTATTTAGCCTGGTCTCCGGCATGTCATAAGTCATCAGCAACTGAGATTAGACCAGGTGTTACAGCCAAAGCTACAGAAGGAAGTTACAAGATTGCACAGTGCACTGTAAAAAACGGAAAGCCATTTACAAACGGAACCACAGGCCGGCAGCAGAGTGCCACTGAAAATCAGCTCGCGTGCCACCTTTGGCACGCATGCCATAGGTTGCTGACCCCTGTTCTAGAGCATCTCCGCTCCCTTCTTGTCCTTCTACATAAGCTAGGCTTTGGGAGCATCTCAGCAAGGTCACCATTGTCCCTCGACCGGGACCGTGCAGGGGAAACTGCATGCACAGTACTGCCTTTCATCCTGTCAGCAGCTCCTCGTGTATTCACAAAAATGCATGGTTGTAGTAGAGGCATTCTAGTGAAGATCACGAATCCATGTGTTTTCCTACCTATATGATGTGCTAATGAGAAGCTGATCCAGATATCAGATACTGTCCAGTGTAGCTACTGTTCAGTCCACTTTCGACAGGTGGGGGTTCCTAATCAATACAGAGAAATCTTTCCTGATGCCTGTTCAAAGAATAGAATTCATTCGGGCAGACCTGGATTCTACAAAGGCCAGGGCTTTCCTGGTGGAGCAGAGGTTCCAAATAATGCAGGTCATTGCTCTACATCTAAAGGGGCACCCTGTCACTACAGTTTGGAATTGCCTCAAACTTCTAGGACAGGTGGGGGGCGTGCACTTGCATGATGCAGCATACTAGGCTACGCCTCAGAGAAGTGCAGGGTTGGCTAGCCTTGATGTACTCACTGGCCCATCATCATATGGACATGGTGGTTCAATTACCTGCTCAGCTGTTATCTTTGTTTGTTTGTGACAGTCACTTTAGACACAAATGAATCCGATCTAAGTTGGGGAGTTCACTTAAATGTCCCTCAGGGCCTTTGGTATTCTCAGGATCTAAGTCTCCATAAAAAATACCAGGGAGTTTCAGCTCCATTTAGCTTGGGTGGCATTCCTTCTGCACATCAACACAGCAGCCGCATTCTATGTAAACAAATGGGGGGTGGGTGGGGGAGAAGTTCCTCAAAGTTATGCCAGGAGGTGAACCTCCTTTGGAATTTCTGCATCACCAGTCCCATCAACCTGCTTACCTTCTGGAAGTTCAAAACACTCTGGCAGACCACCTGAACAAGTTGTTCACAGGTCACCACAAATGATTTATTCGCCAACATGTGTCCAGGTCCATTTTCCAGCGGTGGGGAACACCCCAAGTGGACCTGTTTGCAACACCAAACAAGAAATGTCATCTTTTTTGTTCCTAAGAGGGTCACAGCCCAGGTTCACTGACAGATGCTTTCCTCCTGCCGTGATCAAAAGGCCAGCTGTATGCTTTTCCTCCAGTTACACTCCTGCCCAAAGTTTTGTCCAAAGTCAAGGAAGATTCCACCCACCGAGAAGTGGCGCGGGTGAGCTATGTGCTGGCCGCGGCTTCTTGCCGCCCCCATTGGCCCGGGACGGCGAACCGCGGCCAGTGGGGGCCGCGATCAGCCGAACCTGCCGCGTCAGCAGATAAATATAACTGGCCTGGCCCTCTAGGGTGCTTACCCTGGTGAGCCATGTGCCGAACGTTGCCAACCCCTACTCTAGACATTAGAAGAGCTTTGGCTTTTTACCTGGATTGAACTAGGTCTTTCAGATCTTTTTCCTCAGGTCTTTGATGCAGTTTCAGACAGAGTAAAGGGCCACCCAGAGGATCTCTTCCTGGATTTCTAGCTGTGTTTGTGCTACCAATTGGGTGATATTGCACTTCCAGTAAAATGTTGGCTCGCTCATCCAGGTTGCAGGCAAACTTCTGTAGCCTTTCTGGCTCATGTAACCATATCAGATGTTTGTAGGGTAGCAAATTGGTTGTCAGTCCATATGTTTGCCTCTCACTATGTCATCTCTCATCAATCTAAACACGATGCCAGATTTGGACAGGTGGTCCTTCAATCCTTGTTCAAGTAGACTCCACACCGACCTCCAGTTCAAACTGCCTGGGAATCACCTATAGTGGAATGGACATATGCAATCACCGAAGAAGAAAAAACGCGTATCTGTCTTTCCTGTAACTGTTCTTCGAGATGTGCTGCACATGTCCATTCCCCGACCCGCTTTCCTTCCCCTCTATTGGAGACTTTCTAGAAGGAACTGAGGGGTTGGGGGCAGGAGGGGGAAGCATGGTCCTTTATACTACTCGTGCAGTGGTGCAAGGCACCAGAGGGTGCTCACACTACCCCGACAGTTATTGCTGAGGGGGGAAATTTCTAGCAACTGTGCACAGTATGCACACACATCTACAGCAGAATGTATGTGTGCATTCAATAAATTACGAAAAGGTAGGTAATTTTTTTTTCCTAAGGTCCTTCTCTACTGCTTCTCTTTCTTCTCTATCTTCCTTCCTAAAGTTTTAACATTACATCAGCCTTCATCACTGGTGTGCTTTACTACCTGTGAGCAAAACTATTTAAGCATGCCACCCACTTTTTCTTAAAACTTTTTCACCTTAATCCCTTCTTTACTCACACGACTTGACCCACAGCATACGATCTGACTGGCTCACTTGGCAAGAGAGAACGAAAACGAGAGTTAAAACTCCTAATTGTGCCAATATTATACATCATTTCTAAAGCAACTCAAATCTTAAAACATTTAAAATATGTTAAATCTAGGCTGAGTTAAAAAAAATTCCTCTATGTTCCTGCTGTCCTAGCTGAATTCAAAGGTCTTTGAGCTTTGAGTTTTCTAGGCTGTGGAAGAGGTTAAAATGTTTGATGTTCACATCCTCTTTCTGTATCAGTTTACTCTTGAATATCTTTGAACACCTGAAGAACTAGCTTGCTGCATGCAGATAGAGAAAATGTCCTGACGAGTTCATATATACTCTGTGTGTTCAGGTGCATGCAGATTTTTGTTGCTTTCTTTTAAACTTGCACATACAAATGTAGAAAAGTCTCAACATTTTCATGTTTATTTGATCACTTTAAAACTTTGCACAACTTGTATACACATATACATTCCACACAAATTCTGCCTTTTAGCAGTTTTTTGTGGAAGACTTATGCTAGCTGAATACTTTTGGAAAACCCAACTCTCAGGACCCAATTGATTTGATATGCAATATTGTGTGTGTTTTATGGTTGTTTTTGGAAGATTCAGTGGTATAGTTCTACTACAGCTAAACCTGTATACCCAAGTGCAGTACATTTGGTAGGATGATACTGTATCTGACAACTCCTGAACTACTACTCCATTGAGTGTGACTGCAAGCTTAGTTTCTGTTACTTCTCAGAACCACAAATCTTTCCCTTCTGTTTTTCACATAGTTTGTACAAGTCATTGCAAAAGCTTTACATTCTTTGCTAAACTTTCTTCTAAAAAGTGAACTTTCTGGGGTTTTTTGTTTGCCACAAACTAAACTATTTAAGACATAAAATGGAAAATTGTATTTAACAGATAATAGATTGTCTTCCCAAATGTTTCATCAGTACAAAACTGCTGTGGTTGGCCCCAAATGGGAAGATTTTTTTTTTTTTTAAAGTTTCTATCAGCCAAAGTATGGTTGAAACTTCCCTACATGTCTGTTTAAATCTTCCCAACCAGCTTTTCTCTGCATGTCTTTAGAACATTATCAGGAATGTGTGTTTTTTATTAAGTAATTGTACCAATAATTGCTCGTGGCAGCTAGGATTCTGGCAAGACAGATTTTGCAGTTTAAAGGCACTGGGAGTGGAATATATAGTATTTGTACAATAGGGTTTATTTGGTTATTCTTTAACACCTTTTATTCAGAAGCTGTGGAAAAGTATTGTGTTATCATAGAATCATAGGACTGGAAGGGATCTTGAGATGTCATCCAGTCCAGTCCCCTGACTCATGGCTGGACTAATTATTATCTAGACCATTTCTGACAGGTGTTTGTCTAACCTGCTCTTAAAAATCTTCAATGATGGAGATTCCACAACCTCCTTAGGCAATTTATTTCAGTGCTTAACCACCCTGACAGTTAGGAAGTTTTTCCTAATGTTCAACCTAAACCTCCCTTGTTGCAATTTAAGCCCATTGCTTCTCATTCTATTCTCAGAGGTTAAGAAAAACAATATTTCTCCCTCTTCCTTGTAACAGCCTTTTACGTACTTGAAAACTGTTATCATGTCCCCTCTCAGTCTTCTCTTTTCCAGATAAACAAACCCGATTTTTTCAATCTTCCCTCATAGGTCATGTTTTCTAGACCTTTAATCATTTTTGTTGCTCTTCTCTGGACTTTCTCTAATTTGTCCACATCCTTCCTGAAATATGATGCCCAGAACTGGACACAATACTCCAATTGAGGCCTAATCAGCGCAGAGTAGAGTGGAAGAATTACTTCTCATGTCTTGCTTACAACACTCCTGCAAATACATCCCAGAATAATGTTCACTTTTTTTGCAACAGTGTTGACTCATCATTTAGTTTGTGGTCCACTATGACCGCCAGTACTCCTTCCTAGGCAGTCGTTTCCTATTTTGTATGTGTGCAACTGATTGTGCCTTCCTAAGTGGAGTACTTTGCATTTGTCCTTATTGAATTTCATCCTATTTACTTCAGACCATTTCTCCAGTTTGTCCAGATCATTTTGAATTTTAATCCTATCCTCCAAAGCACTTGCAACCCCTCCTAGCTTGGTATAGTCCACAAATTTTATACGTTTTCTCTCTATGCCGTTATCTAAATCATTGATGAAGATATTGAACAGAACAGGACCCAGAACTGATCCCTGCAGGACCCCACTCATTACATCCTTCCAGCATGACTGTGAAACCATTGATAATTACTCTCTGGGAACGGTTTTTCACTTTATAGTAGCTCCTTCTAAGTTGCATTTCCCTAGTTTGTTTATGAGAAGATCATGTGAGACAGTATCAAAAGCTTTACCAAAGTCAAGATATACCACGTCTACCGCTTCTTCCCCGCCCCCCCCCCACTTACCCCCCGTCCACAAGGCTTGTTACCCTGTCAAAGAAAGCTGTCAGGTTGGTTTGACATGATTTGTTCTTGACGAATCCATGCTGACTGTTACTTATCATCTTATTATCTTCTAGATGTTTGCAAATTGATTGCTTCACTATTTGCTCCATTATATTTCCAGGTACAGAAGTTAAACTGACTGGTTTGTAATTCCCTGGGTTGTCCTTATTTCCCTTTTTATAGATGGGCACTATATTTTCCCTTTTCCAGTCTTCTGGAATCTCTCGCGTCTTCCATGACTTTTCAAAGATAATCACTAATGGCTCAGATATCTCCTCAATCAGCTCCTTGAGTATTCTAGGCTGCATTTCATCAGGCCCTGGTAACTTAAAGACATCTGATTTGTCTAAGTAATTTTTAACTTGTTCCTTCCCTATTTTAGCCTCTTCTGATCCTACCTCATTTTCCACTGGTATTCACTATGTTAGACGTCCAATTGCCACCAACCTTCTTGGTGAAAACCGAAACAAAGAAGTCATTAAGCACCTCTGCCATTTCCACATTTTCTGTTATTATTTTTACGCCTTCATTGAGTAACAGGCCTACTCTGTCCTTGGTCTTCCTCTTGCTTCTAATGTATTTGTAGAATGTTTTCTTGTTACCCTTTATGTCTCTAGCTAGTTTTATCTTGTTTTGTGCCTTGCCCTTTCTTATTTTGTCGCTACATACTTGTGTTATTTGTTTATATTCATCCTTTGTAATTTGACCTAGTTTTCACTTTTTGTAGGACTCTTTTTTTTTTTTTTTTTTAAGATCATTGAAGATCTCCTAGGTAGGCCAGGTTGGTCTCTTGCCATACTTCCTATCTTTCCTACACAGTGGGATAGTTTTCTCTTTTGCTCTTAATAATGTCTCTTTGAAAAACTGCCAACCGTCTTCAATTGTTTTTCCTCTTAGACTTTCTTCCCATAGGAAGTTATGTCTCAATACTCTAAATAAGAACTGTTTTAAATTTAAGAATGTTGTTACATTTCACTTGATTGGCCTAATAGTTACAACCTATGGCTATACAGTGCATTTGCTTTAGTACTATAGTGCTATATAATAGGATTGGCAGCATGGTATCCCAAAACTATAATTGTGTGGGCCGCAGGCATGGAGAAACCTGAACAAAAATACATTATACATAGAAATTTTACTTTCTGAACAGAATTTTCTAACAAATTTACAGTTGGATGATGTTGCTCATATTTTTAATTAATTAAATAATTTTTTCACTTGACCAGAGCTCGGAGAGCCAGGAAGCGATTGCTTCCATGAAGGTGCTCATTAAAAGCTGCAGGGATATAAAAACTATTACTCTAATTTTTTTAATTTTTTATTTTTGTTCAAAATATACTGTAGCTGTTCATTATGCCTGCAGGTCCTGATTTGTTTGGTTTTGTGTATCCACATGGAAAAATAAATATCCTTCTTGAAATAGAAGAAAAGGAGCGCCCCCTTTACATTAGTAACTGCTTATGCTCTGTGTATGGTTGGAAATTGACTCACTGATGACAGTGGTTGTCACAACAAGTCTCCTTGAACAGGTATTGAAAATGGTCTTTACTAGTGTAAGAGCTGCAAAACTGTTTGTCATCGTTCCATAAGAGCTTTGAAAATTTTCAGTACTAGTTTAGGGGGACCAGTTGCTAACAATATTTGTCAAGCACCATGTCATTTCCCTAGTTTGTACTGAGATCACATAACTCAACTGTGCCTACCTATCCTGTATATTTTCTTCTTAACTTTGTCTTTGCTTAATGCAGCCTGTTCTTCTGAATAATGCAATGTATAATTTAATTCAGAAATACTTTATGAAAAAGAAATACATTTTTGACCCAAGTCTTTGTGGTGTGATGGGACCTAAATCCCAGTGCTTTGATGCGGCTTGTATTCGTTCATGTTTTTCCATATCACTGGTAGCTATTATTATCAGTGACAACGTCTATTGCAAGAATATGTCTGCCTCTTTATTTGCTAGTGGGTTTCCTAAGGCAGAACTGATGTGGTATGCTAAATCATCAGACTATATTTGATGGTATGTGACTGCGTTGTCCTCTTCTGGATTTAAGCCCTCAGAGGATTTAAGCCCTAAGAAAGGAAAGTAGGGGATGAGAAGAGAAAGGAAGATGAAGAGGGAAAGAGGCAAAGGGAATATGGCACAATCTCACATCAGCCTGTGAACTTTTGACAGGGTACAGATAGTGATGTTTAATATCCCCACTTTGGTTTACTAATTACAAGGAACATATTATTTCAGCCAGTTTCACAAACACTGCTCTACAGCCAAAATGCTTCTGAAATAAATGTAGTCAAACTTTACTAATTCTGGGTCACTGAGAACGAAAATGATGCTTAAAATTGTTGATTGGCTCTAGTTTTCAAGATATGCTATTGGGTCAATATATACGACCCATGACTTGGGAATGGCGGAGGATAAGTGAGTTATAAAGGGAAGGGATCTCAATTTAAACCAGAAATGACTAAAATACATCTTTGACTGGATCTATGAATAAATCTATGACTGGGTTTGGACAGTACTTGCTTTTTAGGCAAAACAATGAATGATGCAATCTGAAGCTGGTATTGCGTCATACATGATATGAATTGCATCATGTTATTCCTAGAAGTCATGGATGATGCAATCATAACGAAGCTTACATCACTCTGCTGAACAAATTGCCCTATATCAGCTCTAGAAATCATACAGTGTCGTGCTCTCTTATTTGTCAGTGTTTGATTTTGCAAAGGGACACATTTCTGTTTAGCCAAAGTGAGCAGAGATGCCTCGTACTTGTGTGAACAGTGCAGATAACTTCTACTATGTTTGTGGTGAAGTGACTTTTGCAACACAAAAGCACAGTATAACCACTATGGTTAAGAAAGCCTATCACCTTTATTTTGGCTGCAAAATTGGAGATCAGGACAAGAGGTGGGCCCCACACATATGCTGCAACACTTGTGCAACAAATCTTTGCCAGTGGTTGAACAGGAAAAGGAAATCTATGCCTTTTGCAGTGCCAATGATTTGGAGAGAGCCAACAGATCACACCAGCAATTGTTACTTCTGCATGGTGCCTCCAGTTGGGAAAGGTGTGTCAAAGAAGAAAAAGTGGACTGTGCATTATCCAAACATTCCATCAGTTATACGCCCAGTACCCCACGGAGAAGGACTGCCCGTTCCTGATGCACCAGAATCATTCTCACTTGAGTCAGATGAGGAAGAGGAAGAGGATGAAGCTTCTGGTCCTGAACCATCAATGTCACAGGACCCACATTTTCTCCCATCCTCCTCCTCTGAACCACACCTCATAACACAAGGTGAATTGAATGACCTTGTCAGGGATTTGGAATTACCCGAGAGTAAGGCAGAGCTGTTGGGCTCCAGACTACAGCAGTGGAATCTCCTGGCAGGTGATGTTAGGGTTTCCATGTTCCGTGCCCATCAAAAGGATCTTGTCCCATTCTTCTTCATGGAAGGTGATCTTGTAGCCTGCAACAACATCGATGGTGTGATGGCAGCCCTCAACATCGTTCATGATCCAGATGAGTGGAGACTGTTCATTGATTCATCGAAGAAGAGTCTTAAAGCTGTTTTACTGCATAATGGCAATGTTTTGCCATCAATTCCAGTTGGTCATGCAGTCCATATGAAGGAAACCTATGACAACATGAAACAACTTTTGAGGTGCATAAACTATGACCAACATCAGTGGCAGCTTTGTGGCGATTTGAAGGTTGTTGCTCTCTTGCTTGGTCTGCAGACTGGATACACAAAGTAGTGCTGTTTTCTCTGCGAATGGGATAGTCGTGCAAGAGATTCCCACTACATCAAGAAAGACTGGCCACTCCGACAGTCATTGGAGCCTGGGAGGAAAAGTGTTCAGCATCCACCACTTGTTGAATCAAGGAAGATTTTGTTACCACCCTTACACATCAAGCTGGGTCTGATGAAGAACTTTGTCACGGCCATTGACTAAACAAAAACAGCTTTCAAGTACCTCCATGGAAAATTTCCAAGGTTAAGTGAAGCTAAGATAAAGGAAGGTGTCTTTGTTGGTCCTCAGATTCGTGAACTTCTTTGAGATGATGCATTTGACCATGCACTGCGTGGCAAGGAAAAGACGGCATGGAAAGCCTTCCAGTTAGTGGCAATAAATGTTCTCGGAAACAACAAGGCAGACAACTACAGGTTGTTGGTGGAAAACCTCCTCAAGGCATACAAAAGCCTTGGTTGCAACATGTCACTAAAGATACATTTTTTGCACTCTCATCTAGATTTTTTTCTACCGAACTGCGGACCAGTGAGCGACGAGCACGGCGAGCGATTTCACCAGGACATTGCAACAATGGAGAAATGCTATCAGGGCAAATGGAGCCCATTAATGCTTGCAGACTATTGCTGGACAGTGACAAGAGATGCTCCATTTAATGAATACAAGAGACAAGCCAAGAAGCGCCAAGTAGACACTGAATAGGACTAAACTATGTACATAATAGTTTTTTGCCTTTTGTTTCATAATAAATTTTATTTATATAATCCTTTTGCTGATTTTTAAAGTGTTACATAAACAGGACAGGTGAAATATTATCATGTAAAGCAACCATAAACACATGAAAAGACCTAGGTTTACAATTTATGATTAAAACTCTACTATCTACACAATATACATAGACATAAAATGTAAAAACTTAAATATCTTAGAAACAGTAGCCAATCAGTTGTTTTAATTGTCATATTTGAATTCAGCACATCAAAATACATAATAAATAGCGCATTTTATCTCTGAAGCAGATGACTTCTCAAAAATTGTAGACCAGTGAAATCATAAAAACTTTTTGTATTGCAGGGTTTTCCCCTCTCCACCTTGTAATAAAGAGCAAAAATGGAGAGGGCTTGATAAAATTCTGGAAATTTGGAAACTTTAATGCACTACAGTTTTTGTTTTGTTTTTTTTCCTATTTGTTTAGTTTAAATGAAAAACTTTTCAGGGAAGAGAATGTGTGGAGGTATGACTAAAAGCCTGATGGCACTTCTACCTTATAGAGCTTATGAGAAGACCTTTGTTTCTAGCACATCATTAGATCGAAGTATACTTCTGTCCTAAATAGTGACTATGTAAAAATGGAATCTTCTTCCTGAATAGATCTGCTCCCTGTCTGTATTCTGAATCCTGTCTACTGACTTTAGTGACATAAATAGATTGTTATATCTTTTTATTCCTGTTAAACTTTCAGAACCAACAAACAAAGAGTGATTGTTCTTTCCAGTGCCCAGTTAACATAATTGTCTCCTAAGTTTTGATTATAGAGGTTATCGATTACTTTATACTGGTGCAAATGCATTAAGAGCGATGGTATTGCACACGTGTGATTCAAAGCATAATTTGAAGACTGTGGAGTTCTACAGATGTGACCAAAGGTCATAATTAAGGGTACAGTTTAGTGAGGGGTATTTTTAGTAAAAGTCATGGACAGGTCACGGACCATAAAAATACATCTGACTGAGGGCTAGTCTACACTGGCAATGCTAAAGCTTTAACGTGCCTTGTATGGTCGCTCTAAAAAAAACACCTCCACGAGGGGCGTAGCTCCCAGCGCTGGGGCACTGTTACACTGGCGCTTTACAGAGTTGCAACCTGAGTGAGAAAGTTGCAGCGCTGTTAATTGCCAGTGTAGACAAGCCCTAAATCTTAACTGGGGAGCCGCTGCTCTGGGGTGAGCTCCAGGAGGCCATTGCTTTTTCTCTTAATCTTCCAACCGTCCTTATCTGCCTCCTCTCAGCCTTTCAGCTCAGTCCAGCTGTGAATAATGGAGAAAATGTATAGATTTGTAAATATACACAAAATATATATTTAATAATAAGCTGTGAGTGATAAGGATTACAGGGGTGAGTGCCAGAGGGACTCTGGGTGTGTTTGAACTAGCTTTGATGGGAAGGAAAGAGTGCAGCCTGATTTTTAAATCTCAAGCTGGATTTGCAAGTAAAATAAACACACAACTATATTTTATAAACTGAGTACACTTGAAATGACAGTTGAGAGACAATGCACTTTGATTCCCTCAATGTCATTTTTAGAGTCACTTTTCAAAGTAGAACTGTGCTATAATGACTGAGGTAGCTGAAGAAAGATGGAGTAAATGAGACAAATTGATTACAAGTGTATCTTTGATGTAACTTTTATAATAGCAATATTAATATCCATTGTAACTCACAATCTGTAGAGCCTCAATATTCTCCACGATTCTAATCTCAGTTACATTTGGAGTATGTACAAAGAAGTTGGTGTGGGCTCAGTGTACTCTGGATTTATGCTAGTGTAACGAGATCAGAATCTGGCCGGTCATGTACATCTACCCCTTCTCTCTCTCTCTCCTGCTTTTGTGCTTTCAACGATTCCTCTTGCCTGTATGTTGCAAATTAACTACCCTTAAACAAAAAATAGACCCTATGTTGCCATTGCTTGCAAAGCAAGGTACACAAAGAGCCAGATTTGTTCTGATACTCTAGATTTACTGAACAAATATTTTATATGCTACTGTAAAAGTTTTGTTAGAAAATAAACTGCTTGCTTGAACTCTTTTCCCCAAAGAAACTTCTCCTATATAAGCATAACATCTGCTATAAATTGTTATGAGTAATATCTTCTAAAACCACTTCCATAGAAACAAGAATTCTTATTTCCATTTATGATAATATTTCACAATCAAAGAAGCTGCAAAAGAAATAGGAATGAGATCTTCTGGTTGCAAGCTATGTAATCCTGTTGTCTACGTTCGCTTCTTAAAACATCACTTTTCTGTTATACATGTAATATACTATATTGTATGTGTATCAACAGGACCTTTAGATTAGGGGGGGTTTCTATTTTTTTAATATTGGATCTGTGGTCAACTGAAAGGTTATCAGAGTCAGGCTGTCACACAGAAGAAGAAGAATACTGAAACAGGAACCTACTGGCTTCTTTAACCTTTTGCTGTAAGGAAATGTGCCTTTCTCCATTTGATTTTGAAAAAGGAAATAGATTGTGGTGGTGTGGCTGTGGAACTTTCTCTTTCTGCCTCTATCATTGCAAATGTGTTAGTTAAAGAAATGAAAAGAAAAAGTCTACTATTAAACAGTAGAATTGAACAGTAGAATATCTTAGCTCTGTCAAGATAACACAGTGAAAGTGATTGACTGCTCTTTTTGTTTTGTTTTAGGTGTCAGAAACTATTTGAAAGAAGCATTAGTGAATATCATTGCTGTGCACGCAGAGGTGAGGTAACTTTAGATTATTCACATTATTACAAGCGTCAAACAAAATAAGTTGGCTGACTTCATTGGAAATGAGCATTCTGAAAATCAGGCCACTTTTATTTACGTGTTTAAATACAAATTTTATTAAAGATGTGGGCGTGGTTAAAAATTGTATAAACTTCCATCAGTAACACCATATATCAAATTTTAGGGCTTGTTTATCCTGAAAGAGAATCCAGAATAAAGTAGCATGTGCATTTAAAGTGGATTAACTATTCCTGATTAATTCTAGATGTAGACACTCTTATTCCGGAATAAGAGTGCCTTATCTGAATTAGTATGGATTAAATTTGGTTTACCTATGTGAACAGTTAGTACGCAGCAAGCTGGGAAGTAAGTCTACTTTGTGCTATCCTGCTGCTATCCTAACTGTCTGTGTGGATCCTGCTGTCATGCCCAAAAAGTTCCCTAGTGCACTTTAATCTACTCCTGTTTCAAAACAGGGTAGGTCAAAGCAAACTAAGGGTATGTCTACACTACGAAATTAGGTCGATTTAATAGAAGTCATTTTTTTAGAAATCGATTTGATACAGTCGATTGTGTGTGTCCCCACTAAGCGCATTAAATCGGTGGTGTGCGTCCACAATACCGAGGCTAGCGTCGACTTTCGGAGCGTTACACTGTGGTAGCTATCCCACAGTTCCCGCAGTCTCCGCCGCCCATTGGAATTCTGGGTTGAGCTTCCAATGCCTGATGGGGCAAAAACATTGTCGCAGGTGGTCCTGGGTACATGTTGTCAGGCCCCTCCCTCCCTCCCTCTGTGAAAGCAATGGCAAAAAATCGTTTCTCGCCTTTTTTCCTGGGTTGACCCATGCAGACGACATACCACGGCAAGCATTGAGCCCACTCAGCTCACTGTCACCATATGTCTCCTGGGTGCTGCTGGCAGACGCGGTACTGCAGTGCTACACAGCATCATCCCCTTGACTTGCCTTGCGGACAGCAGACGGTAGAATATGACTGCTAGCCGTCATCGTTGTCCCTCGGTTAGGTTGATCGGGGGCGCCTCGGCAGACATGGGTGCTCCTGGCCGGCCTCAGTGAGGTCGGTCGAGGGTGCCTGGACAAAAATGGGAATGACTCCAGGTCATTTTCTTCTTTAAGTTTTGTCTAATGGAGATTCAGTCCTGCCTGGAAAATCATGCCAGCTGGACGATTCTGCCTCAGGCTGCTCTCCCAGTCGGCAGCACCGCACGGTCGCATCTACCCCAGCCTACCCCTTGCTCCCATGGCTCATGAAGCCTGGACAGTAGAAAGGAGCAGTCCAACTATAGGCTGAGCAAGTGCGTAATAGTGGTAGAATGTGCCTTTGGATGTTTAAAAGCGCGCTGGCGCAGTTTACGGACTCAGTTAGACCTCAGCGAAACCAGTATTCCCATCGTTATTACTGCATGCTGTGTGCTCCACAATATCTGTGAGAATAAGGGGGAGACATTTATGGCGGGGTGGGAGGTTGAGGCAAATCGCCTGGCCACTGATTACGCGCAGCCATACACCAGGGCAGTTAGAAGAGCACAACAGGGTGCGCTGTACATCAGAGAAGCTTTGAAAACCAGTTTCATGACTGGCCAGGCTACAGTGTGAAAGTTCTATTTGTTTCTCCTTGATGAAAACGTGCCCCCTTGGTTCACTCTACTTCCCTGTAAGCCATCTGCCCTCCCCTCCCCCTTTTGATCTTCACTTGCAGAGGCAATAAAGTCATCGTTGTTTCAAATTCATGCATTCTTTATTAATTCATCACACAAATGAGGGGATAACCGCCAAGGTAGCCCGGGAGGAGTGGGAGAGGAGGGAAGTATAGGGTGGGGTAGTTGTAGGGGCACCTCCTAGAAGCTCTTCTAACTGCCCTGCTGTATGGTATGTAGCTCATCATAGAAGCGGCATGTCTGGGGCTCGGACCCGGAGCGGCCGTTTGCCTCTCTGGTTCTTTGGTAGGCTTCTCGCAACACTGCGGCAGGTCCTTGTTATAACCTCTGTCCTTCATGCCTTTGGAGGTTTTTTCAAATATTCTGGCATTTCATCTTTTGGAACGGAGTTTGGATAGCACGGATTCATCTCCCCATACAGCGATCAGATCCAGTACCTCCCGTTTGGTCCATGCTGGAGCTCTTTTGCGATTCTGGGACTCCATGGGCACCTGTGCTGATCAGCTCGCTACGCTGGCCAAACAGGAAATTCAAAAGTTTGCGGGGCTTTTCCTGTCTACCTGGCCAGTGCATCTGAGTTGAGAGTGCTGTCCAGAGCAGTCACAATGGAGCACTCTGGGATAGCTCCTGGTGGCCAATACCATTGAATTGCATCCACACTACCCCAAATTCAACCCAGCAGGGTCGATTTCAGCGCTAATCCCCTCGTCGGAGAGGAGTACAGAAATCGATTTTAAGAGCCCTTTAAGTCGACAAAAATGGCTTCGTCGTGTGGACGGGTGCAGGGTTAAATCGATCTAACACTACTAAATTCGACCTAAACTCGTAGTGTAGATCAGGGCTAAGAGTAAATAAGAGTGCCTTATTCCAAATTAGTATGGTTTAAACTAATTTAAAATAAGGTACTCTTGTTCTGGAATAAGTATCCACATGTGGAGTTAATCAGGGGTAGCTGTTTTGGAATAACTCCCTGTGGAGACAAATCCTTGGTGTGTGCTTTTTATTTTCTTTCAACAATCTGAAAAAGAGGAAAGTCAAAGTATAAAACTCAATTCTTCTCTTTCCGTGCATGTTTTAAAAAAATACAGTGCTCTTTGTATGAACTGAGTTAGTTTGTGCTTCAAGAGATGGGAGTGTAGGGGAAGTGTTGAACATGTGCGGCTTGAGCGGGAAAACATACATCATGTTGCATGGAAATTCATCAAGCAAAAATAGAAAATCTGGAGTGGATGCATGGTATATATTTGCCTGCATGACCCCATTTTGCGACTTTCTGTTTCCTGTAACCCAGACAACAACAAAGCAACGTAACAACCAAGGAATCCAAGGAATTTTAGTTAGTGCTCTCTGATGTGAGCACATGGACTTGTGTGTTGCAACACAGCTTCTCTAAATCCGGACGTGTAGTAGAAATTGCATATCTAATCTAATTGTGACATTAGGGGCAGATCGATTCTGAGACTTGATGGACACAAATGTGCTGAATCCAGCTTCATACAAATATGTGTTCATGAGTGGCACCATCAGTTTCAATGCATGTGTTGAGAGTGCAGGATATTCATTCTTGACAGTGAACCCAGAACTCTGGGAGAGAAAATTGGGCATATGTTACTCCCAAGAATCAATCACAGGAAATTTCGATGAGCTGTTCAATTTCAGCTGCTGGCAAATCCATGGCATGAGGCTTGCAAACAGGTTTCACTCCCAGTCATACTTTATAAGTACAAGGTCAGGGGAAAAGGATGCAAACCATTACTCCATCTGGCTGAGATGCTCAGTCATCCCATGTCTGGGAGTGTCTGGGAGGCCAAATAATTTCATTATCAGCCAATAACTTACAGCACAGAGACAGCAATTTACAATGATTCTTTATCGAGTACTAACAGGATACTTATGGTGGCATAAAAGAAGATATGGGCCCTGCCTTAAGGAGCTTACAAGCCACTGCAGATTCCCATCTCAGAAAAAGCTAGCACAGACTCCTACTGGCTCAAGCAGAGAGGATGCTCTTATGGTAAAACTGCTGCCCATAGATAAGTATCTTCTGGATTCAAATCTCCCTCCCCTGGATGCTGGCAGAGCCAGAGGGTGCAAATGGTTAAATGGCATCCATATAACCACCTCCTTACAGCCAACGTCTGGACCTGCTCCACAAATACTGTCCCAGGAAGCTGCTGTTTTACAAAACGATGATCTCTGCATTGAGTGACCTCACACACACCATAGGTGTAAGGTTGCACTTTGTGGAGGTCACCATTTTGTAGATCAAAATAGCAGTCTCCTGGTGTGGCACCTGTGGAGCAAGTCCGGACGTGTTTGGGGGCAGACAGCGTCAGATTGCGAGCCGAATCTGACCTGTTGGACCCACAACCCCCTCTGCTGAGGGCACTACCCCAGTTTGGGAACCGCGGATATGTAGCATCTGGACTCCCAAAATGGGCCATGGCTTGCAACAGAGAGGAGGAGTGTATGTTAAAAAAGTAAGCGTGAAATACTGATGAAAATTGAAATAATTATTTGCAGAGCTGCATACTTCCAGATGCATACCTAAGTGTAAATAGACTATTGCAGGAATTTTCTACAGTACTTAAGCTATAGCACCTGTTCTAAATAATCCCATCCCTCACCATCACAAAATGTATTTTCTCATTAATATTACCAAAACCATTCTTTCACATAGCACAAATAACACTGTTCAGTCTTTAGACCCTCTTTACTTGCTTAAAATTGGCTTTTGAGTATTTTAGACTCCTTTTAATATTTTCTTTAATTAGAGAGACTAATGCTAATTGAAATATTTTCATGGGTTTTGGAATTCCAATTAAAACAGATTTTTGTTTTGATGCAGGTATTTACCTTCAGTGTATGTAGCACAAATACTGCAGCATTGTGCCAGTACTTGAGAATGAAGGAGTTAACATAACTATAAACCACAGTGAAAATGATTAGTCTGTTTTCATTTTCCAGGATGAGTAAATTACGTGAAAGGAACAAACAAAATAAGTTAGATTTTTCTTTTAAATTCAGTTAAAATAATCTAAATTGTTTTTAATAAACACAAGTAAGGACATTTTTTAAATGATTTTTAACTTGGCTATGTCCTTTTAAGTAGGTATAATTATCAAAGTCCTGATTCAGCCAGGGAGTTAAGCATATGACTACCTTAAAAAAGTTTGTTGTCTCATTAACGTCAATTGGACTACTCGTGCTTAAAATTAGGGCACATGCATAAATACCCTATTGAATTGGATGCTAGTTGATTTTCCCGTGTTAAGCTTTGCCTCATGAATTTCTATGTGTGAAATTATATTTTCACAAGTACTTGCAGAAGTATGTGAATTTGATCACTGGTGTGAAATTTTACAATTTCCACAAGAGTAACACTGTTTTCTGCTGAAATTTTGCCAATCTGGCTCAGTCTTAGATTTTGCTAGCAACACTGTTGATTTTTGTAGTTTAAACAACAATAGTTAACCATCAACTGTGCAATAGGCAGGTTCTGAGGTGAAAAAAATTGTTCCTTTTAACTAAAAAGTCAAATTTGAACTGAAACCAAAATAAGTATAGTTTTTGCAAAAATGTGGTGATTTACCATGGCTGAGAATTTTTTTCCTGAGTTCTAACAAGTAATGTTGAGAATGGCCATTGTGGGTACAAATACTTTCCTCTTAGTAGAAGGCTTTGACCGTTTTCTTGGTATGCTTGTGTTGTATTGCTCAGCAACACCTGCATGAAATGGCTTTTTCCCATATTGCTTTTACCATTTTTCTCTGTATGTGACCAAAATTGTTGGCTTTTGTGGGTCAAAGCAGTTAAAAGCAAGATGATTATTTGAACTCGTAGGTGAGTGACTGATAGCCAGCATATGTGTGGTCAGCGTGCCTTGGCTGTAGTGCAAATCTGTTATGTTACAGTTTGTTTAGTCTGTGAAATCCATGACACATCACTCTCACATATATCGTGAAAAATCGGGTATGGTTCCTAAATTCATATTTGAGTTTTACTCATCCGCATACTGGTGTTTCTCTAAATATTTTCCACTGATTATGCATTTCTATAAAGCAGTTTTTCATTGTCAAATCAGACACGCTCCTAACTTTCACATAAAGCAAAGGTCCTATAGTAAAAGTGTGACCCAATCATTTGTTGTTGATTGCTTGTTTGTTTTTTTAAGAAATCTGAATAAATGAATAATGAAATTTCTAGCCAAAATCATCATCTTTCCCCATGACTCTGATCACATCACTTCCTCCTCAAATCACCATCCCTTTTTCTTTCCCCTCTTTTCCACATGTAATCCACACTGTCCTCATTTTCATCGTCAAGGCTTAACACAACTCAATCTCATTTCCTCTTACCCACCTCTTGCTCCGTGTTCTGCCCAATTTTCTCTCCTAATTATCTGAGACATTATCCCTCTTCCAGTGCACTAACAGTCTCTTACTGTCTTTAAATCTCTCCTAAAAACTGACTTTTTTGCCAAGCTTCAGAACTCTGACACTGTTTGATCTCATTTTGGCACCTATCTTTTTGTTTTATTACTCTATTATTTTGTAAGGTGGATCTTGTATTATTATTAAATTGAATTATGGCAGCAACTATGGACCCTAATTGGGAATCCAGGCACCGTTGATCTCAGTGTTATACAAGCAAGTAATAAAAAAGACAGTCCAAGAGAGTTTTCATTCTAGGTTTATGGGGAAGAAGTGGGAAGAAGATAAGGTGCTTCTGGGAAAAGCAACGAAACATGCAATCAAGGTTAACTCTTTGCATGTCCATACTAAGGTGCAATATAAATATTAATACAGATACCCAATTCATAGCTCTGATTTAAAACCTGCAGGTATTCACCATCTCTAAGGAATTAGTGCCTCGAGTACTGTCAAGGATTGTGGAATCTGTTGCTGAAGAACTAAGTCGACTGATGCAGTGTGTGTCATCGTTCAGTAAAAATGGAGCTTTACAGGTAGATAAAGACTCTGACTTTCTATTTCTGAGTTGAGAAAATTGGAAATACTGTAGCTAGAAAGTGAGAGAGAGATTCCCCATTGTTATTGGACTGTAGCATAATAGCCTGTTTGTACTCAAATGCAACAAACAGCTGTTGTAGAAGTTATATTTTTACCCATTATTTTACAGCAGCTGGTTAAATATTTTGATTGTGTTCTTATTTTTGTCCGCAAAGATTTTGGTTTTAATAATGTTTTTAATTGTATTTTATAGCTTGTTTTTAAATCTGTTGGTATTAGTGTGGAAAGATCAGTGTAGTGATGTGTCATAGTTGTATATTATTCCACTGTTTGGAGAGAGAATAAAAACATTTCCTGTATCGTACGACTCCAGAGGAAGGCATAGCTGCAAAATATCTGCAAATGACATCACTATGGAAACGCGTGCAAAAATTACCATTAAAAGAAGGTCTTAAAGATCCATTTATCAAAAGTCTTGCCATTCCCATTTCAGATTAGATGAACCAGTACTAACAACAATGAGCAAATGAACTGTGACCAGAGTATTTTAAATAAACAGAGGTGGGTGGGAATGTGTGCTGGCCCATTCAGAGAATCATAGAATATCAGGGTTGGAAGGGACCTCAGGAGGTCATTTAGTCCAACCCCCTGCTCAAAGCAGGACCAATCCCCGGACAGATTTTTGCCCCAAATCCCTAAATGGCCCCTTCAAGGATTGAATTCACAACCCTGGGTTTAGCAGGCCAATGCTCAAACCACTGAGCTATCCCCCCCCCTTGTTTCTAACAATTTATTTTGAGTGCTTTTCTTGTGAAATTAAGATTCCCAATGAGGTTCAAGGAAGGGTAAGTTCTTAGGATTTTGTAAATAACTATAACCCTGGTGCGTCATTAGCAAAATATTTATAGAATACATGGTTTAATCACATTCTTCATAGAATCAGATCCAATAGTTCTTACTCAGACAAAACTCTTAAGTCAATGCTTTTGAATCTTTTGACTGAGGAATACCCATCAGCTATATATGGTCTGTGAATTGTTGTAGTCCAGGCAATTGTACATCTTAAAATATCTTCATATTCGGGTTTTACTTCTATTCTTCCATGTCTTGTATTTAAAAAGCATGTTTAGCTTTTAAAACCCATTCTTAATAATGTAGATAAATGGAATAGAAATCTGCAGCCAACACCCATCTTACTGTTCTTTCAGATTTATTTTAGAATTCTAAAGCAACTGAAAATCTAAACGAAAATGGGTTTATTTTTAAAAATATATTACACTCTTAGTAATGAAGATACAATGTAGAGTATTATCAACTTAACGTTTAAAGAGGAGGTCCATAGACTAGTTATGCTTTTTAGTTAGCAATTAAACTTAATTGGAGCAGAAGACTCCATAGCCTAGTGAAATTACAAGGGTGGAATTAACTAGTGTATATTTAAAATGTAATTACACGTAAATGTATTAAATACAAATGTGACAAGGAGAGAAGGAAAATATTTGAGACCGAAATATGATATGATGTAATCCACAGTGGTCTGATACAAAGGAGCTTTGTGTTCCATATTGGCATACATGAGCATTCTGGTAGTTTACCTACCATTAATTGTGCATATTTTCCAAAAGGGATTTTGGAGGGATGAGGCGTTTACTCACAATAGTTGTATAATGTTATTAAATGCGAAGTCTCAGGACTACAGTCAAATATTTGGTTTTTGTTTTTAAATCAAGCTTATGATTTTTTTAAACAAATGACCTATACTGTGTGGCAGGGTCTTTCAGATTGTGGCAGTGCCTGATTTGAACTCATACCATGGAAGTGGTGGCACTTTACCAATCCATGGGTAAAACAGATATTTTAACACTGCCCTGCTCACTTCTGATTGCTCCCATTAGTTTGAACTAGTTCTAGAGAAGTCTAAAGAAAAAAGAAAACTCCCTTTGACTCAACAGGCACTTTCTCTGACACACAGCCTCTCTAGGACTTGCAGAAACTACCAGCTGCCATTTCATATTCTCTCCAGCAGTCTTGGCATCTGGTTTGGGGAAATGTAAATATTAAATCCCACCATATTATAAACCTTATGTACAGTTTCGATTTTAAATATACTTGTAATACTTTCCAAGTATTATTAGTAGAATAGCATTTGAAGGAGAATTCATGTGGGAAGGACTTCTTGTCACAGCCGGGTAAAGTTGGTAAATAAAGGCTCTACACAATTAATTTTTGAGTTGAGTAAGTAGCCCACCTTTTGTTGAACTCACTCCCTGAACCCATAACTGAAAGAATTCTCTCTCCCAGCAGAAAAATTTGTCAGTTGTGGTCCCTTTCTATCATTCTGGCCATAATCAACCCTCACTATTGATAGACTGATTGTACCAAAACCAGTAGGATATGGACCAGACCAAACTGCTCAATAATACCCATTCCCTGTGGAAAAAACTGAGCTTTGACAAGAGATGCCTCAATCTGTATTTAACAGCCATTCCCCTGATCCAGCCACCCCCTACATATCCAGGCTTCACTCACTCCCCAGCCTTGTGCTTGACGTTAGGCATAAACTATGGCTTCTGATAATGGGCCACTATCACAGTGGGATTTTGCCTCTTAAAACTGAAACAAAACTACACAACTTAGGCCTGGTCCACACTAACCCCCCACTTCGAACTAAGATACGCAACTTCAGCTACGTGAATAACGTAGCTGAAGTCGAAGTACCTTAGTTCGAACTTACCGCGGGTCCAGACGCGGCAGGCAGGCTCCCCCGTTGATGCCGCATACTCCTCTCGCTGAGCAGGAGTACCGGCGTCAACGGCGAGCACTTCCGGGATCAATCCGGGATTGATTTATCGCATCTAGACAAGACGCGATAAATTGATCCCAGAAGATCGATTGCTTACCTCTGGGTCCGGCGGTAAGCAAAGTCTATACTTACCTAAGGGTAGGTAAGTATAGACTTACCTCCGGGTCCGGCGGTAAGCAATCAATCTTCTGGGATCGATCCTGGAAGTGCTTGCTGTCGACGCCGGTACTCCTGCTCGGCGAGAGGAGTACGCGGCATCGATGGGGGAGCCTGCCTGCCGCGTCTGTACCCGCGGTATGTTCGAACTAAGGTACTTCGACTTCAGCTACGTTATTCACGTAGCTGAAGTTGCGTATCTTAGTTCTAAGTGGGGGGTTAGTGTGGACCAGGCCTTAGTGTTACATTGAAACCCAAGAACTCAAAATTTTATTGGTGGCAGAACCAGGGTCTAAAGGTGCCTAAGGCACCCAGCTCTCAAAAATCCTAACCCATTCATCCTGAAAGAACCTACAAGATGTTCAAGGAAGTTGAGAAGGCCCATCTTTGCTTGCCATTTTCCTACAAGAGAAACCTTTCTCCTTAACATAAATTGGTGGTCAGCTAAATCCTAATGCTTGCCAGGAAATCCTGCACCCTTAACGCACAAATCTATGCTGGCTGCCTATCTAGCAGGGGAAAATAAAAACTCTGTATGTATGATATATGTATAAGATATTCCCAAACAAAAGCCTTCATTACAGTTGAAAATAAATATGTATGTTAGAGTTTAAAAAGCTTAATTAGAAAGTTGACATGGTTATATTAACTTTGGTTAAGTTTGGATCAGTCTCTGCATTTCATGATTGGATCCACCAGAATCTCTGTAATGGGCTGAACAAAAGCTGATTGTGAATTATGGTGAAGTTTGTGGCTCTAATCCATTTCTAGAAAGAAATGTGTAAATGGGATTTTTTTTAAGTATTGATCAAATTCATGGTGTTACCATCTTCACATAAAATCCACGACGGAAATGATTTCAATGAGAGCAAAGAAAATCTCTTAAACCCTGATTGATTCACTTCTACCTCAGAAATGTACCCAAACTTCATTTTCCATCGTAGCCTGCTTAGCTGGAAATTGACACACAGGTACATTGCTGAGGCAAAATCCCCAAGCCTGTATACTCAGGCCTGGTCTACACTACGGGTTTAGGTCGACTTTAGCAGCGTTAAACCGAATTAAGCCTGGACACGTCCACACAACGAGGCCCTTTCTTTCGAATTAAAGGGCCCTTTAAACCGGTTTCTTTACACCACCTCCGACGAGGGGATTAGCGATAAAACCGGCCTTTGCGGGTCGGAATTGGGGTAGTGTGGACGGAATTCGATGTTATTGGCCTCCGGGAGCTATCCCACAGTGCTTCATTGTGACCGCTCTGGACAGCGCTCTCAACTCAGATGCACTGACCAGGTAGACAGGAAAAGACCCGCGAAGGTTTGAATTTCATTTCCTGTTTGCCCAGCGTGGAGAGCACAGGTGACCACGCAGAGCTCATCAGCACAGGTAACCGTCATGGAGTCCTCCCAGGATCGCAAAAGAGCTCCAGCATGGACCGAACGGGAGGTACGAGATCTGCTCGCCATATGGGGAGATGAAGCAGTGATAGCTGAACTCCGTAGCAGTAAAAGAAATGGAAAAGTATTAGAAAAGATCTCCAAGGCCATGAAGGACCGAGGCCATAACAGGGACACACAGCAGTGCCGCGTGAAAATTAAGGAGCTAAGGCAAGCCTACCACAAAGCCAGAGAAGCAAACGGAAGGTCCGGGGCAGAGCCGCAAACTTGCCGCTACTACGCGGAGCTGCATGCGATCCTAGGGGGTGCAGCCACCACTACCCCAACCGTGTGCTATGACTCTCTCACTGGAGAAACACACAGGGAAGACGGTTCGGGGAACGAGGAAGATGACGATGGAGGTACTGTAGGTAGCTCACAGCAGCAAGGAAGCGGAGAAACCGGTTTCCCCAACAGCCAGGATATGTTTGTGACCCTGGACCTGGAACCAGTAACCCCCGAACTCACCCAAGACCCTCAGGGCACACAGGAGACCTCTGGTGAGTGTAACTTTGTAAATATTTGTAAACATTACAAAAAAAAAGCAAGCAAGTCTGTTAACGTGTATGGGGATGGGGCGGAAATCCTCCAGGGACATCTCCAGAAAGCTCTCCTGGTTGAAATGGGGTGATTTTATTAAGGGGGACATTCAGAGGCGCCCGTTCCTGCTCTTCTGACCAGAAATGTTCCCCGCTGTTAACCACGCGGTGGGGGGGAGGGGTGAAGTGATCATCCCAGAGAATCGTGTGTGTGTGTGTGGGGGGGGGTGGTTTACTTGTGTTTGTGCCGCATGTTAACCGGGAAACCGCAGCCCCCTCCTTTTACATTGAAACCCCATTTTAAATGGACAACCCAATTCATCCTTGATATGGGAAATGCGCTGCTGTTTGCAACCTTTCCCGCATGTTAAGAAGGTTAAAAAAGCCAAAACACTGTGGCCTACGATGGCTGCCTGCAAGCCGAAATATGCGACCTTGTAATGAAAGAGTGTACCCATTGTTCCCTAAAATGTGTCCTTTTTAACCACCTCTCCCTTCTCCTCCACCAGCTGCAAATGTTTCTCCTTCGCAGAGGCTCGTGAACATTAGAAAGAGAAAACGTAAGACGAGGGACGAGATGTTCACGGAGCTGCAGATGTCCGCCCAGGCTGATAGAGCACAGCAGAATGCGTGGAGGCAGTCAATGACGGAGATGAGAAAAGCCCAATATGAACGAGAGGAGAGGTGGCGGGCTGAATCGCGGGAAGAACAGAGCAAGTGGCGGGCTGAAGACGATAGGTGGCGTCAGCTTGCAGACAGACGGCAAGAGGCAATGCTCCGTCTGCTGGAGCATCAAAGTGATATGCTCGAGCGTATGGTTGAGTTGCAGGAAAGGCAGCAGGAGCAGAGACCGCCGCTACAGCCCCTGTGTAACCAACAGCCCTCCTCCCCAAGTTCCATAGCCTCCTCACCCAGACGCCCAAGAACACGGTGGGGGGGCCTCCGTCCACCCAGTCACTCCACCCCAGATGATCGCCAAAGCATCAGAAGGCTGGCCTTCAATAAGAGTTAAAGTTTTAAAATGCAGTGTGTCCTTTTCCATCCCTCCTCCCCCACCCATCCCAGGCTACCTTGGCAATTATCCCCCTACCTCTGTAAGGAACTAATAAAGAATGCATGAATGTGAAAAAACAATGACTTTATTGCCTCTGCAAGGGGGAGGGGAGGGTGGGGTGGGGTGGTTGGTTTACAGGGAAGTAGAGTGAACCGGGTCGGGGGGGGGGGGGGTTGGAGGGTTCATCAAGGAGAAACAAACAGAAGTTTCACACAGTAGCCTGGCCAGTCACAAAACTCGTTTTCAAAGCTTCTCTGATGCGCACCGCGCCCTGCTGTGCTCCTCTAACCGCCCTGGTGTCTGGCTGCGCGTAATCAGCGGCCAGGCGAGTTGCCTCAACCTCCCACCCCGCCATAAAGGTCTCCCCCTTACTCTCACAGATATTGTGGAGCGCACAGCAAGCAGCAATAACAATAGGGATATTCTTTTCGCTGAGGTCTGAGCGAGTCAGTAAGCTGCGCCAGCGCGCTTTTAAACGTCCAAATGCACATTCCACCACCATTCGGCACTTGCTCAGCCTGTAGTTGAACAGGTCCTGACTCCTGTCCAGGCTGCCTGTGTACGGCTTCATGAGCCATGGCATTAAGGGGTAGGCTGGGTCCCCAAGGATCACGATAGGCATTTCAACATCCCCAATGGTCACTTTCTGGTCCGGGAAGAAAGTCCCTTCCTCCAGCTTTCGAAACAGAGCAGAGTTCCTGAAGACGCGAGCATCATGTACCTTTCCCGGCCATCCCACGTTGATGTTGGTGAAACGTCCCTTGTGATCCACCAGGGCTTGCAGCAGCATTGAAAAGTACCCCTTGCGGTTTACGTAGTCGGTGGCTTGGTGCTCCGGTGACAAGATAGGGATATGGGTTCCGTCTATGGCCCCGCCACAGTTTGGGAATCCCATTTCAGCAAAACCATCCACTATTGACTGCACGTTGCCCAGAGTCACTACCCTTGCTATCACCAGGTCTTTCATTGCCCTGGCAAATTGGATCACAGCAGCCCCCACCGTAGATTTGCCCACTCCAAATTGATTCCCGACTGACCGGTAGCTGTCTGGCGTTGCAAGCTTCCACAGGGCTATCGCCACTCGCTTCTCAACTGTGAGGGCTGCTCTCATCTTGGTATTCTGGCGCTTCAGGGCAGGGGAAAGCAAGTCACAAAGTTCCATGAAAGTGGCCTTACGCATGCGAAAGTTTCGCAGCCACTGGGAATCGTCCCATACCTGCAGCACGATGCGATCCCACCAGTCTGTGCTTGTTTCCCGGGCCCAGAATCGGCGTTCCACGGTATCAACCTGCCCCAGTGACACCATGATTTCCACATTGCTGGGGCCTGTGCCTTGTGAGAGGTCTATGGCCATGTCAATTTCCTCATCACTCTCGTCGCCGTGCTGCAATCGCCTCCTCGCCTGGTCCGGGTTTCGCCTTGGCATGTTCTGGCTCTGCATATACTCCAGGACAATGCGCGTGGTGTTCATAGTGCTCATAATTGCCGCGGTGATCTGAGCGGGCTCCATGATCCCAGTGCTAGCTATGGCGCCTGGTCAGAAAAAAGGCGCGAAAGTAGTATCTGATGGACCAGGAGAAGGAGGGCGGGAGGGAGGGAGGGAGGGAGGGAGGGCCAAGTGACGACATGGCGTACAGGTACAGGAACAGGGAGAAACACAAACAACTGTCACACAGAATGGTCCCCCCAAAGATTAAACTGGAAACCCTGGGCTTAGCAGGCCGTTGATTTCACGGAGGAAGGGGAAGCAAATGAACACAGAATAAATCTATTTTTTACATCTTAAGGTGGCAGCCGACGCTGCAGCATGAGTGACAGCCATACCAGTATGATGATGATGGGTACCAATCATAATATACCATCATCTGCCAAAAGGCAAGGGGCTGCTGCTGTGTAGCAATGCAGCCCCATGTCTGCCAGCCCCACGTCCGCCAGCACCCAGCATCGCCCTCGGCCTCTTCTGGGTGCTTAGCAGACAATATTGGGCAATTGGCAGAAAATAGTACATTATGACTGGTAACCGTCATCATCGAGACAGTAGCATGTCTGCCCAGGTGGCCATGATTGACAGCCACTCCAGTACGACGACGACGGGTACCAGTCATAATATACCATCGCCTGGAAGGGGCTGGTGCAATGCAGCCCTACGGCTGCCAGCCCCACGGCTATCACTCATGCTACACCGTCTACTGCCAAAAGGCAGTTAGCAGCTGCTGCTGTGTAGCAATGCAGTCCCACGTCTGCCGGCACCCAGAGGACATATGGTGACGGTGAGCTCAGCTGTGCTGAGCGGGCTCCATGTTGTCTGCACAGGTAACCCAGGTAACCCAGGTAAAAAGGCGCGAATCTATTGTCTGCCGTTGCTGTGACGGGGGAGGGAGGGGCCTGACGACATGTACCCAGAACCGCCCGCGACACTGTTTTGCATCATCCGGGCATTGGGATCTCAACCCAGAATTCAAAGAAAAGGCGTGAACCGCTTCGCGGCTCGAGCTGTGGCGCAAACGTAGTATCTGACGGCCTAGGGGAAGGAGGGAGGGGGGCCGAGTGACGACATGGCGTACAGGCACAGGGAATTAAAATAAAGAACGGTGGCTGTGCATCAGGGAGAGACACAAACAACTGTCACAGACTGGTCCCCCCCAAAGATTAAACTGAAAACCCTGGGTTTAGCAGGCCGTTGATTTGACGGAGGGAGGGGGAAGCAAATGAATACAGAGAAAATCTATTTTTTACATCTTAAGACGACGGTGCAGCGTGACTGATAGCCCTCGGCATCTTTCTGGGTGCTTGGCAGCAAATACGGGGCGGTGTATGACGATGGTCTTCAGGCCTATTGCACGAGCTGCTGCTCAGGGAAGACTCTGCTAATGTGCGATGACCCGACTTGTAATAGGCCGGCTAACAGTCATAATACACCATTTACTGCCAAAAGGCAAGCCCCACGGCTGCCAGCACCCAGATCGCCGATGAAGGCTACCAGTCTACTGCACCGTCTACCGCCAAAAGGCAGTTAGCAGCTGCTGCTGTGTAGCAATGCAGTCCCACGTCTGCCGGCACCAAGAGGATATATGGTGACGGTGAGCTCAGCTGTGCTGAGCGGGCTCCATGTTGTCTGCACAGGTAACCCAGGTAACTAACCCAGATAAAAGGGCGCGAATCTATTGTCTGCCGTTGCTGTGACGGGGGAGGGAGGGGCCTGACGACATGTACCCAGAACCGCCCGCGACACTGTTTTGCATCATCCGGGCATTGGGATCTCAACCCAGAATTCCAAGGGGCGGCGGAGACTGCGGGAACTGTGGGATAGCTGTGGGATAGCTACCCATAGTGCAATGCTCCGGAAGTCGACGCTAGCCTCGTACTGTGGACGCGGTCTGCCGACTAGAGCACCTAGAGCATTTTATTGTGTGGACATACACAATCGGCTGTATACAACCGATTTCAATAAAACCGGCTTCTATAAATTCGAACTAATTTCGTAGTGTAGACATACCCTCAGTGAAGTGACAGATGAGAGAAGTGGAGCAGAACCATCTACTTCCTCATCTGAAGAAGAAAATTAATTCAGCAGCAAAACCCAGATTAAAATGTGTATTAACCGATTTTTGTTCTCTTGTGTTTTCTTCCTCTCTGGCCAAGCTGTGCTGTAAGGTGCTAGTCTTGCCCTGTAGAAAGCAATAGCTAAACGTAGAAAAGCATGGAAATGCTATCTCAGAGCAGAAAAAGAGCACCAGAGTTCATGCTTTGGTACTGTTACTGGGAGACCGCTCTTTGTTTGGAGACAGCTACATAGTGATTGGATAAACAATTTGACTTCAATTTCACAAATCTGTAATAGTTCCTGTAGCACTTCCTAACTGACATGGCAGAGTGGTAACCAGAAATACAGGAAACAAGTTATTGAAGTTAAGGCTGCTTAAAGTTGCAATGTGCAGTAATATTTTGCTTCTGAAAACAGGCGAGAGGCTTTGTGACATATATGTTTAATTAACCCAAGAATGTTTTAAATTTGTAACAATGGTTACATTCTGTCTCTAGGCAAAGCTTGAAATTTGTGCATTGAGAGATGCTGTGGCCGTATACCTAACACCAGAAAGCAAGTAAGATGCTAAGTAGATTGTGCTCTTGATTTAAAATGAAATGCCTGATAAATATGAAAAAAACACTACATATAGTTTAAATATTTGTTGAAAGAAATTTTATTTCAAATTAATTTCAAACAATGAATACTCAGTTATTAAACTCATCTCTGATAATGGGAAATATTGTTACTTTTATTATCAGATTTTGAGCAGTATCTTTTCATCTAATTTGGGGCGTATTGCTTCCCCACTCTCCAAGTGTCTGGCAGAGATAGGGATCTGGATGAAAACAATTTGGCATAAACACAGATTGGATAAGATGAAAATGCTGCTTGTTGCAATCAAAACAAAGTCATTCACAGTCTCTGGGTCTCATTAGGCTCCTCCTGGTTCCTGGACTCCCCACTAGAAGTAATGGCCAGAAATACCTTCGTTCATCTTCTGTTGGCCAAAATGTACCCTTCCCACTTGAATGCAGATTTTGACAGTTACCTACAGCTCTGTCAACTTAGCACTTGACTACTGTAACACCCTCTATGTAGGGCTCTTGGAATGCCAGTCAGCTGTTCAGCTAGTATAGAATGGAATGGCCTGTCTCTTAAGTACATCAAGCCAGTGAGAGCATATACATCTGTACTTTGTACTCTTCATTTTATTCCTGTTCACTTCTGGGTGGAATTCAGACGGTTAACTATTGTCTATAGCACCATAAATGACTAAGACCAGTTATTTCGAAGACTGCCTCTTCCTCTATGACCCCTCACAGCGACTGTGTTCAGCATGAATATTTTTGCTGTCAGTCTCCAGAGTTTATCTGGTATCAGGTATTTTCAGTGGCTGTGGAATTTCCTCAGGCTAGAAGTCTACCTGAGCCTATGGCTGGCTATGTTCAAATTATACATAAGCCTGAGGTGTTGAGTTGATAATGTGTTAATTTAGCTCAGTCAAAACATTTCATAAATTGAAGTATGTATTCATGGAGCTACAGAGGGAGGCTGTGAGAGAGAGCTATTATACCTGGGAAAAATTAAATATGTTTGCATTACAGCTCAAGTTTTAAGCAAGCTTTGGAAGCCCTGCCGCAACTCTTAAGTGGAGCAGACAAAAAGTAAGTGTACTTGTACTTCCTTTTATAATACCACTCGCAAGAGCACTGTTTTTTTAGTGCAGTAGCAAGATAGTGGTGCTGAAGAATAAGTTATGGCATTTGACTTTTGCAAGTCACAGAATGGCAGTCCTGATTCAGGACAAAGCCCTGATTCAGTGTGGCACATTAGACCTAAATTTTACAGCAGAAACTTTGGCTTTATGTGACACTGCTCTGTTCCCTAGTCCAGTCTAATCAATACAGTATCATTTTTGAATTACAGTCAATTATAGCTTTTCACGCTAATTTTCAAGTTTCAGTGTGCTGCATTGTCTTATTCTATTGAATACCAATAACTGCATTGGAGAAATAGCCAGGGAGGAAAACTGAAGGTTTGACAATTGGTGTTTTGGGGAACTTGGAAGACAGTTTTGTTTGGTTTTGTAATCCAAAGGCTTTAAATAAGAGGGGAATGTAGCATTCCTTTAAATTCAGAAGAAGAGGAAATTTAATTCCTCTTTCCCAATCCCAGCAGCCCTTGACAAAGGCATTCTGCCATGCTACATCTAAACCGGTATCTATACAGTGGCGGATAAGCACATTAGTTTCATGTTTAGACTAAAATCAGAAATAGTGCCAACATTTAAATTGTCATAATTAACTTTCAGAGTTAACACCCATTGTGGTGAATGGACAGATTCATGTCTCCAGACCTGTTGTTTCAGGCTGTCAGCAAATTCAAGTAAATGTTGCTGTGTTCATTTCCACTGTTTTTTCACAACTGAAGGGCTAGAAACTTAATTTTTTTCCTAAATGAAAGCTTAGATTCTGGAATATAATTAAAAACTAATAATTTTTTTTTAAATAGCCACTTATACCATCATCTAATTGTATTATACAAGGGCCCTTGATACTGGCCCAGAAGGATTCAGATCTGAAGGTGATGGCCACTGTGACCCCAGTCTAGCAAAGAATTTATCATAGAATCATAGAATCATAGAATATCAGAGTTGGAAGGGACCTCAAGAGGTCATCTAGTCCAACCCCCTGCTCAAAGCAGGACCAATTCCCAGCTAAATCATCCCAGCCAGGGCTTTGTCAAGCCGGGCCTTAAAAACCTCCAAGGAAGGAGACTCCACCACCTCCCTAGGTAACGCATTCCAGTGTTTCACCACCCTCCTAGTGAAATAGTTTTTCCTGATATCCAACCTGGACCTCCCCCACTGCAGCTTGAGACCATTGCTCCTTGTTCTGTCATCTGCCACCACTGAGAACAGCCGAGCTCCATCCTCTTTGGAACCCCCCTTCAGGTAGTTGAAGGCTGCTATCAAATCCCCCCTCATTCTTCTCTTCTGGAGACTAAACAATCCCAGTTCTCTCAGCCTCTCCTCATAAGTCATGTGCTCCAGACCCCTAATCATTTTTGTTGCCCTCCGCTGGACTCTTTCCAATTTTTCCACATCCTTCTTGTAGTGTGGGGACCAAAACTGGACACAGTATTCCAGATGAGGCCTCACCAATGTCGAATAAAGGGGAACGATCACGTTCCTCGATCTGCTGGCAATGCCCCTACTTATACAGCCCAAAATGCCGTTAGCCTTCTTGGCAACAAGAGCACACTGTTGACTCATATCCAGCTTCTCGTCCACTGTGACCCCTAGGTCCTTTTCAGCAGAACTGCTACCTAGCCATTCGGTCCCTAGTCTGTAGCAGTGCATGGGATTCTTCCGTCCTAAGTGCAGGACTCTGCACTTGTCCTTGTTGAACCTCATCAGGTTTTTTTCTGCCCAATCCTCTAATTTGTCTAGGTCCCTCTGTATCCGATCCCTACCCTCTAGTGTATCTACCACGCCTCCTAGTTTAGTGTCATCTGCAAACTTGCTGAGAGTGCAGTCCACACCATCCTCCAGATCATTAATAAAGATATTAAACAAAACCGGCCCCAGGACCGACCCTTGGGGCACTCCACTTGAAACCGGCTGCCAACTAGACATGGAGCCATTGATCACTACCCGTTGAGCCCGACGATCTAGCCAGCTTTCTATCCACCTTACAGTCCATTCATCCAGCCCATACTTCTTTAACTTGGTGGCAAGAATACTGTGGGAGACAGTATCAAAAGCTTTGCTAAAGTCAAGAAATAACACATCCACTGCTTTCCCCTCATCCACAGAGCCAGTTATCTCATCATAGAAGGCAATTAGGTTAGTCAGGCACGACTTCCCCTTCGTGAATCCATGCTGACTGTTCCTGATCACTTTCCTCTCCTCTAAATGTTTCATAATTGATTCCTTGAGGACCTGCTCCATGATTTTTCCAGGGACTGAGGTGAGGCTGACTGGCCTGTAGTTCCCCGGATCCTCCTTCTTCCCTTTTTTAAAGATGGGCACTACATTAGCCTTTTTCCAGTCATCTGGGACCTCCCCCGATCGCCATGAGTTTTCAAAAATAATGGCTAATGGCTCTGCAATCTCACCCGCCAACTCCTTTAGCACCCTCGGATGCAGCGCATCCGGCCCCATGGACTTGTGCACGTCCAGTTTTTCTAAATAGTCCCGAACCACTTCTTTCTCCACAGAGGGTTGGCCACCTTCTCCCCATGCTGTACTGCCCAGTGCAGCAATCTGGGAGCTGACCTTGTGCGTGAAGACAGAGGCAAAAAAATCATTGAGTACATTAGCTTTTTCCACATCCTCGGTCACTAGGTTGCCTCCCTCATTCAGTAAGGGGCCCACACTTTCCTTGATTTTCTTCTTGTTGCTAACATACCTGAAGAAACCCTTCTTGTTACTCTTAACATCTCTTGCTAACTGCAACTCCAAGAGTGATTTGGCCTTCCTGATTTCACTCCTGCACGCCTGAGCAATATTTTTATACTCCTCCCTGGTCATTTGTCCAATCTTCCACTCCTTATAAGCCTCTTTTTTGCGTTTAAGATCAGCAAGGATTACACTGTTTAGCCAAGCTGGTCGCCTGCCATATTTACTATTCTTTCTACACATCGGGATGGTTTGTTCCTGCAACCTCAATAAGGATTCTTTAAAATACAGCCAGCTCTCCTGGACCCCTTTGCCCTTCATGTTATTCTCCCAGGGGATCCTGCCCATCTGTTCCCTGAGGGAGTCAAAGTCTGCTTTTCTGAAGTCCAGGGTCCGTATTCTGCTGCTCTCCTTTCTTCCTTGTGTCAGGATCCTGAACTCGACCATCTCATGGTCACTGCCTCCCAGGTTCCCATCCACTTTTGCTTCCCCTACTAGTTCTTCCCTGTTTGTGAGCAGCATTTATGTATGCACTTAGACTAAAGCATGTTAGTAATGCCATGTGATAAATGGGCCTACTCACACATTTAAGGTGAAGTATGTTATTAGTGCTTCGCTGGTTTGGGGCCAGAGTGCTCAGCACTTTACAATGTTGAGCCCATAATGAATGTATTTACACACACAATCACACGCACACATGTCTCAGAAAAACAAACTCGGCATTGGTTTGTGTTCTGTCTATGAAACTGAAACCAAAGATGTGTGAAACATTTGCACGGAATCCATTCAGACATCACCCTAGTTCAATATTCTGTAGACGCAAGCAAAGTATGCTTGCACAACTACAACATTTGTGAACCCTGCCTCCCTGCAATGGGCCTCCATCCATTTATCCAACAATTACTCCTTGCTCCTGCCATCCACAAGCCTCAAGACCTCTCCCCACCTTTTAGAGCTCTACAGGAGGGGCTGAAGATAAAAAAGGAGCCTCTTTTGGGGTAAGGAAGGTTCCCCTTTGCAATTGGAGTTCATCGAAATTAAACTTTCAGACAAACCCGTAGGACTTGGTATGTTTCTAACCACTGTGTGCTGAACTACAGAGGGCGGTTCACAAACAAAGCACTGTACAGTTTTTACAGCTCTACCTCCACCCAGAGGGCAGCTCTGAGGCCCAGAGAGTTAAGGATGTGTTCTATACCTTAAATTATTTTCTCAGGTATGTTACCACTACATCTGTAAACTCCCCCACACCATTCATGACAAAATTAAAAATAATTATGTTAAATGTATTTTTTATGGAATGATTTAGAGCTGCTGGTGTTACCAATAACATGCTCCATGTAATATTGAAATATTCACCTGCGTGTGAATGATGGATGTCCTCAGTAGCCTTTCCCAGAGGGACTGTTGGGGAAGTGGGTATTAATTTGTGCTTTCACTCGCTGATCGTAGGAAAGACACACACCTGTTAATTTTACAGCACACAACGTATTATTTGTTCTTTGAAGGAAATGATTGACATCTGCTTAAAGGAAGCCTTCAACGGATTTTATAAAATTGTATGGGCTGCCCTTTCTTGCTTCTGTTGATGTAGACCTAAAATTTTGGGGTTTCCTCCTCCCCCAAAAACACTTAATTTTACCTTAGAAATATGAATTCTGATTTTCCCTGGTTTTGCTGGAGGAATTTCTTGTCAATCTGAGATGTTCAGTGTGACCTAATTAAAGCGATGGGAGTATTGAATCTTTAACAAAGACATCCTGTCACAAATACTCCATATGCGTTGTAGCTGAAGAGGAAAGACGGTCTGTGGTTAAGGCACTCGACTATTGTTCAGGAGATCTGGTTTCGATTCCCAGCTCTACCACAGACTTCCTGTGTGACTTGGGACAAGGCACTTAACCTCTCTGTGTCTCAGTTCCGTATCTGTAAAATGGGGGTGATGGTACTTCCTTTCTCCCATCCTTTGTCTAGTGTTAGACTGTAAATTCTTAGATGCAGGAACTGTCTCTTATTACATGTATGTACGGTGCCTAGTGCAGTGAAACCCCTAGTCTCATCTGAGGCCTCTAGCCATGCCTGTGACACAAATAATTACCTTGAGTTCAATAGGTGCTAACATAAACAATAAAGCGTTTTAAATAGCCTGATGGAAAATCTCGTTACCTTGCATTTGCTCAGGTTTCAATCGCTTGACTTTTTTTTGATGTTGCCATTTCACTAGTTCTCCAGGCACCATAGTCTTTTCCTAAGTAGCAAACCAGGCCTTTACAAAAAAAAAAAAAAAAATCAGACAACATTATTTTGTGCTGCTACTCTGAAACCTGACATTATTTTGTGTGTGTTTGTGTTTTCAGGGTGGTAGGCACTGTACAGACACAGAGAAAGAAACATTTTCTGTCCAAAAGAGTTTATAGTCTAAATAGACCTAGACCATAAGGAGGGGAAAAAAGGTGGGAGACTGGGAGAAACAAGACTACTTTTTCTTTTGCAGGTTCCCTCTTTAATGAAAATTTATTTTTGAAGATAGCATTTATATGAAGGCAAAAGCATACAATTTGATAATACCTCTGAGGCTATGTTCTTCCATGAGCACATAATTTTTACTGTCCCCTTATGCAGCAGGTTAAATATAACATGTGCTTGCTGTACATCTAAACATCAGCTATATATGGATTTGTAAACAAGTGCCAGCATTTGATCTGATTTAAGTTGACCATGTATTTGAGAACACAGAAATAACTGCTAACGCTTTAAGTAGGGTTTTCCTTTATCATCCTATTCAGCCACATGAAAACAGGCTCCTTGTGATGCATTCTAAAAGAACAAGCTTGTGGGACTATAAGAAAAAGTGGCAAGTTAACACAATCTGGTCCTAACATTCCTGATGCTCTGCTACTGATTCCCTGAAAGCTGCTGCTTCCAGTATGTGTCTGTTGGTGTCACTGCAGTGGAATTTGTCATTTTCCTGCTATATTGTGAGAAATTACACCTCTACCTCGATATAACGCTGTCCTCAGAGCCAAAAAATCTTACCGCGTTATAGGTGAAACCGTGTTATATCGAACTTGCTTTGATCCACCGGACTGCGCCCCCCACCCCCCACCCCCCCCCCGGAGCGCTGCTTTACCACGTTATATCCGAATTCATGTTCTATCGGGGTAGAGGTGTATAAGAATTTTCATACTAGAACGAATCAGAAGTCTCTGTGTTCAAGTATCTGGTCTCTAACAGTGGTTTATACAGGATCTGTTACCAAAGGATGTAAAGCTACTTCAGAGCACCCAGTTGTCTGACATGATGCTGTGGGAGGGTAAGAAAGTACGAGAGGAACTTGAACGCAAAAGAATAAGATTTTCCTTGCATTACCCATAATAAGTAGATTTTTTTTTTTTTTAAAGATAAAAAATAGGTGTGCATCTACAGTACCTGCTTTTGTAGTAGTGCATGTTTGTTCCTGGTATGCTATACTGGAGAAACTGAACTATTTAATGTATACAAAAATATTACTGCCTTAATGTGTCCAAGGTCAGAGAGCTTGGGATATATGCGACATTAATTACCTTCTAAATAAATGGATAAACCAAACTTGCAACACCCCAAATCTGTAAACTCCAAACTGCCAAAGTTATACAATGTTTTCTTTTTTACAGGTTATTAGAAGAGCTACTAAACAAATTTAAAAGTAGTATGCACCTGCAGCTCACCTGCTTTCAAGCTTCTTCAGCAATGATGAAAACATAGACGACAGCAAAATGCAAGCATCCCACAAAAGAACACAGATAAACACACTCCCATTACTCCCGTCCTTTTTCATTTCCTTTGAACACTTAGCAGAATATTTTCTCATTGGAGTGGTGTTTCAGTTTACTGGCAAGCAATGGTGTGATTCATGTGGTGTAGCCTTCAAAATAAGAAAGATTATTAGAAATGCCACTGTAAAAAAAATTATCTATTGTTTTTCATCGTATCAAGGCGGTTAGACAAACTTTGCTCTAATATCCTCTTCACAGCTGTATGTTTATAGAGAAATCTTCATTTGTGTGCTGCAAAGTATATTTCATTTGTTAGATATCTATTTTGAAAATGGGTCATGTTAGACATATCTCCATGTACCAGTTTGAAACTCCCTGGATGCACAGGAATGCTGATGAGAACGGATTTGTATATTGGCATGTTGTATAAACTATCCAGATGCGTACTACAAATGTTACTAACTGCAGATGGCTCTAATACACATTCAAATATAGTATGATGGAGAAGGAGCTGCATATTTAAAAAATTTAGCACTTTGGGTAATTTCTCTGCCATTGTCTTCAAGTGCTCACAAATCTGACTTCTTGGTATTTTTTAAATTCAGTTGATCTCCTGGGCAGGGCAATACTGTGTTGTCTATTCCAGTTCAGTCAGAAAGTCAAGGTTAAACGTATAGCCGAAATATAGAAGTATGGTTACCTTTTCAGTGGCCACTTAACAGTTAGTGACTACTCTGCGTTGTAAATGCAAGCATCGCAGTATTTTAAATAATCTAAATCTTCACTAAATCAAATATTCTTTATTGGTTAAGGTCCAGAAGAGCAAACAACTTCTCAGATAGTCAAAAATAAGCTACCAATAGTGTAGTGTAGGCCACTGGACTTTGCTGCTTCCTTCCCACTTCCTCTCCTGCCTTGTCTCCTCCTTTTAGACTTACTCCCTCTGTCTGCCATCCCTCCCTGGTTGTATCATTCTCATCAGGAAATACTGAATCCCTGTTGTGGGTGGGTGGAGATTAAGCAGACCAAAGACAAATTCTGCTATTACTGCCATTGGAGTGTAATCCTAGAAGCTGTGTATGTATTGTGGCTTCTCTACTGACCCTAAGGACTCACATGCTGTGACTTAATGTAAAGTATAGGAAATAAAGATGCCATAAACTAAAACAAATATTAATTGGTATAGGCTGTTAGTTTTGGGGGGGGGTTGTTTTTTTTATTGATCTACTAAACTAATAATGGCCAATAATTATCTGCTGTTTATGTATTTAAAGTTATTTTGGCCTGGTTTACAGAAGCCATAATTTGAATTCACAAAATATTTTTCATGAATCACCAGAAATTCTTTATCTTGCCAATATAGTTAAATGCTTTAAAAATAAAATATAGAGCGTCAGTAATAAACTATGTGTTGCCTATATATGTAACTAAATAAGCATTAAGAGCATTTTAATGAAAATCTGAAACTTTTTAAGTGTATATGCTTATTGAGGGAGTATTAAACAGTTACCTGGACCACTGTTGTTTTCCTAAATCTGTTATCTAACCTAAGCTGAGTATATAAATTTATAGTCACAGTTTCTGATATGATTGTACAGTTTGTTAGACCTGTAAAGGCACTAACTTCAGAATAATAAAGTGGTGTTTAAGCAAGATGACCATTAACTTTTTGTGATTTCATTATTTTTGAAGAATTTATGACCTTCTTTACATAATATGTGAGGTTTTATATTTGCATCAGCTAGGTTGCAACATTTCTGAAGCTTTTGTGCTAAAGTAAGAAACATCCCTCAGAGTGTCATTATATTGGTCATCTTATGTAACAAGAGATTGGTTGTTCTCTTCAAAACCTAAACCAAGCCATTTGCTTTTAGTTCAGTCTTTCTACAAGAATGCTGAATGTTACTGACAGAGGGGCTAAGAATAATGGGAAAGGGATTGCATGCTACTTGAATTAAACATGGTGAGGAAAGGGGTCATGACCCAGTGTAGTACAAAAGTATTAGATTTCAAGAAAGCAGATTTGGGTAAAATGAAGAAACCTAATGAAGAAGGTTCAATGGAAGAAATTATTAAAATCTACTTGTGTGGAAGAGGGGTTAGGAATGCTACGATACCATAATTAAGGTACAATAGATGACAGTTCCTCTGAAAAAGAAGATTATGAGAAACAAGAAGTGGTCAATGCGGCTTCAGAAGGACCTGTTCAAAGATACAGTGAGTAAAAAAACTTTACTGGAAATGGAAAAGCATTGTGGGGACCACACCAGAATATATAGTCAGATAAGACTTGAAGAGAGCACAAATGCAGATGCGCACACACACACACTCTTCATGATAGCAAAAAGTGTTTTAAGGGTTAAGAGTATTTATAAGGATGCACGGCTTAATGGCAATACTAGAGAAAAATTCAGCCAATTGGTAAATGGACCTAGATACTACCCTGAGAGGCCTCTATAAGGCCAAAAAATCAGCAAGGTACTTAAGAACATGCCTGACTTTAAGTGTCATTGGTGCTGCTCACATTCTTAAAGTTATGTACGTGCATATGTACATCCCTTCTGAATCAGCATCTAGATGCCTAAGAAAGATTAATGACAACTCTAAAAGATTGAGCTGGGATTGTTGGGGGTCTTTTCATCTACCATTTAAAAGAAAAATAAACTTGGGAAATTGGGAAGTGACAAGAAGCATGTACAAATAGATCTTCACTAAAAATAACAGGTGCAGGACACCTTGGAAAATTCAAATACACATTTCAGTGTGTCCAGATGTTCTGCATCTTGAGGTGTTAAGGAATTAGCTCACAAAGGGCTTGTCCACACGAGAGGGGTGTACATTCCAGCGCACGTTAGGGTGTTTTGCATTACCTGTTCCTTGTGGACCCTGCTGGTGCACAATGAAAATTCTGTAGTGCGTATTAATGCAGTCCTGTTTCAAACAGTACTGTGTTAATGCACACTCAGGAGTTTTTATTGTGTGCCAGCAGGGTCCACACATCATACCAGTTAGTGTGCCCCAAACTAGTGCCCGCTAGAATTTACACCACTCTAGTGCGAACTAGTACACTGAGTAGATGAGCCCTAATTTACTGAACTACTGAGAATTACTTTTTGAAAAGTCACTGATGATTGGGGAGGTACCTAAAGATTGGGAGAAAGCAAATGGGATACTGAAGTTAAAAAGAAAAAAAACTTAATCGGGGAGGAGTGACTCAGTAAAATTGAATGTCAGTCTTTAGTAAAATAAGGGGACAATCCATAAACATACAGAGGATAGTGTGACCAAAAGAAACAAGCAATGTGTGGGAATGAAGAACAAATCCTGGCAAACAAACCTGAGTTTTAAAACATCGTCATTAATAGGCTGTGGAAGGTCTAGAGAACATCAATGACATTTGCAGATAATATCTGAGAGAGAGTTGTTGAATACTCTTAAGGGCAGAGAAATAATACAGAAGAACCTAGAAGATTGGAAACGTGGATCAAAATCCTGCAAGCGTTTGCACACACTCTGAACTGTGACTAGGCAGGGGACTACTCGTACTGAAAGTGAAACGTATGTATAAGACTGCAGAATCAGGGCCGTGATTTGTGGATCATGGATGTCGAGCAAATTCTGCCCACCCGTATGCATCAAAAGCTCTAAATATACCAGACCCAGTACAAATTCACTATCTGACAGCAAGGAGGAGGTGAGACACTTATGCTGGGGGGGGCTGGGGCTGGACATTTTGTAGCTCTGTGAGGCTCTATGTGCTGTAGCACAAGGGGTGGGGGGATGACTGAAGGATTGAATTTACCCACTTAACCAAACCATTGCCAAGCCTACTGCGTCCCTGAGGAGAAGTGTACTAAAGGTGAGATTTTTATTCACATACCCTATTGCCATGCAACTATTGAACCATTCATTTCTGGGTACATCCATTACCAGAGAGAGAGAGACAGACTGGAGGGAAATCAAAGTGACAGAAAATGACTGAAGTCCAACATAGATTAATCTATAAGGAAAAACCTAGAAAAAAATATAGCTAAGGTGAGCCACAAGTATGGGGAACAGAATGCATGCCTGCAGATACTTGGAAAGTCTAAACACCAAAGAGGGAGGGGCATTGTTCAGAGTGATGCAAAACGAAGTGAAATGGGGATTAATTAAAAAGAAAAACTGGATTAACACAGAAAATTTCCTGACTCAGAGATCTATGACTTGCCAGGAACTTGCTGGAAGTCACCTGCCTGCACACATTTAACACTTGACTGGTTAAAGCATTAGAAAATATATTCTAGAAACTATTTCTGAACTGACCCCTGGGGTTTTGAATTATGTGGTTCAAGCGTTTTCCTTAAGTGTGTGTGATTTTTGTGACATCATGCAAAAATGGCATGTTCTAGAGATTATTCTGGCTTTGTGAGAATGGCAACATCAAGACAAGAATTTGGCTGTTACCATGATTACATGTGATCTTCAGTTCCTTTTAGAAAAGACAACATACAAACATATCAAAACTCCTGTTATATTGGGCCTCATCTAAAGCCCACTGTAATCAATAGAAAAACTCATTGACTTCAGTGGGGTTTGGATTAGTCCCATTGTTAAATTGTACATGAAAACCCAGGTGCACGCAGAAAATTTACTTCCAAAGAGACAGAGTTAACGTCTGTCCCAATCTGGGATCTCGCTAGGGAATGAGTGGGCCCTGCATCTTTTGTATTTGCTATAAGCGTGGAACCATTTTGCAATGTGAAATCTACAGTGACCTTCATCAAAATAAATTAAAGTTGAAATACAAACAAAATGGTATCTAATCCTACAGATGGGCTCAAGCCCTAAAATTCAGATCTGGATCTTGAACTCTGCACAGTTTGGGGTATTTTGATCTGAGGGTTTGATTTGGACCCATCTTGATCTGTGACAATAAGAGGACATTTGTATGTGTCAGCAAATCTGCTTCATGTTATGAATTGTGGCCCACGTGGGCATTTGGAATTGTAATATTTGGCTAGAGCTGGTAAAATATATGTGACTATTGTCAAAACAATTGGCAGCGCTTGTATTACTTGCCATGCCAGTAGAGCTTATTACATTGTGCTGTAGAGCATAAATATGATTTGGAGTGTCTGGGTTTCAGGACTCGATGTGAACTATGTCTGCAGCTAACCTTGTTACACTGATGGCAGACCTCAAATGGGACTAGAGTGATGGCAAGTCTGTTAGCATTTCTGATGTAAGCCATGTTGTTGAGAGGTTTACATACTGTCATGCAGCAGTAAAATAATCACTCTGGCATGGTAATTAACGTAAAAGTTCTTAGTCCAGGATCAAATTTTATACCCAAGGGAAAAGGCTAAGCAATTTTAAAATAATGCCAAACAGTTTAAAAGTTTATTAGATAGGGACTCTTATTGGCTCCTTTTTATCTCAGATGTCTTTTTTAATGGGACCGACACATTTGTTTATATCTGTCCAGGGGACAGAATGGCTTCGAGGGAATTAATAAGGGGGTTTAGACTTCGTTACCTCTATGTCACTGCTTAATATCAAGGCGAGGCAGGTAGTGACCAAAAGCTGTTACTATCCATCTGCTATACCACCTTGAGTAACGATCATAAACTTTTCATATACTAGGCAGGCTTGGGGCCTGGTCATCATGTGGATAGTAAACAAAACAACAGGTGCTTCAGGAAATTGTGGTGATTGTTTAGCAAGTGGCAATCTATACTGGAACAATGTCTCAACATGTTAGGGGCCCACTAAGTGTCTACTGAATGACACAAAATCGAGTTTTAAAAGGTTCACACTGCAGTTTCAAATGGATATTATTTTTATTGCTAATGGTTTATAATAGGTAGACACTGTATAGACAAATGCAAAGAGCTTATTTTATATACTGCTATTAATTTCCTTCCCTAAACTGTTGTGCAGTAATGCTAAGCACTAACAGCAGCTGCATTTTATTCCAGAGGTGGTTGCTTTTCTTCCAGTGGTAGGCGAAGTGATTTTCTTATTAAATGCAAAATCCTAGCATTAATGCACTGTTAAGCTTCAAATAACGTGCATGCAAGTGTCAGGTGATTCCTAAAGTGAAGGCTGCTTCTATATTCCTTTCACTCAATTGGAACAAAAATAGAAAATGCTACATAATGTACAATGTAGACCAGATACTTTTGCAAGAGCAACATTGTGTTAGAATGTTCCGAGTTTGATATTTCTACTTGAGCACGTCAGTAAACAATAGTCTTTTGCATTTTGTTTCTTTGGATTATTGAAGAACAGAAAAAAAATCCAGAGCGGTTTTTCTGAGGGGAGCATTACAAATATTTGTCTTCACCTTTGTAAATTTCTTCATCTAGAGCTACCGTGTGTTAAAGGCTCCGTGATGCAGCAGCCTTCGTGTCCTCTATGGCTCGTGAGCACCATTAATTCCAAGTGCAGAGATTAATTGGCATGAGTTCTTTAATACAGAGTTATTGGCCTGTGATTTTTTACAAGTTCTTTCAGTTTCCCCAAAGGAGTAGGCAGGCTGTTATATAAAGTCCTGAACAAACCCACTTAAAGGGTTATATCTACACTGCAATTAGACACCAGTGGCTGGCCCATACCAGCTGACTTGGGCTTGCCGGTCTCTGGCTGCGGAACTGTTTAACTGCAGTGTAGACATTCTGGCTTGGGCTTCAGCCCAAGCTCTGGGATCCTCCCACCTTGCAAAATCCTAAAGCCCAAGTCCCAGCCCAAGCCCACTGCAATTAAATCACCCCACAGCCGGAGCCCCATGAGCCTGACATCAGCTGGCACGGGTCAGCCGCAGGTTTTTAATTGCAGTGTAGACATACCCAAAGTGCTTAAGCCCTTTAAAAGAAGATAGTTGTGAGCAACTTAAATGAAGTAGCTAGCTGCCTCCTTCCATTAGTAACAAAAGATCTTGCTATTTTGGGACTAATGAAATTAACAGGTAAGACATTTTTTTCTAAATGCAGCTGTTTTTCAGTTGTCAAAGTGAACCTTTTCTGATCCGAATATATGGGCAAAATGTGTTTTCTTTTCCTCATGTTCTCATTACATAAAATAGTGTAATCAATTCGGCTGAAACTTTCTTCTTGTAGAGAAAATTCTCAAACAAATTCCTTTTGAGTTGGAAGGTTTTGAAAAAGGAGGATCAGAATAGAAATCGAAATTCAGCTTTATCTTTAGCAGATCTTGGTGCATACTATATACTTATGATTGGCTTTTAGACCATTTGGCATCTTTCTGGATGAAACATCTGTAAATCATTGTCAATAACAGATTGAGGGAACAACAAGGTGAGAGATATGATTTGAATTTGGTCTTAAATGGAACCTCCTTGCTTGTTGTTTCTAAATATTTGGATGATCTAGGAACAACTGGGAGTTCCTGGTCTGTCTCAATTTCAGTGCCATGGGGGGTTTGTGCTTTAACATTTCTGTTAATTCAACAAAAGTATGTTGAAATTCTCACTGTGGTAGAAGATCCTGCTTCAGCAAAAAGAGCACTTTCCTCATTTTTTTATTTTTATTTTATTGTATTTGGTTATAAGCAGATTTTCAGCATATATTATCAAATCAGATAGCATATAATGTAAAATTAGCAAGATGAGAAAATCCTCATCACTGCTCATTACTCACATTTTCTGATGAATTTTGTTCATTGAAGTGGCTTGCATTTTTTATATTGACAAAGAGGTGATTTCCCCTTTCAGCTAATCTTTTAGATATTCAGTAGATAATTATAAAATTGAAATGCTAATGTTCTACTTAGCATTTTTGGGTTGTGAACTAAATAAGTAGGTAGGTTCACAGAGAGATTTGGGAATGAGTCAATAAAGCCAGGGCAGCTCTGAAACGTTATAAGGTAAATGTTTGAATGCAACTTTTCTAATCACAAAAGCATGCATGCATGGGGAGACAATCTCCAAATTTTTCTGTTCAGGCATTTGAATGTCAGACTTTCAAAGTGGCAGAAGGGGATCCCTCCATTCAAATTGCACAATGACATGTTAGCTATGATCATCTGAGTTTTGGCTGGAGTCACAATGCCACCAGCCAAAAGATAGAAGTAAACCTCAATAAAGTCCTGCATGTTGTAAGAAGAAAATCTATCATGCATTCTGAAAGCTCACAAAGTAATAATGTTCTTAAGGAGAGCACCTTAAATTCTTCGGCACAAAGAGAGAGGTACATCACATAGGGAGTGCCAGGTGGGATCAGACCTGTGGTCTATTTACTATCCTGTCTCTGACACTGGCAAATACCTGCTGCTTTAATAGGTTATGTGCTAGCAACTGTGGTCAGCTGCTTAAATCCTGAATCACTAGGACTTATATCCCTTCTTTAAAAAAAAAAAAAAAAGTGGGGGAAGGGAGGTTATGCTATCTAATTTAACTGGATATTCTCCTTACCTATATAAACACTGAATACTTTTTTGATTCTTACTAAGCTGTTGTCCTCGATGATACCTTTTGACAATTAAATCCCACGGGTTAAGGATGTGCTGAATATATTTTTTAAAGTATCATCATAAAAGAACGGCAGTGTCGTACCTAAACTGTGTACTGTGATGTGACAGCTGGGGTCAGTGTGCGGGCACTGGCTGGTGTTGGTGGCCTGTGCCATACAGGAGGTCTGACTAGATGACTTGGGGGTCCCTTTTGGCCTTAAACTCTATGAAAATACCTCAGAATTATTTTCAAAAGCACAGCCCTAGCTCTTGATTGTAGGTATTTAGGCCCCGATTAGCGTAGTATCTGGGCACCTGACAATCTGTAATGTATTTTCCATCACAGAAGCTCTGTGAGGCAACATACTACTATCCTCATAGTCCAGGCCTGGAGTTAAGACACGGAGAGGGGAAGGGACTAGCCCAATGTCATTTTAAAAGTCGGTGGCAGAGCACTGACTTGAACCTAGGTAGCCCAAGTCCTAGGTTAGTTGAAGGGTGGCTGTACTAAAGTGTCAGCTTGTTGACACATGCTCACATAATAACCCATGCCTGTGTGTATAAAGACATTATGCTCTTCATAGTGCATCCATTGAGACTAATGGGACATCTGTCTGCTTACAAAATAAAGGGAGAATGTGCCTCTTTGAAAAGACTCTCTTTTCTGTGTGGCCATTGAAATCTGCAAGTGTTTTGTATTAAGAATAAGTCTTGGATGTTACTAATAAAACGTTAAACTCAACTTCCTATCTCTAGCAGCTGGTTCAATGACATGTCTTCTGGCAACATTAGACTTTCTGAGATTATGATTTGGAGAAGTTTCTGATTGTCTGATGTCTTGCAGCTTTATCTGATTCCATTGCTGGCGCTGTATTAAACTTGGCAATGTAGGGTTTTCTGGACTCTCATTGAAATCAACATATCAGAGTAGTGGTGGTGGTGTCCTTTCTCAAGTGAAAAGTCTGGGAGGCCCGGTTATGTAGAAAAACTTTGATATCCGTCCATCAGTTTTGTTATTAGTAATAGATAAGTGTATAATGAATATAGGGAGAGCTAATGAGGGCTCAGAAAAATGTGGTGGTCTCGTATGAATGGTTGGGTGTCTTTCTTCTGTATTGCTGCAAAAAGGCACGTGTACCAAGAGAACTTCCTGCCAGAAACTGCCTCCTCAGGAAGCCTGAAGAATCTGCAATTTCTCTTCACACATAGTTTCTCACTAAATCTGCCCATAACTTTCTGTGGGAACCCGAATCCCTCAGTTCTTCTTTGAAGACTGTCCCTGTGGGTGCTCCTGTTTAGGTGATTGCCTGTAATTGGAGATTTGTAGTAGCAGTGCTTGGTTGGGTCGCACATGTGTTGTCCCCACCTCATGCTGCTTCAGGTGGCTACATAGTGCCGTGTAACCCCCACCCCCACCCCGTTCCTTCTCTACTGCCTTTGGCTTGAGTTGAAGCACTTAGCAGCGCCTCTGTACTTTAACCTAGCTAGTCTAGTTATTTAGTGAATAGTTCATTGTTGGCTAGTTTATAATTACCTCTCCTTCACCATTTATTTTATTTCTCTTTTAAAAACCCCTTTTTTCTCTTATATTGGGATATTAAGTTTCAGTTGTTAGTGAACCTTTAGATTAGCATATTGTCCTCCCTCATGGGAGAAAACCCTTCTCTGAGGGGCACGCCCAGCTCCCCGGGTTTTAAACGCTGCTTTACATGCAGACTCTCCTATCCCAGTTTCTGACGGGCATTCACAGTGTGTCCGCTGCCTTGGCAAGACATCCATCCCACAGAAGTGCTCACACTGCCATAACCTGAAAGCCTGAGCCAGGAAGGCAAGAGACCTGCAATTGAAACTCCTTATGATGGAGGAGTCTCTGCACCTCACATCTGATCCCGGATCATGGACAACCCCCCGGATGCCAGTCTCCCACGGCAGACTCTGACAAAGGCTGCCTTTTACAGGTTCAGGCAAAAGAGCATTCCACCAAGAAGGCAACTAAAAAGCGGGCTCAGACTTCCCCTCCTCAAGAATCCACCAAGAAACAGCATTCTCTAACTCAGCAGACCCTATCGGTACCAACTGCACCGGGACCTTCCACCTCTGAGGGACCATCCAGTATTGTGGGAACTTCACAAGCAAAGACCCTAAGCAGGCTAGCTCGGACAAGCGCAGCAATGGGAAAGTGAAATCCTCTGCCTCAGTACTATTGGAGCCGATGAGGCACTCGGCACCTAGCAGCTTGACATCACTGCAGGCTATGGTGCCACCTTCTGTCTCCACAGTGCACAGAGCCCTATCCCTGGCACCAACAACTGCAACCCAGATGTCGGTACCACCACCAACACCTTCGTCGATACCATTGCTCTTGGTACCGCTGCAATTCCTTTGCCACAAGAATTTCCTAGTCTCTTCGACGTCGGACTCTCCTCTCCTCAGTATCGACCTCACTCCAGCAGACTCCATACAAACCATCTTACCACATCATCTAGATTTGCTCCTCCCTTTTCAAGTGATGAAGACGACGAGGGTGAAGGAGAAATCTACTCCTCCCATCATTCTTCACCTCCCCATATATCTGCCAGAACAGGTCCATTGTAACAAAGGGACTATCACCTGGGACTTGAAACTTATAACTGGTACAGACATCCCTGGATGCCACCACCCATGGGGGGAAGGGATAACTCAGTGGTCTGAGCATTGGCTTGCTAAACCCAGGGTTGTGAGTTACTTGAGGGGACCACTTAGGGATCTGGGGCAAAATCAGTACTTGGTCCTGCTAGTGAAGGCAGGGGGCTGGACTCAATGACCTTTCGGGGTCCCTTCCAGTTCTATGAAATAGGTATATCTCCATATATTATTTTTTCTTTCCCACCACAGTGGCTATACTGGGACCCATTGGCAGCGTACCACTGCAGATGCACTAAGCAGAACATTTTCCCAAGACACGAGTACTATGGAATATATTCAAACAGTGGGAGTCCCAACTATAGACCTCTTTGTGACAACTCAAAACGACAAGTGCCCACATTTCTGCTCCAGAGTGGGATTGGGTCCTCGTTCCCTGGGCAATGCTTTTCTCATCAAATGGGACACCTTCCCTCTGGCCTCTGTTCTAGCACAGGTCATACACAAGATCAGGACAGAAAACTCTAGAGTCATTTTAATAGGCCCCACATGGCCCAGGCAAACGTGGTTTCCTTACCTTTTAAAGATGGCCGTGTGCCCATCATGCACTCTTCCTCTCCTACCTCCTCTCCTCTCCCAGTATGCAGGCCAGGTTCACCACCCAAATCTGGCAAGACTTCATCTCCAGGGGTAGCTACTCCATGGCTCTGAGAAGCCAAAATGACCTGTTCAGAGGAAGTAAGGGCCATTCTGTTAAATAGTCGTAGACCAACTACTCAACATACATACCTGCACAAATGGAGACACTTCAATACATGGTGCCAAAATAGACAAATTGTGGTGGTTCCCTCTCCTCTACCATTGGTACTGGACTATATATTGGAATTTAAGAAATCGTGCCTCTCCATGAGTTCAGTCAAAGTACATCTCGCAGCTATCACAGCGTTCCACCACAAGATGGATGAGTTTTCAATTTTCGTTCATCCAATCACCAAGCATTTTCTCAAGGGCCTTCGTAACATCTACCCCAAAATATGAACCCCTACTTCATCATGGGATGTCAATCTGGTGTTACAAGGCCTTACCGGACCCCCATTTGAACCACTAGCAACATGTTCACTACTCCATCTTTCAATGAAGGTGGCCTTCCTCATGACCATCATGTCCCCTCAATGGGTAGGGAACTGAGAGCCCTCACAGTAGCGCCCCCCCCCCATATATAACATTCTTCAAAAATAAGGTTACCTTAAAACTGCATCTCAAGTTTTTACCTAAGGTTGTCTCCTCATTCCATCTGAATCAGCCCATTCATCTCCCATCGTTCTTCCCAAATCCCCAGAGGAATAAATGAGAACCAACACTCCATACCCTAGACATCCGAAGGGTGCTAGCCTTTTACATCGAGAGAACAGAGACTTTCAGAAAGTCACCACAATTATTCCTTTCCATCACAGAATGATCAAAAGGAGAGGCCATATCTAGACAGAGGCTATCTAAATGGATCTCCAGGTGCATTAACTTTTGTTATCAACAACAACAGATGCAGCATTACATCTGTGCCATTGTAAGGTCCATAGTGTAGACATAGCCTAAAACCCCCAGCGGGGACCCACACACATTCCACCAGAGCTCTGTCTGCTTTGATAGCCTTCCTTAACAATGTCCCCACTATGGACATCAGCAAAGCAGCAATCTGGGCATCAGCCCACACCTTCACACAACATTATGCCATAGCAGTGGTTCTCAAACTTTTTTTTTTTCCTACGGACCACTTGAAAATTGCTGCGGGTCTCGGCGGACCACTTAATGATCTTTCCAAATGTTGTTTGTACCGTTAACTAACTATTCTTCTTCGAGAGATGTATAAAGTGCTTGGGGGAAACCCACATTCCTCAAAAATGTGCCCACTGTAGCAAACTCAGTTCCAGGGCACGGAAGGACAGGGAGCTTAAACTGAAACTGCTCCTCCTGCAAAAGTCTATCGGGTCAGTTTCAGACCCAGGCACCGACTCCGGCTCTGCTGCCCGCCACAGCCCCCCTGCTTCAAAAAAACTGAAGAAATCTACAAAAAAAGGGGCAGCCCTCTCCAACAAAGAAGTTGGTGAGGCACATGAGTTCTTCAGGCAGGTCAACAGTTTCCCTGCCCGTGCTTCCCCGCCTCAGCACTTTTGAGGAGCCGGGCTCCTCAGGCACCGCACGAAAGCCGCCTCAGACTGCAGCGGCAGCGTGAGGTTCCGGTGCCAAGGCTTCAGGCTTTCAGTTGCCTGCCTCATTTATGGCACCGACAGACGCGGTGCCGATATTTCCCGCCCTGCCTGACCTTCTGCAGGCTGATGTTGCCCCCCCCCCCCGGCCCCGACCACAGCACCGGCAACCGCGGCACAGGCTGACAGGGAGATCAAAGGCAAAACCCCTGCTCAGAGGAATGTTCCCTCATGGCAACCTCCTCCTCCACAGTTTTCACCTCAGCAGGAGCCTCACCTTGTCAATTCACTCAGACAGCAGATCTATTGGTATCACCTAGTCTGCAGTCTCCCCAGATAAATGCCTGTTTTTCTCCAATGCCTGAGTCAGGATTTGAACAACCTTCCTCCAGTGAGGAGGAAACAGATCCACAGGCAGTTTTTTCTCCATATCAAGACTCCCAGACCCCAATCAACAGAGGTTACAAAAAAACTACCTCAGCCTATTCTCAGGATCCTGCCCCATGGGGAGTGAATCCCTGGATGGCACCACCTATGCCCTACCCCCCACCATGGCAATGTTGGGCACCATGGACATCGTACCCTCGAGAACATGTGCGCTACAGCACCTCGACCAGGTGCAACACCGGTCTAGCACCGCCACCTGCCAGACCTGCCAGTGACACAAGATACCAGGCAGCAACATCACACTTCCAGGAGCAACTGAGTCCTGCTCCTATTCCAGCAGAGCTGGACGTAACGCCTGAGGAAGCCTTACTTCCCCTTCCTCCAACCCCGTCGGATGACTATGCAAAATTCCAAGACCTCTTTAAAAGAGCTGCCAGTGACTTGAGAATTAACTTGGAGGAAGTCACTGAACAACAGCATGAGCTAACAGACATCTTACAGCCCTCTTCTTCCTCTAGAGTGGCATTACCAATCAACATAGCCCTTTTAGAACCCGCTAAATCCATCTGGCAGAATCCAGCCACAAGCCTACCTACCTGTAAACAAGCAGACAGGAAGTACTTCATCCCTTCAAAGGGCTCTGAATTCCTTTTTACCCATCCGGCGCCAAACTCATTGGTAGTAGATGCAGTGAACCAGAGGGCCAAACAACAGTACTCCCGCTCCACTCCAGCCAACAAGGACAGTAAACGCCTGGACCTCTTTGGCCGTAAAGTATATGCATCCTCGACGCTACAATTTCGCATAGCTAATTATACTGCAGTCCTTGCAAAATATGACCACAAAAACTATAATAAATTCATGGATTTTATCGATGACATCCCAGAGCAGAAGAAACAACAATTCACAGCTCTGGTTTCCGAAGGACAAACCATATCACGTACCGCTCTTCAAGCAGCCCTCGATGTAGCTAACACTGCATCAAGGTCGACCGCCACAGCAGTGGTCATGCGACGAGGTTCATGGCTCTCCTCCTCTTTCTTTCCTCGAGAGGTTCAGAACACCATTGAAGATCTTCCCTTTGACGGGGAAAAACTTTTTGCCTTCACCACCAATGACGTACTTCATTCAATGAAGGACGCAAGGGCAACCCTCTGGTCCCTAGGTCTCCAGCCACCTGCGACCACAAGACGACAATATAGATACCAACCTTATCAACGTCCACGCTACCCCGCATTTACACAACACTCCTATAGACCACAGGAGCAACAACAGCAACAACAACGCCAAAGACCAAGATTCCAGCGTCGTCGTCCTAATTCTACAGGGGCGCCGCAATCCCCTCCAACTAATAGGCAGATTTGAAGCATTGGTCGAGGGTTTAGAGAACAGCGTTCCCACTTCAGCCGGCACACCTATCTTTGGACACTACCTACGACCATTCCCTCATCAATGGCAGAAAATTACATCTGACAAGTGGGTCATAGAGGTAGTTACAATTGGATACGCCACGAACGACTACTCTTCCAAGAAGTGCAGCATCTCCTTCAACTGGGAGCAGTAGAAACTGTGCCAGAATGACACAGAGGGAAGGGTTTTTACTCCCATTATTTCTTAACAGAGAAGAAAAATGGGGGATGGCGACCAATCCTCGACCTCAGGCGGCTCAACAAATTTGTCAAAAAGCAAAAGTTCAAGATGGTCACTCTCACCACTATAATCCCGGCGCTGGAGCAGGGCGACTGGTTTTCAGCCCTCGACCTACAGGACGCCTAGTTTCATGTGACTATACACCCATCCCACAGACGGTTCCTACGTTTTACTCTTGGCTCAACACATTTCCAATACAGGGTTCTCCCCTTCAGACTGTCCACGGCTCCCCGTGTTTTTCCCAAGATCCTAGCCGTAGTTACAGCATACCTCAGAAAACAAGGGGTCGTAATATTTCCTTACCTAGACGATTGCCTCCTCAAAGCTTCAACGTTCGACGAAGCTCTCTGATCCATACGACTTACCATCGATTGTTTCCTATCTTTAGGCCTGCAAATAAACAAAAGCAAATCCACATTATACCTCACCCAACATCTGGAGTTCATAGGGGCATACCTCGACTTCCGGACGGGGTTGGCATCTCTCCCACCAGACCGCTTCAACTCTATAAGCCGACTGGCCACAAAGATTCGCAACTGTCCCCAGGTGACTGTCCGAGACTGCCTACAAATACTAGGTCACATGGCCTCGTGCACCTCTGTCGTCCAAAATGCACGCCTATACATGAGGTGCTTCCAAGCGTGGTTGGCCACAGTGTACAGACCGAAGGTGCACCCTCTAAACAAGACTCTCCCCATACCTGTCCGAGTCAAAGATTCCCTACAGTGGTGGACAATTCACTCCAACCTCTGTTCTGGAGTCCCCTTTCTTCAGCAGGCTCCATCCCTCATACTGACAACCGATGCATCTCTGACAGGCTGGGGTGCACATGTCTCACCACACAGTCCAGGGACTTTGGTCTTCAACCGAGACTTCTCTCCATATAAATGTCCTAGAACTTCGAGCCATTCGCAATGCGTGCCGTCACTTCCTGCCACTAATCAAGAATCAACATGTACGCATAATGACAGACAATATTGCATGCATGTTCTATGTGACCAGGCAGGGAGGAGCTCGATCCCATTCGTTGTGCACAGAGGCTATGAAACTCTGGAACTGGTGCATTGCGAACAACATCCGGGTATCAGTGGCCTATCTTCCCGGAGTGATGAATACCACAGTGGACGAACTAAGCAGACGTTTCCCCTGGGATCACGAATGGGAAATAAACGAGCACACCATTCACAATGTATTCCGCATTTGGGGCTACCCAGCAATAGATCTCTTTGCAACCGCAAAAAACAAGAAATGTCCCAGTTTTTGCTCCAGAGCAGGACTAGGCAAACATTCCCTGGGAGACGCATTCATGATCCCATGGCACCAAAACTTACTCTATGCGTTTCCCCCGATACCGGTTCTCAACAGGGTCCTGATAAAAATATGAACAGATCGGGCCAAGGTGGTCCTAATTGCCCCGTCATGGCCCAGACAGCCGTGGTTTCCGTTTCTCACCAAAATGTCAATTCGACCACCAATCCCCTTGCCTCTCATCCCGAACCTCCTATCACAACAACACAGCTGCTTTCTCCACCCCAACCTGTCCATGCTTCACCTCAAAGCATGGTTACTACATGGTTCTCCCAAAGCAAACTAGATTGCTCTGAACAAGTTCAAAGAGTGCTCCTACATAGCAGAACACAATCTACTCGCCCCACCTATCTACGTAAGTGGAAACGATTCACACACTGGTGTTCAGCTAAACAACTTGGTCCCACGTCAGCATCTCTTCTGCTCATACTTGACTACCTATTGGACCTTAAGCAATCCGGCCTTTCTTTCAGCTCCATCAGGGTCCATTTAGCTGCTATTACAACTTTTCATGACAAAATTGATGATACTTCTGTATTTGCTCATCCTATCACCAAGCGCTTCCTCAAGGAACTTCAAACCTTATACCCAGACATTAAACCACCTACCACCCCGTGGGGCCTAGTACTATCTTGCCTAACTCAACAACCATTTGAACCCCCAGCCACATGCTCCCTTTTACACCTCTCAATGAAAACAGCATTTTTAGTGGCAATTACCTCTGCCAGATGGACAGGAGAAATAGCAGCTCTTATGGCAGACCCACCATATACGCTATTTTTCAAAGACAAGGTTACCCTCAGGTTACACCCCAAATTTCTTCCAAAGGTACACTCGTCATTCCACATTAATGAGCCAATACACCTACCGACCTTTTTTCCAAAACCACATGCGAACTCGTTCAAAGCCTCAATGCATACACTAGATGTACGCAGGGCCTTGTCCTTCTATTTGGATAGAGCCAAACCTTTTAGAAATTCTTCCAGACTTTTTGTCTCCATCGTGGAGCGCTCCAAAGGTACCCCTATTTCTATCCAGAGACTTTCAAGCTGGATTTCTCAATGCATCCGGCTGTGCTATCAGATGAAGAAGGTTACACCTCCAGACGGCATCAGAACGCACTCCACGAGATCTCTGGCTGCCTCTGTTGCATTCTTATGCAAAGTTCCCCTGGCTGATATCTGTAAAGCAGCCACTTGGTCCTCTGAACACACATTTGTTAAACACTATGCCCTTATTCAAGGCCCTCTATCTGATATACGCTTGGGCAGGGTGGTACTATCTACGGCATTCCTATCAGATCCGAAGTCCCTACCTCCTTGAGGCACATGGCTTTTAAGTCACCTGGAGTGGAGCAGCCACAGGGACATCTCTCGAAGAAGAAGAGGCGTTTACTCACCCTGTGCAGTAACTGACGTTCTTCGAGATGAATGTCCCTGTGGGTGCTCCACTACCCACCCTCCTCCCCTCTACTTCGGAGTTGGGGTAACCTCCGTTGTAGAGAAGGAACTGAGGAGATTGGCCACGCATGCGTACTATTATCCTAGACTCACAGCGGGGGCAGCCTCTGCGCATGCGTGGCCAGTACGAGTACTGCTGCGAAAAATCTCCGAGTGAAGGCGCAGGGACACACCAACACCTGGAGTGGAGCACCCACAGGGACACTCATCTCGAAGAACGACAGTTACTGAACAGGGTGAGTAACCTCCTCTTGTAAAGTGCTTTGGATAAAAACACTATATAAAAAAAACCTTAATAATAATTAACTTTTTTTGTTCTACAAATAAAAGCACACAATTCATATTTTCATATCAGTAGTTTTACCTTTCTAATGCAATGGATGTGCCCTTTCTCCCCCACCGTGGCAGCCCCCAAGCTGGGGCTGGGAAGGAGGGCGGGGGTCTCTCCCCCACCACAGCAGCCACAGATCTGAGGCTGGGAGGGAGGGCCATCTCTCCCCAGCAGCGGCAGCCCTGGAGCTGGGGAAAGTCAACTCTTTCTCTAGCTGCCACAGCCCTGCACATCCCAAATTCTCCCCACCTCCTCTTCTCACCCCACTGCCCCCTCCCACCTACCCCCTATTCCCCCCAAGGCCACCACCTCACCTTACATGTATGTCTTCTCCAGGGTCCAGGCACCTAATTAGTGGAGCCAGGCCTGCGTGGCTCCAATAATTAGGTGGGTGGCCCTTCATTCTCTTGTGTGCACCTTAGAGGGAACTATCCATGGACGACCTAAATGGAGCTCACGGATCACAGTTTGAGAACATCTGCCATAGAGCATTCATCATCAGATGCTCTGTTCAGACTAATGGTTTTATCATCCGCCACGACTGCAACTCTGAAGCCCCTCCCTTCCACTGAGGGGTGCTGTTCCACTGTCACCTAAAAGTGGAGCACCCATAGGGACACTCATTGAAGAAGAAGACGAAGAGAAGGTTACTCACTTTGTGCAGTAACTGAGGTTCTTTGAAATGGTTGTCCCTCTGGGTGCTCCACTACCCTCCTCCCCTTCTTTGGAGTTTTCACACTAGTTACTTTGAGGTACAGAAGGAACCCCGGGGGGGGGGGTGTCGCACGGTGCTATATAACCCCCCGAAGCAGCATGAGACGGTGACAGCAACCCAACCAGGCACTGCTACTACAAATCTCCAGTTACAAGCACAGGGGCACTCCATCACCTCAAGTGGAGCACCCACAGGGACAACCATCTTGAAGCACCTCAGTTACTGCCCAAGGTGAGTAACCTTCTCTTCTCTGCACCTGTAGAAAACACCTAGAGCAGTGAGCATTGTGTGTCATATGTAGGCTTGGAAAATTAGATTTTTATCAATAAATGTCAGTAAACGTTGATTTCACCGTACTTACACAGTCTGACAAAAAAAATTCCATTGATAATAACTGACATTTACATATAGGCAAAGTAAAAAAAAAAAAAAAAAAAAATGCGGCTTGAGAACTTATTAGAATTTGAATTAATGATATATACTTTGTATATTTTGGTATGTGATGCTGACAATTTGTGTTTTAATGGTTATTAACTTCTCGAATCCCAATGGCTATTGCCATTAAATAATTATTGTCTGGCCCACCTGCCCCATAAAATTTAAATAGATAAAAATCAGGGGGGAAATGCTTAAAAATAAACATTGATATTATCTGCCAAGATTCTATATAAAAAATTGAATACTGCCAAACCCAATCATATGCCACTTTCATCTAGTGGATTTATATTTCAGTGCTGTAAATGAGAACTTTCTACAGCTCCTCATACGCTTGAAGAGTAGCAACAACTGGCCCCAGTCCATATATTAAAATCACAACTGGTCAGGATTGTCTATCCCTGCCCTATCTTGTACAATAAATCACTTCTGAAAAGTTGAAATAATTTCTGCAAAATGCAGTTATAGAATCTCCAGTTTTCTCTCTCTTCACCGCGTTTCATTGCCACAGACACGTTAATAACAGCATCACTCATGTACATGCATAGTGTAGCTGGGAAGGATAAAGTCAGACCACCAGCACCCTCCATAGTAGACTCCATGTCTGTGTACCAATCAGGGGTCTGAGGAATATTTCTACAAATCTGACCTTTTGTGTTTGTGAGGCTGCGCCCTGCTACTTATATGGGACCTAAACCTACGTTTTCTCTCTCCACTCCCAGTAACAGAACAATATTTAAACAATTTGGCACTTCTGCTCGTGGCCCACCACAGAACTCAGTCTATTTTGCTCTGGGGGGGGGGGAAGCAGGAAGCTGGGGACTGAGTGGTCCCTTTGAATACAGAGGATGTGGGACAGGCTGTTGTCCAGTCACAGCATGATGTAGATGAGAGTGTAGCTGAAAATAAATTTCTTTCTTCTAAGAGAAAGGGGGAGACGATTATGGTAGCATGATGCCCGTTACACTTGAAGAGAGAGAGCGAGCATGAAAGGAGTAGAATGAGGGTTGCAGCAGGGAAGAACAGGGTCTAGGAGCCCCAGTCACAGACCAGGACCCCGCTGCGCTAGGTGCTGTACAAACACAGAACAAAAAGACAATCACTGCCCCTAGAGAGCTTACAAATCTTAGGCTACATCTACACTACACACCACTGGTGGCAATGCATAGGGTACGTGTAGCTACACGCCACAGTGAAAAACAGGCTATGTCCACACTGCAGCGTGTAGCTACAGGTATCAGTGAAAGGCTATGGCTGGGGGGAGGCAGCAGAGACAGGATCCCCACTGCCTCCCCTGCTGGAGCCTTTCCCCACTGCCAGAGTCTCTGTGCCGCGGGGGAAGGCTCCAGCAGTGGAAGCCTCCTGTGGTGGGGAAGGACCCCAGGATCAGGGAGCTGCCAGAGCCTTTCCCTGCTGCCTCTTCACTGCTTCAGTGGGGAAAGGCTCCAGCAGTGGGGAGCTGGGTGGAGCCTTTCCCTGCTGCCAGAGCCTCTCCCCGCTGCCCAAGTCTTGCCTTGCAGCTGGGAAATGCTCCAGCGGCTGAGAGGTAGCAAAGACACTACATGGCTAAAATTAGCAGTGTAGACAGGAAGGCACCGCTTGGGCAAGTAGAGAACCATGTAGCGCAGTGGTTCTCAACCAGGGGTACATGTACCCTTGTGGTATGCAGAGGTCTGCCAGGGGTACATCAACTGGTCGAGATATTTGCTTAGTTTTACAACAGGTTACATCAAAAGCACTAGTGAAGGCAGTCCAAGCTAAAATTTCATACAGTGACTTGTTTATATTGCTCTATATACTATACTATACACTGAAATGTAAATATAATATTTAAATTCCAATTGATTTCTTTTATAATTATATGGTAAAAATGAGAATGCAGGCAATTTTTCAGCAGTTGTGAGCTGGGACACTGTTGTATGTTTGATTTTGTAAGCAAGTAGATTTTAAGTGAAGTGAAACTTGGGGTGCGCAAAGCAAATCACACTCCTGAAAGGGGTGCAGTAGTCTGGAAAGATGTGAGCCACTAGTGTAGAATATGCACATGGGTACATATTCACACCATTCAGGCATGTCTGTACTCTGCTTGTGTGTACTTAAGCACGTACAGGGGGGTGGGGGGACTACCTGAGTATATACTCTACACACCACTGAAAGAAGCATGCAGCATAGACATAGAACCAATGACAAAGAAGGGGAAGATAACATGGAGGGATATTTTGAATACTAAGAACTTGTATAGCATAGTCAGAACTGGTCAGGATTTTTTGTTTTTTGTTTTTTTTTTTTTACAAAAATGAAAGTTGTTCATGTTCATTGAAATATTTCTTGGAAATTTTTCAGGTTTTTGAGAAAAGCAGAAAAAACTTTTGTTTCTGTCAAACACTGATATTTTAAAAAAGAAGTTTTGATGGAAAAAATTCAGTCAGCCCTAATGATAATGCGTTCCGTGCAAAAAACCCTATAGTCTTTACTTGGAAAGCCTATGTCACCTTCTGTCTAGAGACCATTTGACTTTAGTTGCTAAGTGGAGGGAGCACTGACATAACAGGTTGTGACAGAGACCAACGGTGCTAAGCTTAGTAATTTGGAGTTGGTTCTTGGATAGACAATCTAAGCAGTCTAGCTTAATTTTAAGAATGCTCATAGTCCCCCTTATTTCAGTGGAACTACTCATATGTTTAAAATTAAACACAGGCATAAGTGGAGGCAGGGTTGTAGTTCCAAACATATGGGCTATACTGGAGACAATATTGCTTCTGTATTTGGTCATATGCTACATTAAATGTGTATTTGTGTACCTTTTTCTCCCGTTTAGCTCTAGAGCTTCTATTTTAACTTTAAAGTTATCATTTTCTCCTCTAACCTTTGCTTATTGTTCCTCCTCTAAAACTGCATGATTTGGACTTGTATGGAAAGAATGGCAAATACCATAGATGAGCATTATACTATGAGTTATAAATGACCATGTATGACCAGGACTTGGTCAACTTTCAGAGAAATCAGCACCATGCTAGTTAAACAATACCCTAACATGAAATCTATTTCCATGTGAAAAAACTAGTTTACAAATTCAGAGAAATAGAATTATGCCAAATGAGGCCTTTCAACTCAGGATCTCAAAATGCTTACCTGGGTGAACTCCTGGCCTCATAGAAGTCAGTGACAAAACTCACATGTGTTTATCAATTAAAAGAGACAGCTCTCTATGTCAGCATTATTGGCCTCATTTTATAGAAGTATCACTTGAGACATGGAGAAGTTAAGTGACTCATCCAAGGTTGCACAGTGAATCAGTGGCAGAGTAAGGGTTAGAACTAAGAAATGCAAATTCCCAGTTCCGTGTTCTAACCACTACACATACACCCTCCCAAGTCTCCCCTAAGCAGCAAATCATGTCAAATATCGGGTATAAACCCAGTCATTTTTGTTATCCTGTGAAAATGAGCATTTAGATTTTTAAATCACCTTCTTTGACTGCAGTTTTCCCAATGCCACCAGGATTAGAGTGTCACTATAGTAAATCAAGAAACACGTGTTCTTTGTTTTTATTATCTTAAACCTTAATATCTTGCTTTCAATAAAGATATTCATTTGAAAAACACGCTTCAGATCCTCAAACAGCCTTTCTAGTCTTGTGGCCAGTTCATGCTGACTAGGTTATATATTTTATTATAAGGATGAGTATGTGTCCACTGCAAAAAATAAAATAAAATCAAAGGTGTATTTTTCATTCTGGTTAGCTAGCCTGTGCTAGCTAACTTTGGTTAAAGTAGCAGTTAATAGTTAGCTTGAATTAGCAACTCGAGTTAAAGCAGTAGACTAGTCAAGGATAGATATGAGTCAATGGAGTTTAGCCACTTCTCATTTGGAGAATATGGAGTTTAGATTAGTTTACCCACTTCTATTTTTACCACTACACCATTGAGTTAAAGCCTATAGGGGCCCCTCAGGTTGAACCTGAGTTAACAGTTGAGTTGCCGTATCTTCACTGCTGTTTTAATCCAAGTTAGCTAACATGGGTTAGCTAGCCTGAGTTAAGAACACACCTGTTTTGGCAGTGTAGACACACCCCAGGAGAGCACCATATGACTCCTATAACTGTTCTGAAGTCATAAAATGAAGATGTAGTTAAAAAAAAAAAAAAGGTTGTTTTTTAATTATATGTACTACTAAATGACACTATGGATATGACATGCATACAATTGGTCGGCCTCTACTGACCACACAGTAGTAAATACTCATTTGGAAATCAGCTTGCTGTGTGCTGCTTGCTGTTGGGTGTTGCCTGAATTCATACACTATACACACAACATTTCCCATCAACAAAGTCTAAGATGAAGCATGTATGCCAAGATTGTACTAGCTGGGTTAAGTAGTTTGTTCCCTTTTTATCTGGGCTTATACAAGTATGAGTGAATCTCGCTAAATGACTCTTAGGTTCCTTCCCTTTGAAAATTGGGTTATTTTTATTTTTTTTTAAATTTCTGTGGCTAGTACTTTAACATCCTTCCTGCTCTTTATCAAGCTGCTTAGCGTGGGGAGGGGAGAGTGAGACAGTTCAACTACAATCCCAAACTAACTGAACTTCCTGGCTGTTAAATGTTAGACTGGTTGGAATACTAACCTTCATGTCTCGGTTCCTAGCTTCTTTCAGTGTTGAGGTTTGCTTTGGTTTTCTTTTCAGAAGCTTACACCTTTCTCGAACCGTGAGTCTGATTTGGGTTTTTTGGACATGCCAGTGTTTTTTTTTATAAAACCCTTTAATGCGCTAATCACTGATACACGATTTCAACCTTGACTCCAGCTTCACAAAGGTTTTGTTCATTTTGTCACAGGAAAGTGCTTTGTGTTTTGAAAGAGTAACATGGTGTAATAGAATAAGGTAGACAGGGGAAAGTCATTTTATGTTTGGGAGCCAAATTGTGCCATTTGGCCCCCAGCCTCGGTTGGGTAAAGTTCGGCTTGCCCCACCACAGTCAAGGCTCAGGGAAGCATTGCCCCTCAAGGAAGCACAATAGCATGCAAGCTATACTGTCCTTTAAGGAAGTGCAGCCTGCTCCTTCCCTGCAACCAGCCCACTCCAAGGGTCATGGGGCAGCGCAGCACCATGGTCCCACCTGCTCCCCGCAGCATTTGAGGGGATATGCATCCCCAGAACTGCATTGCAGTAGTTTCTGTGGTGTGCTGAAGCAGAGAAAGCACGCAAGTGTATGGGGCAGGAGGAGAGAGAGTGTCGGATGAATAATTTTATAGATGGTAGTCGGTGACTGGCTTGTGCCTTGAAGCACAAGATTTTACATTAGTTGCCCATTTTTATCCTATCTAACTGTGGATATTCGCATTATCCATATAAATGTCTAGACCATTTTTATTCTACTAAACTGTTGGCCTCAATAATACCTTGTGGCATTGAGTTCCACAGGTTAATATAAACAACTGTTTCCTTTTAGCATTGGTTTCCTTTATGTATGTATGCCATATAGCCTGTTTTGAGTACTACCATAAGATACATGAAGAATAACCATAATTATTATTAATAATTTATCATTAATAAACATGTTGTTTACTTTGAGGCAGAATCCTGATGGTCCATAAATGATCTAGCCAGCACTAGATAACCTAATCTGTCTTTTCCAATTTAGACCAAGTCTGCAGGTGGTGTAAATCAGATAGACTAATTTAAAGCAATTGAGGATCTGGCCCAAAGTCTCCAATGAGTGCCTGGAACTCTCCTATGTGACTGTGACCTCTAGGTACCCGTTTGACTTGTGGATCTTATAAAATGTGAAGTATTTTTGAAGGCTCTTGTGCTGTCTGTTCCATTGGAAAAAAATATCTGTAGCTTTTCCTTACTATTCTCTAGACATCTCACCTCTGCCACAGGCAACAGAGGAAGAGAACGACAACAGAGCCCTGGCCACAGAGAGATGTCATCAAAGGAGAGAGAGCGAGAAGACCCAGAGAAAGGAGCACGCACGCAGCTTCTGGGAGTATGCTGCTGGGGAGAGAAATCCTGCAAATAGGAAAGAAAATTAATGGCAAAGAGCATCAGCAATAAGCAATCCTGGGAGATTGTCTCAGCCGAGGGGCTGTAAGCCTTGTGATGTGATAATCATTTACACCCAGATGCTCAAAGGTATTTAGGTGCTGGACTCTGGTCCATATGCCCTGATCTAACCACATGTAGCTTGTGTGGACTAGTGTGCCCATTCAGAGTTCCGCTGAAACTGGCGCCCCATGTGACTGCAGTGGGTCTCCCTCCTTATTGTAGGATGCGGGCTTGACGCTTTTTAAATTTTTATTTTCGTTAAGAAGCAGCCAATGAAAAGTACAAAAAGGTAAATGATCTATAACTTGTGTCTGTTTCCAAATACCACACACTTCACAGAATGGCTAACAGAATTGTGGAATTAAGCAGTTTTACAACTTGACAAAGCTAGTCAAAGAATGCCAGACCTCCATATCACCTAATCCCTCCTCTTTTTCCTTCTCTCTCTCACCCCTCCTCTCCCTATTCATGCATGTCTTTTCTTGTTTTTTTACTGTTACCTCCCACCTTAAGCCTATCTAGTATTTTCTGGGTTTGTATTGTCTGATCTTGCAGCTTTGACACTTTTAGTTCCACAAAATGTACCATACAGTGTTTGCTATTAATTCAGAGAGGGGAAAGAAATGCTGGGGAAGAAGAGAGTGATTAAAATGGTTTCAGTTGTTTCCTTATAACCATATAGAACTTCTTGACAAGTTTTAGAAAGTACTTGAAACTCAGGTCTTTTTGCTATGAAACCCAAAGACCAATGACTCACTTGCAAAGCTGATTTGGATAGTGTCTTGTTCCTCCATAACAATTTCAGTGATAAGAGTAAGACGTTCTCATGCACAGTTCATGGAAGCCAGCTCAGAATAAAAGACACTCTTCATTTCAGGAAACCTCATTGTTCATTTGTAAAATGGAGCAGTAGACACTTCCATTCACTTACAGTCAAAAAAAAATTTGTTTGGTTTTTTTTTAAGAAAGAGGGTTAGTTCTTCACTGTCATGGCAAATAAACTGCAGACAATAGCTTCAATGCTTTGAAAATGTAAAGACTGTATTATAGTGAGAGCCGATTGCACTACCTATTATTAAGGTTGCTTGACACTTCCCAGTAGAAGATCCTGTTTTCAGTTGATTATAACTTGCTAAACATTAATTGTTAGGCCTGAAATTTTCCATCCTGATTGTCTGTCTCAGGCTGAATTTTTTTTTTCTCAAGATTTCAGCCAAAATCATTCAGCTGCTTCCAAGAATGTAGCTAAGAAAAAGTACTTGGTTTCATGTTAAAAAGTTCTGGTGACCTTTTCTTTGCAGCAGTGACTTGAAATTTGATGGGGGAGAAGGGGTGAGCTTTGTGTCAGGGATGTGTGTTTTATCATTGCAGTGAAAATTTGTCTAAATTTGCCCAAGTTAGAAGCCTTTGAAAAATCAGGTTCCACATGCTCAGTGGAGATTAGCTAGCATTTAACAACTAAAATTTCCAAAGTTTCTGTCATCACTGACCATGTTCTATCTCCTCACAGCTCTTACATGTGGCCAGACTGTGCATAACCCCCCACACACACACATGCACACACCCACCCCAGAGCAACTGAACTTGCTGCACCCAGCTGAAGCCTACAGGCGTAAAGCTGGATTTTCCCTGTAATAGCTGCTGTCAGCTGTTCCAGACTGGGGTGGGACCAGGCACTGGAACTAAGAGTGGGAAGCCTGTCCCTGCAATGCTACATGTACGTGCGCACACACACACTCTCTCTCTCTCTCTCTCACTCACTCTGCTGCCACCCAAGCAGCATGGAGGCGGAAGCCATCTGATTTGAATGTATAAGGGACAAGAGCCTAAACAGGGGGAGAGACAGGATTAGATCAGGTCAAAGCGTCTGGGTCTAGAGGGATTGGAAGGGAGGAGAGATGCTGATTGAGTATGGGGGGCAGGTTTAAGATTGGTTGGTCAAGCAGACTGGGACTGTAAACCATGTGATGGGGAGAGTGGGAGCTGGTGAGGGAAACTGGGGATGTGGGCGGGGGAACATTAAGATTGGACAAGGAGCTGAGGAGAAGTGGTTAGACAATGAGACTGGAGACAGAAGGGGGGACAGGGCTCCAGGGAGGGGGTAGGAAGGACCTGAGGAGCTGAGGGAGAGAGATTACAACTGGGAGCTAGAAGTGGGAGAGGGGAGAATCAGATTGGATGAGGGGCTGGGAAGGGGGAACTAGGACTAGCTGGGCAAGGAGACTCGAACTCAATATGAGAAGGGGGAGATTGGGACTCGGACACTGAGCACAGAGGACTGGCTGGGCATGGAGCCTGAGACTGGGATGAGGATCCTGATGATTGGAGAGGCAGGGATCCCGGCATGGACAAGAGACAAGACTGTGACAGGTTGGAGAAGAATGGGGGAGAAGTGATCATGATTGGGGGAGAATGGGCAGAAGAGTCTGTGCCCACTAGAGCACTCTTCCCCCCCACCCCACCCCGAGCCTAGAATGGAACTCAATATTCCTGACTCTCATCATTTCTCCGCTGTCAGCAAATAGTCTTGAAACTCAGTGGCATCTCATCCCCAGCAAAGGCTGGATAATATAGGGGATGACAATCTGCTACTGCTACCAATCACTCTGTTAGCTCAAGTGACTGAGGTCTATGCAGTGGATCTAAAGGTTCCATCCCTGCTGTTGATCCATGGGTGTGTCAATATGATGCTACCTGAGGGAATTTCAGGTTTTTTAGATTGCTTTTTTTTAAAAACTAGGAAATTATGGACATGCACGCACAATGAAGCAACCTTAATTCTGGCATTTCCTAACTTCCGAGCACTTGAATTTGCAACTTTCATATTGCTCTTTTAATATCGTTTTCATGTGCAATACCATGTATAAAGTAAGAAAAAAAAGCAAATAAGAGATCTGAAACTTGTGTGATTAGAGACTTCCTATGAGAGTTCAAGTTATTGCACGAACTTTTCAGCAACAAAGTGGGTTTGTAAATAATGTGTGGGTTTGTAAATAAGGGTTGGTTTTTTTATCAGAAGGATTGAACACCCACGTGTTCAGTCAATTGCTGCTCCAGGTGCCCAGTGCCTCTGAAAGTCAGACCCTAATGCCCTCTGTAACATCTGAAACCTCTTGCTCACTGGTATCATATCCCTGCTACTCTTTCCCAATTAAACACTGCAGAGTTTCGTGCACTTGTGCCTGAATTTCTCCTCACCCTCGCCCCTCTGCTGCATCTGTTGATTTAATCTGTCTCTTTAGTATTTCTTAGACCAGGGCTTCCCATTCTTTTGGGGCAACTGTGCCCATTCCTCAGGCTAAGGTCCTGACGCTGCACTACTTTTAAGCAAGCAGGCCTCCTCCCTGTGCAGATTCCTGGCAGCAGTTAATGGGGGGTCCCTGTGTCTGCCTGGCACTTACTGTAAGAAGCTTGGCATAGATCCTTAAAATAGACAGATGCCTAACTCCCATGTTAGGCACCTAAATACCTTGGAAGATCTGGGCCCTTATGCTTAAGGTACTGGATTGGGACTCAGGAAATGTGGGCTTTATTTACAGCTCTGCACCAAGTTTCCTGTATGGCCTTTGGCTAGTCATGGGGCTAAATCCCCAAAGGAACTTACCTGACAAGGGGTACTTAAGATGAGCATTGCACTAGCTAACTGCTAGGCAGCCTGCCCTTGGCTGGAAATCACAGCTTCGAGTTAGGTGCCCAGGCCCCTTCTACAATGGAAAGAGAGAAGTGCCCACGAAAGGAAGCATCAAAAGCCAGTGAGCTAAGCTAAGCTAACCAATAGGAAATGCTGAGGAGAGGACTGTGGCCTAAGTACCACCTCTCAAAGGAAGATAAACACCAAGGGCTGGCTCCACTTTTAGGCACCTTGAAAATCTTTGGAATCCACAAAGCCTGAGAAGGCACCTGGGTTCCCAGCACAATGCGTGGGGAGAGGTGGGCATGGGATCCACAAAAGCTAGCATGCTAGGTGGGGAGCTGCCTAAACTAGCCAATGAGAGAGGTGTGGCTTAAGCCCTAGCCCTAAATCCAGACTAGAGGGAGATACCTTTCTCTGCCAGCACTCTACAGCTGAGAATCATCTCCTGGAGTCAGCCAGCTTACGTGCCTAAACTGTTCTTGCAAGAGAACAGAGGACGTGATACTTCCTCCCTGCTCACTTTGATCTTGTGGTTAGGGCACTCAGCTGGGATGGGGGAGAGCTAGGTTCAAGTCCCCATATCTGCCTAATAGGGAGAAAGGCTTTGAATAGGGACTACAGAACTATGGGGTATTCTGGTGGGGGGTGGGCACCTCATCCTCTCCTGTTGAGGCTGTTCCACTCTGTATTAATAATGAAAGAGGGATTGGAGCAGAACAACCAGACCTTGGGGATCCCACCTCCATGCTCTCACCACTGGACTAGAATCATTTTTTGTCCTCTCAGTTTCACCAATGGTTATTTGTTCAAAGTGGAACAGCTTCAGTAGGAGAGAATGAGGGAGCCCTACCTCAGACTAGCCCATAGCTCAGTGATTTGCCCATCTCTTAGGGGAGTGCACTATCCTTATTCAAATCGTTTCTCCCCATCAAGCAGAGAAGGGAATCGTTGGTTGCCGTTATGTCTGCTTTGTACTGTTGTGAGAGGCAGATACCCTGTTTCCCCGAAAATAAGACATCCTCCGAAAATAAGGCCTACTTACAGTTTTGCCTCTCGTTGTAATATAAGGCATCCCCCCGATAATAAGACCTCCCCGATAATAAGGCATTTTTCATTTCTGAAAAATAAGACATCCCCTGAAAATAAGACCTAGCGCATCTTTGGGAGCAAAAATTAATATAAGACACTGTCTTATTTTCGGGGAAACAGGGTAGGTGGCTTCACCAGACCAGGAAGCCCCCGTGAGCATTTGCAAGCTCAGGTTGTGCAGCAGTGGTATGGCCACCTCTAACTCAAGCCTCGATGGGGCATGTCAGGGAAAGGGGTGTGGCTGGAATGCTGCAACAGGGTAGAGTGGTGGCAGATAAGAACACCTTAGTGCAGGCCAGGGGCTGCTCTAAATTGCCCCCTCTCCCAGTCAAGGGGCATAAGCCTGTCTGCAAGCCATCATTGCTCCTGCCCTCCCTTACACCTGTGGAAAGTCTGGCAGTGAGGACTGGGCCCAATGATGTCACATAAAATGGTTCTGGTGTACTCCAACAATGAAGCCCTGTCACAAAAGCCTGCATCAAACAGCCCAAAACCTCAGGATAGGCTGGACCTCAGTTTGTGTAGCTTGAGCATGTCGCTGAGAGAATGGAGCTGGGGGTTAAATGTAAAAAAAATCAAGCTAATTTCAATGGGTGCAGGTTAGTCTTTGAACCTCCCCAAGCATGACCACCCCACTGCCATTAACTTCATTTTACCAAATGACCACACGTTCATCCCCCCGCTCTGGGCTTCAATTCAGACAGTAACTACATCAGTAAAATCAGTACACCTCTGGGACTAACAAGGCTGGAGCAAATGGAGGTGTCTCCTTCTGGTCCATATCTGACTCAGTGTTCTGTTTTTAGAACAATGGGGTCATGCATTAAAACACTGAGCTGTATCTAGCCCCTCCCTGTGCTGCTTTCCACAATCCTTTCAGACCCGGCGAAGGCAGAGCAGAGGTTGGGGGTGCGAAGGGGGGGATCTGCAGCATGTGTTTTTTTCCCCTACCCCAGACATTATACAGGTGGCAGAATTGTCCATGTGCTCCAGTTAAAACTGAACTCTTCCTGAATAATGTAACACAAACATTGGTCTCAACAGCTGCACTCGGAGGTGCACAGTTCAAGTCAAACATATAGCAAAGCCCCTTGCGCTGAGTAATAGTGGTATTCACAAATGGTTTTACACCTGTTCATATAATAGAAATGCGCTAACACGGGGCCCGAACAGTAGAACTGGAAGAGGTGATACGAGTCAACCCCACATTGCATCAGCAAACCCAAGTACTGGGGACACCTCCCAGGAAATTGGTTAACGCTCTTGAGCTCCATGCTTGCTGGTTGAGGGGGACAGGTTTGTGTGATTTAGTGGCACTTGATTCTTTAATTTGTGCCTCAGTCTCAACCTGGTCCTGTCTGTCTGCTCAACTGCCCGCAGCTCACTGTCCTGCCTTAGCAGAATATGGTTGAATTGCTTTGGCCCGGCCCACTCCTAGCACTCAGCTTACTCCTCCCACCCTAGTTATCCATGCTGAGCTAAGTGTCCTACCCCTGCCACCAGTGTTGGCTTGGCTGTGGAGTCCATCCCCCTCCCAGTGCAACTAGTGCCTCTGCCTGTTACATGGCACCTGTACAGAGAACGGAGACAGCCCATCACCACACAGTTGTTTGGTGGGTGAACCATAGCGCCCAGAGAAAGAAGGCTGGATGAGTCGGGTTCCCTTGAGATCTAAGACAGACCCATGACAGCAATGGAAAAAGCTGTCCCTCCCACAACATCCAGTAAGGACTGGATGCACCCAGATTCCCATGATGCTGCTGTTGAAGATGAAAACAGGCTGAGACCACAGGCTATAAGAGTCGGACTCATCCCACCTAGTTGTAATTTAATAAACCAGTTGAACAAACCACAGACAAGTCACTGACGGGCAACTGTGGGTGGTATTCAGTTTCAAAACCTTCCTTCCTCCCCCCCCCCCAAAAAAAAACTGGCACATACAACACAAATATTAGACTTGAAAGTTTGGTTTCACTTGTTAATGCCCACCTAGTATAGCACTGATTGCCCTTACGGTGCCTGCTGTTACTGCAGACCATGTCAGCAACGCTCGAGTCAGAGCAAAAGGGAGGAAAAAGCAGTAACAGGCAATTAACAGTAGATTTTTTTTTTCTTTATCCTCCCCCGTTATGAGCTAGGAAATAGGCGCTAGAATGCAGTGGTCTCATGCTGGCTCAGCGAGCGGTGTCATAGTTCCATGCAGCCTCCGTTAAATGTCACACTAAATGTCGGCTCAGTCACCGCAGCCTCATCCCGCTCAGCAGCTAGGCTAGCAGCCCTAGTCAGGAGCTCTTCCTTGGCTGAGGGTGGGGTACGCCTAATGTTGGTGCAGCTCTGCTCTAAGGCGTTTCAGCATTGGTGGCTAGCCTGTCTACGCCACCCGCGGAGCAAAAGAGGTGCCACTCTGACAGGCTCTGAGTCACAGCCTTTAGCTGGACTGCTCTCCCTCTCCCTCCAACCCCCCCATTTAATAGACTATGTTGGGGTTTTTTTAGCATCATCCCAATAGCTTATGCAGCTGCAGCAAATACGCCAATGTGAGCCCAGAGCCGCAAAGTCTTTAGGCACCTAACGCCCAGTAAAATGAACGGAAGTTAGACATGTAAATCCTGGCAAGGCGCTGGGCCATGGGCCTTATGACCAGAGCAGGCTGCCAGCATGCTGCATGGAAGGGCCTGGATCTCCCCTGTCTCGCACCCTGTGCAGTCATTTACGCCCACACACATTCCACCAGCTCAGACGCCTAGCCTTGTACACCCACTTTGCTCAGGTGTAAATGTGAAGTGGCGACTCAAGCCAGAAGTGGTTGGTGAATACCTGGAAAGATTTGCTTGGCAGTGGCCCACTCTGGTGAGAAGGCTGCTTTATCAGCACCAGTTCCTGACAGCTGAGAGCATGAGGTGACATCCCTGAGCACATCTTTGTACTGAGTAGTACCATGGGACCTGATTTCTTTTTCCCTTTCACTTACAGTGCTGTAAAGCAGGAGCAATTCCTTTGCCGTCAATGGAGTTACATTAACATAAGCGCAGATCAGAACCATGCTGATGATCTTTTGCAGCACAGACCATATGTAACGCCATTTTAACTACCTAGCTAGGGCAAGTACTATTAATCCCATTTCATAGATGGGAACTGAGGCACAGTGAGCCTATTGGTGACAGGACACGAGGGTGACAGCTACATTTGAGCTGAGAGGTATGATGCCCAGCGTCTGTAGATGTACCCATGCTTGTGCTGCTTAGGCTACCAGCTAAAATAGTAATGTAGCCAACGTACCACGTGTGCCAGCTCTGGCTAGCTAGCTCAGTGCAAGCCACCCCAGCCCCTCCCTAGGTACATACTACCCAAGCTATACTGCCATTTTTAGACACCAGCTGGAACAAAGCTAGCACGGATACGGCCACACAAGCAGGGAATCACACCCCCAGCGTAAGTGTAGCCAGGCCCTATGGGTGATTTTCAGTGAGACTAAGGCTCTGTCTGCACCTGGAGTGGGGAATGGGGGGGTGATTCCTGGCTCAACCCGACAAACTCACGCTAGTTCTAATTGAGCTAGAGTGCTAAAAATAGAACATAGCGCAAGTAATGGGAGGGGGTAGCCACCCCAAATCCATACCATCGGTCCCTGACAGGCATAAACCCCGGCTGGCTTTTGCTTCTGTGGCTACACTCTATTTGTGGTGCACTAGCTCAATAAGAGCTGGCTTACGTCTGTTGCCTCAAGCTGGAAACCACCCTCTCAGCTCAGCGAGGAGCCAGAACCTAACGGACAGGATTGCAGCCAGTGTAGACATACCCATGCTAGCTTTACTTTACTAGCAGTGCAAGCTTGGCAGCATGGGCTTCAGAGAGGATTAGCCATCTAACTAATTACCCAGGGTCCCAGGCGGGCTTGTACAGCCCATTCAGAAGTCTGTTCTGCAGCTTCGCTGCTCTCGTAGCTGGATTACCGCTAGCATGGGTCAAGGGTGGCAGAGACTTCCCAAAAGTGGGGGTGGGGCAGGGGCCCCTGCTCCTCTTTTTCTTCATAAGGCTCCTCCCCCACCCTGCCCCAGCCAAGCCAGAAGCTGGAGCCAGCCCCTCCCCTGCCCAGGGGCCGAAAGCAGCTCCCTGGCCATATCCCTGACCCACAGACCCTCTACCCCCCACCCCCGCACCAGAGTGGGTGGAGGGACCCAGGCTCCCCATAGCTCTTACGCCAACCCAGCTCTGACCAGGGAAGCGGGGCCCCAGAGCTGCGAGGGCAGTTGTGGGAAGTAGCGTGGCCAACCCTCTAGGATTGGCCTGGCGTTTCCAGGAATTAAAGATTAATCTTTAATTAAAGATTGTGTCATACGATTACATCTCCAGGAATACATCCAAACACAATTGGCAACCCTAGTGGGTAGCTGTGGCATGGATCCTCCACCTACCCTGGATGGGGGCCTCTGGAGGGCGGGGATATGGGCCAGGGGCTGCTTGGCCCCTCTCCTCCCCTCCCGTTCTGGCCCCACTGTCGCAGTCACACTCTGTGATTGCAGTGGAGACAAACCCTTCAGCTTCTAAGGGCTAGAACCAGACAGAGATTTACTTTGTCCTTCTCAGACTCAGTGCCGCATGGCCTAGCTGGTGCCTAAGCCCTGGCAGGATTCCCAAACTTGCCTATCTTATCTGTGGGGCCCAATCCAGTAGATGTGCACAGAGCATATCTAACCCTCACAAAACACAGCCTGTGTGTGTGTGTCCATGTCCCCAGGATAGCCCAGAGCCCAGTGGATAGGTACTCACCTGAGATGTAGGAGGCCTATTTTCCTCTGCCTGAATTGGAGCAGGGACTTGAATCCAGGTGGCTGCCCTAACCACTGGTTTTTCAGGCAAAAGGGCTGCCCTGGCTTAAGTGCCTAACTCCAGGAGACAGTTCAGGGTCTCACAGACCTTGGGAAGCAGGCCAGTCCTCGCTTACAGGCAACCCCCCCAACCTGAAGCAAATACTCACTAGCAACTACACATCACACCACAAAAACACCACCCCAGGAACCAATCCCTGTAGCAAACCTCGTTGCCTACTCTGTCCCCATATCTACTTTGGTGACACCATCAGAGGACCCAACCACATCAGCCACGCCATCAAGAGCTCATTCACCTGCACATCCACTAATGTGCCAGCAATGCTCGTCTGCCATGCACATTGGCCAAACCGGACAGTCCCTCCACAAAAGAATAAATGGACACAAATCGGACATCAGGAATGGTAACACACATAAGCCAGTAAGTGAACACTTCAATCTCCCTGGTCATTCTATTACAGATGTAAAAGTCACTATCATTGAACAAAAAAACTTCAGAAACAGACTTCAAAGAGAAACAGCAGAACTAAAATTCATTTGGAAATTTAACACCATTAATCTGGGCTTGAATAGGGACTGGGAGTGGCTGGCTCATTACAGAAGCAGCTTTTCCTCTCCTGGAATTGACACCTCCTCATCTATTATTGGGAGTGGACTACATCCACCCTGATTGAATTGGCCCTGTCAACACTGGTTCTCCACTTGCGAAGTAACTCCCTGCTTTCTATGTGTCAGTATATAATGCCTGCATCTGTAACTTTTACTCTATGCATCTGAAGAAGTGAGGTTTTACCCACGAAAGCTTATGCCCAAATGAATCTGTTAGTCTTTAAGGTGCCACCAGACTCCTTGTTAGTTCAGGGTTGGGAATCGCTAGCAGAGAGAGGCGCCGGCCTCTGGCCTGGAGCTAGGTGCTTAACTACCTGTGAGGGGTGAGACCTAATCCCCACCTGTGTCCTCAGCATTTCCTATTGGCTGCCATGAATCCCTTTCTTAGGCTCCTAATGCTCCCTATACAATGCATGGGGTGCCGGGGTTCCTTGCTCAGGACTGTGAATTCCACTGTGTGGCAGGGTGCCAAAAAGTTTGGCATTGCAACACCTAAGGCTGGTCATTCTAGCCCTTATGCACATTATCTAAGTGTTGTCTAAGGTCACCCAGAACAGGGATTTGAACACCAGATGCCTTGAGTTCCAGCATCCTGACCAGCTCCCTCCCTAGCTGAAAGGAAGGCTCTCTTTCCAGGGTCATTAGAGCACTGTTTAAAGTTACAGGGGAAATGTAAAAACATCCTCTATTTTCCCTTTCCTCTTAAAATTCAGCCATCACCTACCCAGCTAAGCCAATGACACTGCAAATATGTAACTAATGCAAACCATCTAACTCCTCTCAGCAAACATTTTTGCATATGAAAGAGACAAAACAGTAAGGGGGGAGAAGTGGGGATGAGGAAGCTAGTTAAGTCAAACATGATAAAACAGAAAATCACTAGCGTGGAGTTCCTGATGCCAACCACAGGAGAAAAGGCACTCGTGTTTACATAAGTAAACGTGGTCAAGCATGGTGCTGTTTTTCTGTGTAACAGAGAAATGCATAACATTTTTAGCTTGAGTTAAAAGTATAAAGTAATCCTTATTTATAGTATTACAAAGCATTCGCAGATGCCATATTCCAGAGACTGCATGTCCCAGATACACGGAGAACATCGTTATAAAGAAATCAGTGACTTGATATGAAACCAGTCGTAGTAGCATCTAACAAAACCAGTAACAGTTGTTCATTGTCTGTGGTTTTACAGAAGGGCTGAGTGCAACGATTTGTATTAAATAAAGATTGACCTGAAGCTTACCCTACAGCTTCAAACCAGCATGACCCTTGCTTGAAAAGGGTTGGTTCACTTTTTTTGCTATTCAATTTTGCTTGCAAATGCACAGGAGCTGAGATTTTGAAAGCTGCCAAAGGGATTTAGCTGTCCAATTAATTTTAATGGGAATAGGGCATCCAAATCACCTCAGTAACTGAAAACGCTCAGCCCACCTGTTTTCTGAAAAAGTCCTTTTGGACCAAAGAATGAGTTGGTTACTTTGGGAAGTTTCAGGGAGATGTAGCTTTCAGGAGAGTAATAGGACAATGATGATGATGCTTTCTATATAATCTGCTGCTTTTGTGATGGATGGTTTGCAGCCGATCACTCTGTAAGTGTGTTTCCTTTCTGAATGTGTTTGTTGTACATGGCCTGCCTTCTCCACTTACTATTATTATTTTTTGACTGTACTATGGTAGCCCAGGCAGGATCAGAGCCCCATGTTGATAGGTACGGCACAAACACATATGCCTTAAAAAGTTTACAAAATTTGAAACGTGACTTAACAAGCAAGTGTAACAAACCCTAGAAGACAGGGTGGGGAGAGAGGCAGGACAGGAATAACCACAATAAGATTCTGTGCTATGCAAACTAATTATTGCACAACTTGATGGTTCCAAATACACCTCTACCCCAATATAACGGGACCTGACTATCAAGTGGATGAGCTAGGTGGGTTTGTAGGATGAAGTGATCAGGGAAGTGAAGAGAAGAATGTGATAATTTTTAGATGACCCCTACTCTCCTGCCCAAGTAAACTATGAGATGAGCCCTTATTTTTACAGAAAATCCATCAACTCTCCTTCCAATACAGTGCCTAATCTCCCTCCATCTCCACTCCACACGCATAGTCGGTCACTAATGCTTAATACTGGACCCTCAAAGCAATTGCATCAATCTCCTAACAAAGTCCCTCAGGAAAAAAAATCCATCTATAGGCCTCTGCCTCCTACACAGACATACACAACCATCTCCACTCCACCCAGTTCTAGCTCTCCCCAGCTCCTAGGAGGGGAGATGCCAAACTCCCCACTCACCTATGATGATAATGCACCTGTGGGCACTTCTGATAATGTGGCAGAGTTTTCTCTTAAAGTTGCTAGTTATAGCAGTCATTGTCATTCTCAGTCTTTCGCCAGAGACTGACTGAAAGATTAACTCACTGAAAATACTGAAATTAGGTATCTACCGCCAACTTTCTTTTAAAGTGTGTTGTTTTAGTGTCCCTTGGGCAGAGTCATCCATTGACTTGGCAATGTGGTCAGAAGGAGAACTAGGGAATTAACACCCTCCGATCCCTGCAATCAGATCACATAGCGAGTAAAGGGACTGGGTTACTTCAGTTTTATGCCAGGATAATGCTATGGAAATCAATGGAGTTACACTAGTGTGAAACTGGAGGGGGGGGGGAATCTGCCTCATTGCTTGTCATTCTGCTTTTAGCTATAACAACACAGCAGTTCACTAGGGAACTGCAACGCGTACTGTGGCTCACAGCGCTTCAATACGCCCGACAGATGTGTTAGCATCACCAGTACCCTGTGTATTTGAGCATTTTGTCTTTTTTTTTTTTCTGTTTCACCCACAAGCACTTACAACACAAACACATTTGGCCCGGCTGTCAACAAGAGCCAGGCATTCAGAATAGTTCCAGTGGAGGCTGCTTGGCTTTTCTTGTAAAAGGAGAGATTCAAGTAAGTTCTGACGCTTACATTCCCACCTTTACTTGACAAACAGAACAGGGAAATGCCATCAACACGCAAGCTGTTCCTCAAACCACCTTGTTTTTAGCTAGTCGTACTTCGCTGCTAGTCACAATGGAAACACACCACTTCCTCCCACATGCTCTGAAATGCCTAGACTGTTGCTCTTCTTTTCAATTCAACCAGATCATTGCTTGTCTGTTATCCTAACCAAATGCTTCTGTACTAGTGACTGCAAATACCCTGCTGCGGTGACTAAATCAGACAGTGAGATAATTATTTCCATGGCAAACCCCCTTTCCCCCCGATCCTGCAAACACTTTCACTTTACTCCCATTGACTTCAATGGGAGCACTCACACTAATAAAGTGAAACACAGACGTAACTTGTTTGCAGGATTGGGGGCCATATGTGACATTATGTTGCTTCACATACAATTCTGGCTTCCCAACCTGTCACGGGCACATCTTAAAATCCCAGTTATCATTGCTTAAGCAGTTATAAACACTAGCTTGAAGACACTAATGAATATTTCATTTGGACAAATTTATAAAATGACTTGATTCAAATCTATTTAGCATCATGGCTAAACCAACAGCTCTGTACCCAGCTAGTGCAAAGCAATGTGAGTTGAGGAAGGATGGTCTTGTGGTTAACACGCTGGATTGGGATGCCTGAAATTATGAAATCTGGGTTTCATTCCTGGCTCTGCCACAGACTTTCTGTGTGACCCTGGGAAAATCTCTCCATCTCTCTGCGTCTCAGTTTCTCTCCCATCTTGTGTATCTAGACTGTAAACTCTTATTATATGCTTAGAGTGCCTAGCAAAGTAGGGCCCTGCTCTCAGCCGGTGTTTCTAGGTGCTACTGGCATTCTACTAACAAGTCATTCACCTTTGAAAGTACTGCGTAGAACTCCACCAACACTCCACTGGGATTTTTTCTGTCTGCCAATTTAAGCAAATCACAGGGCAACCTGTGAAGCAGCTGGAAGGAGACAAAGCAAAAGAGGCAGCTGCTCAGCATTCAGGTCGAGTCACTACATATGAAAAGGGAAGGAGCAAGGATGCTGGAAATGGCTGATTCAAAACAATACTGTTGATCCAGGGCTCAGTCATGCACTTCCTTTGCTTGCAAAAACCAGCTTTGACTTCAGCAAAATAAATTATTCTTTTGTGCTAGATAAAAGGGTGGTGACTTTTTAGACTGTGTAGCTTCCCAGCAAAATCACTGCGGGACCAGCACCTGACATATGATTTGAAATAAAATCAGTGATGGCGCAAGGGGCCCAGAGGGGTCTATCTCTGCAAAGAGCAGGAATTCCACTGGAGGAGAATAGGCCACATCCCTAACCGGCTTACACTGCCAGAGTTCCACTGAAGTCAGCAGAACTACATCAGTTTAAACCAGCTGGAGATCAGGTCCAGGAGCTTTAGTTTTCACCAGTCACTTCCTGAGATTCCTGCTGGTGGAGGGAGCAGGAGGGATGTTCTCTCCTCAGCCCAAACCAGGATCTATATCTAGCCATTTGGGGGGGCGGAGGGGGTGGAAGGGGGAGAGGGCAGCGCTGGCCCCCTGAAGAATCTCTATGTCAGAAGAAGTTGCAGTTTCTTTCAGCTACGGCAACATACCCCATCCCCTCTGGGGCCCGAGGGGAATTTAACCCAGTGTTCCTTTTGATCTGAAACCTCTTTTAAAAATATTTCTGACACAGAAGTTGCTTCACAGGCATTTTCTTTCTCCTGAATTGTTGCAATCAATTGACAAACTTGTATTCTTGGGACATGAGCCTGATTTCACTCATTCTGATGTCAGCAATTTTACATCTAGACAGTTAAAGTCCCTTCTGATTTGAAGTAGAACCAAAAGGGTATTTGTTAAAAATTGCTCCCATAAGTTAAAAAGAAATTCAGATGTCACTTTACACATGTAGATACAGATGGCTGTGTCTGCATAGTGTGTATGAACATGTGTGTGGCTGTGGGCAATTCTTACATGAAGCCCAGGGAAGCTTTGCTCAACTTTGGTGAGGAACTGAGGAATTATTCAACATCCCAGTTTCACTAGGGCTTCACCACATGAAGACCACTTGTTAACTTTCACTCTCCTTTAAAAAGTTCTCAGTCTAAACATTGCTCCTTATCTGATCTCTGGTATCTCAGTTCCCTCTCTCTCACCATCTTCTCATCTATCTCCACACCACCCTCATGCCTCTCCACCCGGCCCTTTCATGACCTCTTACCGTCATTGTCCATGATTTCTCTGCTGTTCTCTCTACCAGACTCTGCTATTGAGTTCATTCACTCCATTCTCTCTTCCAGTTTTGGCTGTCTTGCTGCTGTCTCAGGCACAAAGTCCACCCCCCTAAACCCAATCTTGGTGCAACCCCAACATCTGATTCCTCCACTCCTCCCCAGTGCCTTCTGGGAAAAGTCCTGAGTACACAGAGACTTTCTCTGGCAGTAATTAATTCTCCCTCCTTTTTTTACTTCTGTTATATTCCTTGCCAAACCACATTACTTTCCCTCCCTTATTGATTCCCATGCATGTAACCCCCTTGCTCATTTATGACCATCAGCTCCCACCTAAAAACCTCTCCTCTGTCCTGAGGCCTCCTCCTTTTCTTCACAGAACCTGCCACTGCAACCTTATCACTTCCTGCCTCCCGTCTCTCCTCGTCCCAGCATTTCGCCCTCCCACACCTCCTCCTTAGTCTCTCACTCTCCTCTGGCTCTTTCCCCTCACAGTATAAGCATGGCCCAGTCTGCCATCTTCCAAAAGCTCTCCCTTGACCTCCACTTACCTGTTCAGATAGCATCCCATTGCCCTTCAGCACTACATTCATAGGCTGTGCCATTTATAACCATTGTCTCCCGGTCCTCTCCTGCATCTCCATCTTGGATCAACTTTCATTTAGCTTCCTCTCCCTTCACTCCACATAACTTGCTCACCAAGGGACTAAATGTTCCTGAGCCAATCTCAAAACCTCTACTCCATCCTCCTCCTCCTTGAGCGCTGCTGATTTTGACATTGTTGATGATTCCCTCCAGCTTGACATCTTGCTCTCTCTTGGCATTCGTGATACTGATTTGGGATTCTTGAGCTCCTTCCTGCATTTCCACCCATTTCTTCAACTTCCCTTTTTGTGGGTTCATCTCCACTCCCCCACTTTCCACAGATGAGCCCTCACTGTTCTATCCTACAGCTCCCTCCTATTCTCTCCCCTTACACCCTGCCCTAGGAGCACCTGACTCACTCACAGGGCTCTACCATTTCTAGGCAGATAATTCATACATCTACCTCTCCACTCTTGATCTTCCCCTTCTCTAGTTAAAAGTGACCCGATAAATATAAAATACAACAAATCAAATCACTTAGCTTAGTATAATGTGCTGAATAACCACCAAATGAGGTCCACCTAGCCTGTTGGGGAGATGTGTAAATTCATTTCTAAGCAACCCTTGACTGCCTTTCATCCTTTCCACTCTCTTTGTTTCTCCTGCATCCATGTGGTAAGCCTTGTCTGTATTTAGGCTGTAAGCTCTTTGGGAAAGGAGCTATTTCTTCTGCAAACATGCTGAGTGTAATTTTGGACATTGTAATAAAGAATAAAATAAAAATAATAAAACTAACTCTTTTTTTGTCTTGTGATAAGGATTCTTGCAAAGTTCAAAATCAGCAGAAGAGAACTCGGCATGAAGAGAGCTCCCTGGGCAGTCAACTGGAAGGAGCATTGGGACCACCAATCCTATGTGCACATATGTCCACCTTCATGAGTGAACCCAGTCCTCTGGGTTTGTTGCCAGCCTGTGAGCTGTGATCTTACCAATCTGATTTTAGAGGCTGCATAAACTATGTCTGCCAGAAGGTGAACTTCGCAATGAGAATGCAGCTCAGCACCGGAGATCCTTGCTGAATGTCACCATTGGCCAAGGGGAAAGGAGGCATTCCGCATTGATGAGATCCCTGAAGAGATATCATCAATGCCAGATGACTCATTCCAGTGGTCTGTGAGTCAGGGGTTGTCTTTGATTATGCGTTTGTACAGAACCTAGCATAATGGGACCCACCCTGGTTGAGGGGCTACCGCCATAGAAATGTGAAATAATCATGACAATAGCATTTGTGGTGTCACAATGGGAAGGATTAGGCACAGGGGTGGAGGGAAATAAATATTTTAACATTTACAAGGGTGGTTGCACTTTTCTTTGCTTATTGTTCCCACATTAGATGTATTCACCACTAAAAGGGTATAAATTGGCCTACTCTCACGTTGGCTAGGATAATGTTCCTTTAACAAGAGTCAACCAGAGTTTTGGGGTCGCCTTTTCAAAGTTCTGAGGTCACCACTACCTAAGCTTCCCTTTTGTGGTTCATGTCACCTGAGCAACTTGATATATTCATTTCCTTGTAATTTACAGATAGAGATCAATGTATTCTAAATTTAAACACTGTGGATAAGGTATTTGGGTAAGCCCTTTCTTGTAGTGTACTGGCTGTAAGCACGGCAAGAATTCACCCAAACCACTGAGGCTATCACTCTCCTGTGTAGTGGCTATTAAACGACACCCACTTCCATCTCAGACAAACTTTAAATAAATAACCAGCCTAATTATTGCATACAAACCTCCTAATGGCAAAAGGCCAGCTCAGGGTTTCTGCTACAGAGAATTCAAACAGAAAATAATTCAAGGAAGTCCAATGGCCTGCTGGAGGTCAGACTAGATCAGTGATGCTCAGACCTCAGTGGTTCAGGAGCCAAATTAGTGACCAACATTACCCCAAAAAGCCACAATAGTGGGAATTCATTGTTTTATATACATATATTTCTTACAGCAAAATGACTGACCAAGTATTATTATTTTTATCAACTACAATTGATTAATAACATAGTAAAAGCATCCTGATTGGTTAATAATTTTGGTTAATTATTATATCATGCAGGTTTTTAATATCAGGTGCTACAAAGAGCCTCAGGAGTCACATTAAAGAGCCACCTGTGGCTCACGAGATCACTGGACTAGATGATCACAGTGGTCCTGTCTGACCTTATAATGTAGGAGAGCACCTCTCTCATCTTTCCTCCACGGAACTGTGGGACTGATTTGCCGCTCTCTTATACTGGCGTAAATCGGGCATGATGCCATTGTTAAACTGGTATGAGGTGAGAAACAGGACCTTACACGTGATCCCTCCTTTCCAACAGTACAGGTGAACTTAAGCCCAAATGCACAAGTAGGGAGTGGAAACATGCACAGGCTGGCGTAGCATCTCCACTGCATGCTCCTCCTACTTGTGAGCTCACAGAAGTTCCTCTGCAGGGCTACCACAATGTTGGGGAGCTGCAGCTGGATGGTTAGTAGGGGAGCAGCCACCCCTTGGGACACAGAGCAGACCTCTGTGATAGAGCTGGTCAAAAACGTTCAGTCAGAACAGGCCTTCATTTGGAAAGTACTTGGTGGGTTTGGGGTTTTTTTAAATAACAAACAAAAAGAAAACCCGTAAAAAAATCTGTCTTTTCTTTTAGTTTTTCCACATCCCGCTCAATTCTGGCAACAAGCTACTGAGCTTTGTGTTTCTGGGGCAACCATTACTGTCCCCATACAACCACCACCACCGCAGTGGGGTAGCCAAGTAGCCATTGGGAGGGGAAGCCACCGGCAGAGAATGTCAACAATTCTGCAGGTTTGGTTGAAATTCTCTGGATTTCACAAAGTAGCCACGACCTTTCCTAGATCTAGAAGGCTCCCATCCCCGCATTAAGCAGGGGATGATGCAACAGCCACGCTACATTTAGAAACGCACCATATTTTTCAAGTCTCTCTCTCTCTCTACCCCTCCCGTGCATTTTTCCATGGGAGGGGACAATCATGAAGAGTGATGAAGCTCTTGGTCATGCATGAAAAGAGGAAATGAAAATGACTTATTGGAGGTGCAGCTAGTCCTGACCCAGAACTTTGGTTTCTGAGGCTATAAAGCCCTGAGCTGTATGAAACGCTGAAACTGAAGTAAAGTGAGGAAGACAGAGAAATTTGATCTTATCTCATTCTATCTACACTATCATTAGAAACTGGAAATGCTCATCCTCCACTTGTGGAGGAAAGAATTGATTCAGTCATCTCATTGAGAAAAAACAAATCAGTGTGTTAGAGAAGCCTGAAATACCCTGCGTATTTGGTTTCTGTGGCAATTCCAAGCATGGATGGTTTGCAAGGCCCTGCTGAGCATTTTTATGGGTTAGAAAATGAAAATCATAACCAGCAGGCCCCAAGAACTTATTACTAATAATTATTGGAATTCTGGTAGTGCCTAGAGGCCCCTATCAAAATCTGTGTCCTACTGTGCTAGGCCTGTACAATTATATAGTAAAAAACAACCTCTGCCCTGGAAAGTTTACAATCTAAATAGACAACACAGAAATAGGATGGGAGAAGAACCCACAGAAAGGTGACATGGCTTGCCCAATTTCACACAGCAGGTCAGTGGCTAAGTTAGGACTAGGTCACTCACCACTGCTTTAACTGCTGGACCATTCTGCCTCTTCTTACAGATCCTGCATGGAGGAATAGTGCTTGGCCATCTGATGGGAGATGAAGGGCATAAATACCAGAAGGAACTAAGACCTAGAATAAATGTTGGCTTTTGCTTAGATGACTTGAAATGTCAGGGGGGCACTTTCAAAAACAGGAGCAGAGGACAGAGCCATACACAAAACTGCCCAGTCCCCATTAATATGGGAAGGAGTTGAGCAGGAGACTAAAGATAGCATATAACCCAAGTTCCAACCAGGGTGGCTAAACAAATGGCCTGCATTCAGAAGCACAGAGCACCCACAACTCTAATAGAAGTTAATGGGAGATGTTGAAGTTTGGCATCTCTGACAATCAGGCCATTCCTTTAGCGGTCTCATTTTAGGTGCCCAGATTTGAAAAGTTGGCCTCAATTAATAAAGTGCAAAGGAGCAATGTTTTGTGAGCAGTGATGTTTTGCGTCATTGCTTATGGTAAAGACAGCAGTGAAATACATGTGTGAACAATGTAACTATTGCATATGAAAGTCTCCATAGAAAGGGTTTAACAGAGGGAGTTTTACCCAAAGGACTCCCATAAGGATTTGCTGCAGCAATCACACCTGGACTGAGGGGACTGCAGAACAGACACACCTACAGTCAGAAAGGAAGTTGTTTCCCAGCTACAGGATGGGACACAGATGTAAAATCCAGGGTTTCCGCAAATGAAATTGTCTTGGTATTTTTGTCATCTCTGCTCAAGGGACAGGACTGTGCATATTTTGTGAATAAAGATAGAACAAGCAATGATACCTTGAGTCTGTGAAACTAATTTCAGCTGACCTACTGCACAGCTCCAAAATCTGCTGTCACTTGGCAAATAGACAACATCATAAAAGAGCTGGCAGGAGTTTTCTCTTGACATGACTAGGCACATAGTCTAGTCATGTTGTGCGATCAATGATAGAGAATAAAAATGTATTTGCAAATAGATGCTCTCTTTTTCATCACAGTTCTGTCCAGATATGTAATTTAAGCATATAAACCAATAGAGTAAGTGACAAGAACTCAGACCCTCAGCTGTGGCTGAAGTATGCACAGCACATGGGGATTTGTGCAAAGCTGGCTTTTTTACTCCTCCAATCCCCAGCCATCTGTGTGCTGGGCTGATCCCCTACCCTAGCTTAGAGCAACCTGAAGGCTGCTCTCAGTTACACCTGCTTCTAATTGGCTTAAGAGGCCTATATAGCAGCCAGTAACAGCAGGATTCATAAGATCTAGGGACATAAGGAAAACTTGGCCAAGTCTCCTTTAACCTGGCCAAACCTCCTATGCTCTACAGCACTGGAAGATTCCTCCAGCACTGGGATAATCCTCCCAGGGTTGCCTCCAGGGGTGCTGGAACAAAGGGTGGGGGAGGGTGCAGCAGCACCCGTTGGCTTGAAGTGGTTTCCATCATATACAAGGTTTACAGTTGGTTCAATGGCTCTCAGCACCCCCACTATGCAAATTGTTCCAGCATCCCTGGAACCTACACCAGCTTTAGGATCACAAATTGCCAGAAGTTGAAGTGAAAAGCAGTGGCACCACACACAGGATCAGAGCCAAGATTTCTTACCTGTTTCTGGACTCACATATGATCTGTCTATTGATTATTAAAAACAGGTGCCAGCTCGCCATGTAATCATTTAAATCCTACACCAGAGTGTTTTTCAGATATTCAGATGTATAGCCTATGGCGCACATCAAGGAATTGCTATTTTAAGATACTTTGTTACTTCCTTCTTGAATGTCGCTTCAGAGAACCTAAGTCTCCGGTTTTCTGTATTTGCACACTTGGGGCCAATTTCTATCTTGCTTACACATATACAACCCCAGGAAAGTCTGTGGAGCAGCACATGTGTAAATGATCTATTCATCCCTTTGTCATGTAAAGATATTTTAACTTTCAGTCTGAACCCCTTTAAAATCTAAATCCCTTTTGGCTTGTTACTATGCTGCCTGATAATTCTCCAACAGCCAGCATATAAAAAAGGGTATTTAAACTACCGTTTTCTTGGATCCAATCTATCTAAATGCCACTGACCACAACAGCGTCTAAAATTAAACAAACAACCTCTTTTAGAAGTTAGTCCTTAATAAATATGAAATGGAAATCTACTATAAACTTAATAAGAAGGAGATAAGATATTTAATTCTTCTGAAAATATCATAGTGATCAAAAATCCCACGCCAAGCCCAGCTAAAATTGACACAAATGGCATAAAATTGTTTCTGAGAAAGGACAAATCAAAAAAAATTTTTTTTTTAAAAAAAAAGGTTATTCTTATTAAAAAGGAACCACATATTTATGGTATCTCTAGGGTCTAGAAGGAGACAATGATCTACAGCACCATGACTGAATGCTTTACTTTTTCCTCAAAGCTCTCTGATCAGAATGGTGTTTCCCCACCTCCACTTTGCTGACAAATGCTGATGTAAACAGCATACGTACAAAGCATGGGGGTTTTCACGTGAATCCTGTGTTTTTTCCACAAAGCCTCTTACGCTGTACTTTGCTTAAAATATATATCTTCTCATTTCTGGTTAACCTATATCCCCACAGCTGTTAATGAGCTTTTAACAGTAGATTGAACCACTTCACAAAGTGAGACAAAGCCAATTTTTAAAGAAAGCAAATAGTTTGAGGGATTTGGACATGAAGCTCTTACAAAAGATCACAGACAGTTGTAGCAATGTTGATATATTAGAATGAGATTACAATATTGACAAATTACAATGGACTCCATTTAAAACACGGATCAATCTTTGTCATCAATCTTGCTAGGAGTAAAACATTTGAGATATAATACCACTGAAATCCGACCAGGAAGGAAGTAGACTTCAGAAGCTATAAACAGAATTTAACAGAAGTAGGAAGTAATTCAAATGCTCTCGCATTAGTGACGGGGTAAAAACATTTAATCAGAAAAAATGTTTAGGGTTTTTTTTCCCCACTTTATTTATCCATTGGTTATTTGGAACAATAGCATGTTGTCACATAAGTCAAATACAGTCTTTAAAAATCAATTTACAATGTAATTCACGGTACCATTCTAGATATTCATTGCTCTTTTTCAAAAATAGATGTTTCTGGCTTTTTGATTGTGTTAAATACATTTTCACCTGGAGGCTTTCCTACACTGTAAATAGGGTACTCATAATTAGGTCAGAATTTACGGACAGTCCTACTAGATATCACATGCAACTTCTTATTGGATGCTTTTTTTTTTTTTCCCCATCCCTTCTTCTTCAACAGCTGCTAACTTTACACTGTACTCCGGAGGGGAGTATAATTAAAAGCTCCATTGAAAGCCAAGCTCAATGTACCTCTGAATTTGGATGATAGAAGATGCAACACAAAGAGCTGGATAGTTTCCCCTTCCTAAAAGGCTTAGTAGATCTCTTGCACAGTTTGCAGACTCTCCTCTTGCTTTGGGTTACTGAGTACAATGGCATAGGCTGTTGCTACTCTACTAGGACAGTTCCTATTGTTTAATTTGATCATCTCCCTTTGGTCCTATCCCAACTCCTCTTCTCTCGCTCAAACACACACACACACACCCCAGTACCTCAAGCTTTAGGCCCCAGTTCCGCAAAGCACTAGAATTCGGCACGCACTCACATGCTTTGCTGAGTAGGAATGGACTTAGGCACATGCTCAAACTAAGAGCTTTCGTGCTTAGCTGAATCGAGGCAGTACCATTAACAGCACTACTAGGTTGTTTGCAATGAACCTGTGAAATGCTGGCCAGCATTACCAAGGGGTTGGTAAAATCAGTGTAACTTTGGAAAGTTCTTCTCTCCAGGGCTATAATGGGTAAAACCTGGAACACATTTTGAGAAGCTGCCTCATTCTATACTTGCAATTCCCTGCTTTCCTGGAAGGTACCACATTCCAAAACAACAAGTAGTTCAACACAATTGGCTTTTAGACTTACATGACACTAACCTATCCTAAAATATCTACCAGCAAAAAATACATGTATTTTGTAAATGAATCTACAAACTTTCAGTGTTTCTGTAGCCTTTATTCTAAAACATAGAAGCTTATGAAGCTGTGATCTTTATACTCTTGTTGGAACAATCTGAAACTCCCCTCACATTCCAGAAGGATTCAAACTGATCACTTAACAGTCTGTGCCATTCTTTACTCCTATAAGGCATCATCTGGTTCTCACTGAAGATCAATGGGACTTTCACTATTGATTTCCATGGGAGCGGGGTGAAAGGCCAACATAACTAACTTACAACCTCTTGTGTTTTCCCTAAGGAATTTAGTAATATCATCCTGAAAATAGCATATTCCAAGTCAAACTTGATGAATTGGACAAATAGTTCAATATCTTTCCAATGTGCAGTGATACTGAAAACAGATACCACTATGCCTTGATTTTAAGAATCAGAATTTCACATAAGCCATAGAAGACATCAAGGTCCAAAATCTGAAGTCAATGGGAGCTCCAGGCATCCAATAGCAGAATGTGGCCTTCAATTATTTTTATTCCCTACGATGTCTATAGTTCAGCAAAGGAAAAAATACATATTTTTCAATGCTTTGCTAAGTGAACTAACACTGAATGTTTTCATATTTCAGACTTCCTTTCTTGTGGTCTGTTCCTGCAATCTTTACATAAACAAACCTCCCACTGACTTAACTGGGCCTCTTGCCTGAGATGGCAATGCAGGATTAGGCCCTTAAGAACTAACCCCACCTCAGAAAAGAACACATCTGATCTACCGAACTGAACTGTTGGGGTCCAGAAATTGATTCTGAGAGATGTGGTGAGACACTCAGCAAGTGAAGCAATGACTATTAGGAAAAGTTAAACCCACATCCAATACGGTATATCAGTTCATTTCTGCAGTCTTGCACACAAAAGTCCCATTGATTTCAACTGAAGCACTGCATGCTTCACTGGACTAAAATATACATAGAAGTGTGCAAATTAAAAAGGGTTGGAGGCTGACTAACGCAGAGATTTGAATGTCTATGAGCTAGAGTATTCCCCTAAGAACATGTAAGTCAGGAAAGATATTTCAAGTAAGGAAGAATATTAAAGCATAATGAACTGATAAACTGGCCTTATGGGAGGGGAGAAAAGGGGGGATATTATATCCCAAAATAGTATGCATCTTTAAGATGTATAAATTAAAGTTCCCTAGAATGTGAGTCTGCTGTCAGACCATATACAATTTTGTTTTAGCTAGAAATTCAAGCAAAATGTATTTCTAACCATGGAGAGGATCTTTCTGGCATGAGAAATATAAATTCACAGATTTTTAAGGCCAGAACAGACCATTATGATCACCTAGTCTGACCTCCTGCATAACACAGACTGTAGAATTTCACTTATATATACACACACACACACACACACACCAATATTGACAGATCTCTCTCTTTCTTTGCCATACAAAGGAGTTCCAAGTTCATTTGCATATGCAAGCAAATAATCAACACCCCAGCATTAAAAGTTGTAAATCTCCTAAAATTATACTTTTTTTTTCTTTTTTACTTTTTAAAACAAAAGTTAGGATAGATATTCCCAGCTCTACTAATACTATGGGCCAAAGCCTGCTCTTCTTTGGACACCTGGCTCCCACTGACTTCTGCACAGGAGGAAGGGAGTTGTAGGTGCACAGCCAAGAGCAGAATTTGACCTTGTGTAAGTCAACAACTCTTTTTGTGAATATTTACCAAACCTATACAAATATACCTTGGAAATCTATTTCATGTTACATATATGTGCCAGTGAGAATGACCACCAAAAAAGAATCATATATGAAAGAATAATTATCAAAGATTACAGTTATTTTCTCAAAAACCTGTTTTATTCTAGGGTCTAGATTCAAGTCAATGGTCCCACCTGCAACACAGACAGCAAAAACTCCCAAATCTAGAGATTGTTAGAGAGAAGCATCAGTTGCCTGCTGACTCTGCAATGTTAAATGACCACCCTTCACAATGTACTACCCCAAATACACCATCTAGAGAACTCTTCTAAGAGCTGTTATGAGTATCAATCCACTAACAGCAGTAATGACGACAAAATTCACTTTGAAGAGAAATGTCAGGCATTAAAAATATATATCTCATTAGGACTGGATTTTTTAAAAAAATACACACTGAAACTTTCATAGAAGAATATAGGCATAAAAAGTTTACCACGCTTAACAATCTAAATTCTTAACCACTTACATATGTAGCTATTCACAACATAACATTTATGGATGCCTAGGCCACTTGTGTGCCATCTTTCCCACAGTAGCTACAGCTTCATGCTGGGAATACTGCCAATATATTTCCCTGCCCTGAGATTTGTAATCACAAATAAATAGCTCTGCAAATATCATAACATTGTAAACTCTGAATTTAAGTCTTCAGCAAGAAGTCATCCTCAAACCATGGAGAACGTTTAAACAATGTAAACATATCAAACATTTTGTCAGTTTTCACAGTTATCCCCAGCAACCGCAGAATCTATGTGAGATGTATCATCCAAATCTTGAAGCCTCATCTTTTCTATTGTACAATACTGTTGTTCTAGTTCATTTTCCAGTCTCTGAGACTTTGTTTTCCTGAATAAATCCAGCTGTGATTTGGATCCCCAAAATGTGAACCAGCTCTGTTCTTCCAATATGCATCATCTTTACAAAGCCTTAAACACACTCCTTCTGAGGAGATTATTCTTGAATGGAGGAATGGCGAATAGATCTGTGGTAATCCTCTGGACTAGTGACATGTTCTGGTAAATCATAGCCTCTCAGAAAATGTCCACTGTTTTGTTGAGCAAAGTAATACAGCTGCCTTGCAAACATTGGCTCAACCTTAACAACAGATAAAAATGTTATTGAAGCGTGATAGCATGTTCCATATCATTCGTATTAGCTATTTACTCAACAATAAAAAGATGATAAAAACAAGGCAAAATAAAACAGTTCCGCATACCAAAATGGAAAGAAAATGCACTCTGTTCTCATTGAGCTCTGCCTTTACTTCGACTCCAGATTTTTAGAGCTAGCTGCAGTTTTTGCAGACAAATACCCATTGCATAAAGCATGCGTTTGCAAATGTAGTCCATCATTCTATCAGCTAGCCCATATGTGCATGTGATGCCTGATTTGTGTGTGCCCATATTTCCATGGCTAAATTAGGCACGGCCAAATGCAGGCCCAGTTTCACATGCTCAACTTTAAAAATCTGTCCCTTATTCTGAGTCCAAGTCGAACGTTTCTAAAATTAAATATTATTGTATGTCCATTCATCCCTAACTGTATCTGTTCAGCATTGCACTGGTCTAATATGGCCAAGCTTTGGGGCAATGTTTGAGAGGCTCTACTCATTTTGCTTGTCTCACTAGCTCCAAGGGTCCCCAGCTTTGCACAGTGCCTTAGTTAAATACTTATCTTTCACTCCTAGGATATAAAAACTTGAGATTTATAAATGGGGAGCAAATATGTTCTGAGAAAAGATCCGAGATCCTCTAAACATTTAGAGACATCCCTGCATAGACATCATTTTATGGAGGAAAGGTGTACGGGTGGCAGGGAGAAGAACATGTCCTCCCTAGCTTTCAGCTCACATCGGCAATGGAAGAAGGGACAGGAGTTTGAGGATGATGCTGACTGCAGCAATTCAGCAATCTCTCTCCACTTCCCCTCATCAGCTGTCGGACTGGTCATCTGGACAAGAAAGAGGCAGCTGCAGGTGTAGCCGCCTGCTGCTAGGGGCTGTTCTGGGCCTCTGCTGGGCAGCCATGCAACTGGGTGCTCTATGGAACCTGCTTAGTTCCCACCCTCCCCATCCTCCACCAGTTCCAAGTGCAGAACAGGGGGACCCAAGGCAGAGGCTGAGCCAATTCCAGAGAAGAGATTGAGCTGCCAGCCAGCATAACGAGGTTCAGGTATGAGGCAGAGCGCTGGAGGAGAGAACAAACTCACGGAGAGTTGGGGGGGAGGGCAGTGGGCACAGGCTGAGAGGAGATTCTTTGTGGGCAGGGAGGAGAATATGTTTGAGGAGAGGAGGGCTGTGGGGAAAGGGTACTTTGAAGGGGGACCAGAAATGTAGAAAGCAGATGGGAGGAGAGGGAATGGTTGGGAAGTGGGAGGTGTTATGGATGGTGGAGAGAATTTGTACTGTTGGGGGCCTAAGTAAGGAATGAGGAGGCTTGAGGTCCAATGATATCCCTAATCTTTGCTCAAATAATTACTCCATTGTATTCCTGGCCCGATACTCCTCAGCAATCTAAAGATCCAGGACTGATGTCTGGGTTAGGGGGGCATGTGTTAGAGTTAGAGGATCTCTGAACGGGAGAAAAAGCTAACCTGACCATGGGAACATTCATTCAAACAGAGGATGTCTGGGTAGGACAGCAAACTGAACTTGAAAGCTGTAATCCTCCACCCAGGGGAACCACAGGGCAATGCGTTGCAGGCAGATAGTGGTAAGGAAGTCACATAACTAGTAACGAGAAGGTAATTATTTTATTACAAAAATCTATGGCCCATCACCTTAGCATCTGGATGACTTACAAAATTAAACACCAATATTCTCCTACCTCGGAGATAATGGCAATAAACTAAACCCTGCCTCTAGAGTGGGCAGGGAGACCATGGATACATCTCCATTGTGGAGCTCGGTTTTTGGAAAGCAGCTGATCCCAGCCTCCACTATTGCTTACACTGGTGCAGCTGCACTACTGCAGGGAAATGAATATAAAAGTAGGCAGTATAGCCAAGGCCCAGGGTTACGAAGTTTACTGCCAAGAGGTGAAGCAAGAGTAACCCAAGCAGTAAAGCCTGCCTCAGTCTGCTATGGCATTTTGCAATGCAGACACCAGAGGCCGGGGAGACGAAAGGGAAGAGGGTATCTCTGAGAAAGCTTAGATGCTGCAGCACACTTATGTGGCAATTTTAAAAGAATCCAAAATTATGCGCCATGTAATCATATTCTATGCAAGGCCCTGCTTACCAGTGTCACATGGCTGACACTAGCCAAGCTGTTCCATTTAGCTCATAGTCATAATTACTCCTCTAAAGTGCTTTCATCAGTAGATCGTAAAGCGCTTTACAAAGAAGGTCAGTCTTCTTATCCCCATTTTTACAGATGGGGAAACTGAGGCAGGACATGACTTGCCAGCGGGCTAATGGCAGAGCAGGGAAGTGAACCCGGGTCTCCCAGCCCAGTGCCCTATCCACTAGGATATACTGCATCCCTCACAGCTTACTGATGAGCGGTAGAGAAGGCTGCCTGGCAGATTCACATACCCTTCATTGTAAACTAAGAAATGAAATAAATCATACTTACGTGGGCTGTAATTAGCTTCCTCTGTCTTTGTGGGTCTGGAAATTCCTCTCCAAAACACAGAGCAACCTGGAATCTAGGCAATGGACGTCCATGGTGGGCAAAAGCTTGCAGTTCTGAAGACAGAAAAGATATGTTCAGAAAATCCTCACCATCAATGGCTGAGTTCCAGAGTTAGTAATGAAGGACCTTGGAGCAGAACAGCAGACTACAGGAGCGATGAAGAGGTTCTATTGGACAATTGGCAAAAGCAATGACAGGGTCTAGCAAAGGAAAAGCAAGTCTGGGAGAAAGGAGAGATACCAGCATAGAAAAGTGATCTTGGAGATTTTGCCACAGATCAGGGAGAGAACAAGGGACAAATAGCTGAAAACTTTGTCGTTCCCCCAAGAGCTAAGAGACTCCAATTATTCTATCTGTATTGCATTTTGAGTAATTTCATATAAACAGCAATTGGGATTTCCTTAGATTCATACTTGTGTTTGGCTTAACAACAGAAACTTCTGAAACATTCTTCAGGACTTTTGAACTTTGCCAGTTTACATTTCTCCTATCCACACATACATTTCAGAAGGATCATGCTATGTAAGTCACTTTGCACGGCTTCTTTCAAAAACAATGGTGCTGAGATGTTGCAGGAGGGCCTGTCACCCTTAAGAGTAGAACTGAGATCAATTTAAGTAACAAAAGTGTTTACTCTTTGACTTCAAACTACAGTTCTGTGCCCACTACTTATGATGGCTGAACATCAGAAGATGGATTGTTCATTAGAAAGTAGATGGCGAATCTCAGGACTAGCTTACAATGCAGCTGGTACACCTTTGTAAGGGTTTGATCTTGCTCCCACTTAAGATAATGGCTTCAGTGGGAGCAGGAGCAGGCCCAAACAGAACCATGTTAGTGTCTGCATATTGTCCAATCACCCTCCCCACCTCCCCAGGTCATGAATCCACAGGAATGTAATTAGTTCAGATTACATATTTTCTGGATGGTTTGCCTTTCTCTTCTACTACAGGAGCCAGGGTCCCAGAGATCTCATGTCAGCTCTTTCTAAGGGTATGTCTACATTGCAATCGGAGGTGTGATTACAGCGCAGGTAGGCATAGTCTCACTAGCAGAGCTAAAAATAGCAGTCTGAATGAGGCTGCATGGGCTAGTAATGCACATAGGTCGCTGAGGTCCCCAGCATGCATGTATAGTCCACAGTGGAGCCCCCGCTACCACATCAATGTTGTTATTTTTAGCCATTTTAGCACAGGGAAAGCCAGTGTGGGTCTGACTACCCAAGCTGCAATCACATCTCAGATTGCAGTGTGGACAGACCCTTTGAAAAGGGCCAGGCTCAAATACAGCAACATCTGTGACCTTTCATTGCCCCCCTCATCCTCTTTTCCCCTCTCTGCTGCTGTCACTTGTTGGGTCATGTCTATTTTTATACTGCAAACTCTGTAGAGAAGGCACTTTGGGTGAAATCCTGGCCCCACTGAAGTCAATGGGAGTCTTGCCATTGTCTTCAATAGGGCCAGGATTCCATCCCTTTTATTGCTCTGTAAAGCACCGAGAATTCTTTAGGCACAACATAACATCATCAAAAATGTTAGTTTATAATACAGTACAAGAAAAATCTCAAAAGGTTGCAAAGTGCAAATTTGGTTATAGTCATCCTCTGAGTCTAACAATAACAACAACACCACCACCATATAGCTCTTATACAGCACATTTAATCCACAGAGTTCCAAGCACTTTACCAAGGACATCAGTATCATTATCCCCATTTCACAGATGTGGATACTGAGGCACAGAGAGGGGAAGTAACTTGTGCAAGGTCACTCAGCAGGACAGTGGCAGAGTCAGGAATAGAACCCGGGTCTCCTGAATTCCAGTCCACTGCTCTAGTCACTAGGCAATACTTCCTCTCAAATATATACATATTTATATTAGGCAAATTATTCCCTGTATGGGGGAGATGTTTACAAGAGGGCTCCACTTGGGTTAAAATACATTGCTCTTTGACGCAGGGACTGTTTCTTATTCTGTGTAAATGCAGTGCCCAGCACAATGGGGCACTAGTCTCAGTTGAGACCTCTAGTTTCTACTGAATAATAAATTATAATGATTCATGATAAATTAATAATTAATGCAAAGAGAACTGCACTCTATTTGTAACCAAAAAAGTAGGTAATGTTCTCTCTCTCTATTTCCAACAACCCCTAAAACCACTCACAATCTGCTAGGAGCAGAGGGGGAGACTTTCAGTTCTTCGGTATGATCATCCAACACTGCATTCACTTAGGCATCATAAGAGAGGGCAAGGAGGAGTCTGGGTTCAGTGCAACTCCTGATTAATTAGTCCCAGTGTTACTACTGAGGAAAGAACCCCATCCCTACCCCTCTTCTGTCACAGAATTTTACTCAGGCCTTGTCTACACTACAGGGGGAGATCGATCTAAGTTATGCAACTTCAGTTGTCCAATAGAACCCGTTGACTCCCCTTGCGCTTCGTGTTCAGATGGAATACAGGAGTTGACGGGAGAGTGATCTGCGGTAGATATAGCAGGTCTTCACTAGACCCGCTAAAGCAACCACCGATGCATCGCACGTCAATTCCCCAGTAAGTGTAGACAAGCCCTCAGCCTCAGTGATTCTCAAAGTATTGCAGCATAATAGCCCAGGGAAGAGATGGGATAGAGAAGGGAGTTGGCCCACGAAGGGTTTCAGTAGTAAGAATAATCTTCAATATGAAAGAGAGTCAGAGAATCCCAGCTCTTCCAAACGCATGAAAGCATGTACTTGAGGTCCTCTCACTGCTCTGAGCATGTCACTTCACTATTCAACCAGCTCCACTGACTCCTTCTCATCTCCTGGGTCAAATTCAGACTTCAACTGCCAGGTTTTCACATGCCTCCCCAAATCAGGTCTAATTTCCTTCTATTCTAGCTCCAACTACCTACTCCTCTCCACCCATGCCAGCCTCCTTAACACCCCTTCATACCCTTTTCCTATTCCAGTCTTTGAGCCTTCTCTAAATTCTCTCGCTCTCCTGGTTTGCTAAAGTCATCACTCAGATCTCTCCATAAGTAACCCAGACATTAGAATCTGGTCACCCCTGTACTATATGTCAGAATCACAAAGCCCAGTCTTTCAGTGAGTCCCATATGGACATATCCCTGCACCAAGACGCAGCCATATCAATTAAAGGCCACAGCCTTGGTTCTGCACCTTCCTTCTGTGAATTCTTTGGGACATGCATCTCTTAGTAGAAGTCCTGAGTGTTTCCATCCCCTAAGGGTCTGATTTTCTGACTGTCCACACCCAAATGCGCACTTAACTTGGGAGCTCACTAACCAAAATTAATATGTAGCTATGGTATGTGCATGGCACAATAGTCACTTAAGAAGTTACCTGGCTAGCTACACCCCAATTTGCACACACTATTGTGATAACTGCACACAAATTAAGCATGCAATTGTGCACATGTTTGCACATGCATTTGCATGCACATAGCTTAGAAAACTGTGCTTAAGTTAACCTTGGGGAACAGGCTTCTAAAAAAATACTGCCACATATCCTGTGAATGGTTTGGAAGAGCCAGATTAAATTTAAAGTGGCATCTGAAAAAGGAAAAGGGACTTCCAGGCACATGATTGCAGGCATAACGATACATCTTACAATTAGCATACAATAGAAGTTGTAACCCTATAAATTCAGCTCAAATTCCCCTTTTTAACTGTCAATTTTCATATCCTCTTCAGATGTGTGTTTAAATGCATATGGTGCTTGATAATTCTGCTAGGATGACACATCAAAGCCTGGAAAATGAAGTATTTTCAAGGCAGTGGCTCATTTGGGGTATTTTTTTAAAGCATTGCATTATTTTTCTACAAAACTGTAACTTATACCAATATATAGGTCTGAAAGGCAGTAAGGTGTCCTGCACAGAAGGGAGACCATGCCACTCTAAAACTTAAGAGCTCAACTGTAGCTCTGCCACAAGCCCTAGTAAGGGGCAGCATATAATTGTGCTGCTTGTTTCTCTACTTCCCCTCCCCTGGAGTAAGGGATCTGTGTCCACCCCTTTCCCTGGAGTAGGTTGCTCACCTCTCTGTGTTACCTCAGAAGTGCTGGTCAGCAACTTGGAAATTGGAGCCAAGACTCCATCCACTCTCTTCCCAGAGCAGGAGTATCCCTGTGAGACTGTTTTCCCCTCCATTCTGCTACCCACAATACAAATAACCAGCGCAGGGGGTTGAGGGCATGCCTTCAAACATCTGACTCGCTTTTGCAGGTGTGTTGGGCAAGTTACAGTCTTGCCCTATGCCATTAGTTAATAGGATGATTGTTGAAAGTCAGAGTTTATAAATTCACCCCACAAATATTTTCCCGTGTATTTGTTTAAATACAGACACACGCACACACCAAAACACAGATTTAAAAAAATATCTGTTGGGATTAATACTTGCTGATGTTTAAATACTCTGGGTCAGATTTCAGATACACACTGGCATAAGTCTGAAGTAAATCAACTGAAGACAATGGAGTTACTCAAGATTTACACCATTGGATCCAAAATCAGAATGTGGTCCCATCTACTATCCAATCTTAAGAAGGACTGTTTTGTTGGGCTCCTCCCACTCAGTATAAAGTGACACAGGCCTTACCTTGTCCTCAATTGAGCATGAGTGGTTCCCATTACTTTCAATGGGAGCCACATAAGTGTATCAAAAGCAGAACTAACCATAGTAATATACAAATAAAACACTATTCCAAGGCTGTGCTCTTCTAACACCTACATATAGGGCCACATCCAGAGAGCAGCTGAGCACCTGCGTCTCCCAACCACTTTGGTGGGAGTAATTTAGTGCAAAGACCCCTTCAATAGTGCCCATCTGGAACCACAATGACAGTGATTTGGTGACATTTATATAGACAACTTGTAACCTAAATTGAGAATTACCTGCTAAAAATTGCTGAGTATCAAAAAGTTTGCAGGTCTGCTCCCTTTCCAGTTTATTTGGCCTGTCACTGCATATCGCCAGAGGTCCATCCCAGTAGATCCTGCTTTGACAAAGTCTCTTAGCATAAAGCCCATCAGGTGCCATCCAGAGTATTACTCCTCGTTCCAAGTGGCTCAGTAATTTTTCTATGTTTTTCCTCTGGCCATTATCTTCTGGATAGGGGAAGATAACTTGATCCAAGCTGCTGACCTCATAATTTTGGGCATGAGATATTCTACAGCCTTCGGGACTTGAAGTCGTCATCTCTTTCACCAGTATTTCACGGTAATATAGACAGATGTGTAGTCGACAGTCTGTAAGTATATTTCAGAAAAAAATTACTGCCGTTCAATATTGAGAGTATTTTGCATTATATCGCAGTACTATTAAGGCCAATGGGCCAGATCTTGCAAGGTACTATGCATCTATAATTTCTAATACTCAACATCTCTCAGAATTTAGCCCTGATTTAGGGAAAAACATAGATTGAATTGAAATAATGAAATATGGAAGCACAAACTCCAACACCAGCTTCTACCAATACAGGCCCCTGGAGTGGGAACCGAATAGCCTGTGATGCAGACAGCAGAAAACATGCTAGATATTAATGCCTGGCAAGCCGCGTATTTTCATTAGTGGGGGGAAAAGTGTTTGTACTTCACAGGTATAATTGGAATTAAAGCTCAAACTCAGTATGTTCTCCTAGATACATCAGAAAATAGCTATGCTTCTCTCAAGATGTTGTATATAACCCTGTTAAGCAACTACCCACAAGACTTGCAAAAATGCAATCAGTTGCCTAATAGAAGTGGTCTTTGGCTGAAACGCAGACAAAATTATATTTGAAATCTTAGGCATAGTTTTAAAGTGGTCACTCGACACAGGAGAGTGATTGTTAAGGGCTCGATCCTGGTGCAGGGCTGTGCAAATAGACCCATTTGGGACAGCAGCCCTGCTCAGGAAGGGCACTTAGGTGTGTGCTTAACTCTGTCATTTGCCAGCCAAGTCTCTCCCCTTAATGTTGCATTGTCAATTTCTCCATAGAATTTCCATTGTTAGTTTAAAACCCAAACTAGCTCCTACATTTCCACATAAGGAATAAAATAAAAATAAAAAATCCCTTAAGTCTGAACGACTGCAAAGCTGGCTGAACAGATTTCTTTTCAGAGAGTGAAAGTGCCATCACCAAAGTACCGAGAGGTTTTATTTTATCAAGGATAAATAAATGCTGCAAATCCTGATGCAGTCAACAGAGAAGACAGAAAAGTATCCATAGGACAAAATGTTGAACAAAGGAATAGTATTTTTCAGAAAGGATATGGTCCAGTTTAAAAAAAAAAAAAACTCTAGACCTCTGAATCCAAAAGCAATATGGCTTTGTGGTGAGCTAAAGAAGAATCTGCTTCCCCTGTCAGCAGTTGTCCTATCTGACGACTCACTGAGGAGCAACCAAGAATTTGCTTGAAATTTGCTTGAAAGAGCAAAGTACTTAAGCATGTGTAACTGTAAGCACATGAATGATCCCATTGATCTTAATCTGAGTTACAGATTTCAGTGAGGACTACTCAAGTGCTTAAAGTTCCACATGTGTTTAAAAATCTTGCTGAACTGAGGCCTAAGTGTATATGCACAGAACTCATTTGGAAAGGAAATGTCACTTTCACTGACAAAAGAAGTCCCTATAAACAGTGAGTAAACATTTACTTGGAAAATTATAAGGAGAGCCTCCTGGATGGTTCACCATGAAAGCCTGGTGTTATAGACTTACCTGATAGTGCAAGAGCTTCACCAGACCTTATGCTTGGCTCTATTGGGATCCCAGGAGTCTGTGACTCAGATGGTGCACAAGCATAAAAGGTTCCAGTCACCTGACAACCTGTTTTCACAAAAAAAAGTCAAATGATATCTAGCTATCTAAAACCCAAGAACAAATTTAGAGTTCACAGCTATGCATGTGACAGTTTCTGAGCTCCAGCTCTATCAAAAAAACTTCCCCTTGACCAAAACATTTTATCCACTCAAAATGTTACCTAGATTTTTCTTATTTGGATTTTTTAAATGTTGTTCTTTTACCTAACCATATCAGTGCATATTATTCTCCCACAGAAATAATCTGCATTTTAACTAGATAATGGTGTTCTTGGAGGCTGATGAAAAATAATCCATTCATTCTCACAGGTCTTAAGGAGTTTTATCAAAGGCAACTCAAATATTCAGAGTCATTATGTCTTTAATTGTGTTAAAGAAAGAAGGTAATTGTAGGGAAAAGAGAATTCTCCTGCAGTAAAGTATTTAATACTACAGCCAACATTAGTCCTTTCCCAAGCTATCCCTTCCTGTGCGTGAGATAGTATTGAGGCAAACTGAAATGTGATAACACCTGTCCAAAGTCCCTTGAAGTCAACAGGAATCTTAGCATTGACTTCAAAGGGCTTTATATCATAAACACGATATTTATGACACAGGTAAGATACACTACTCTTTCCCATAGACAGATTTGACTCTTCTCAAAGCTACTTCACTTTTTAACTTATGCCAAGGGCATATGTGAGTGACTGTTGACAAACAAGACAATCCAGCGAGTAAGCCACTATTGCCTAATTCTCTGATACAAGCTTAATGCAGCACTTAGACCCTGAGACAGGAAAACACTTGAGAATTTGTTTACATCCATCCCTATACAAAAAACACTTAAGCATGTGCTTAATTTTAAGCATATGCTCACATCCCATTGACCCATTAAGCACGGGTTTAAATGCTCTGCTGCATTGGGGATTTATTCATTTTCTTTTAAGCCACAGAGATAGAAGGCCCTCCATTTCTTGTGTCTTCAGAATGCCCACTGACCCCAAGAAACACAGGATCAGGCCCTAACTGACCCATGAAGATACAATGGGGGGGAAATGATGCTTTGGAGCAGTGACTTTTTAAAGAACAGCCGTAATGATAAGCATAAGACTGGGAGTTGAGGGAATGAAATTGAAACCAGGAAAAGCAATATTCTTACTAAAGCATGACATAATGTTCATGGTTACTAACAAAAAACAAAGCAAAAATATCAGTGATTTTTTTAATATGTATATGCTAAGATTCTATCAGGTAATCAACAGAAAAAGGGGAAGAGATACATTTTCCAAAGAAAAATTACAGTTATGGTCTTCTTTCTAGTATTAGAAAATGCCATGTTTCTTTTATTCTCTATCTTAGCATTTTCTAGACCAGTCTTTACCATGGTATCTAAGAGTTTATGACACCTTTCATTAGTATTTCTATTCAGCATAAGTTCAACAGATCATAAGGACCAAAACCTACATTCACTACCCCATTGAAGTAACTATTGCATGGGGTGTAAATCAGGGCAGAATTTTATAAAATTTCAACTAAATAGCTCGTTTGTCTAAATGTAGAGTGTTCAGTTGTCAGTAGACAAGTGTAAACAGAAGTTTATTTCATTGCTCTTAAACCATGAAAGGACTGCATTTTGTAGTTCTGATGCCCTGTGCACTTTAAGTATTCTTTCCTCATCTCACCTTGGACTAAGGATTTTTCTTTTTGCAAGATTATTCTCATATGAATGCGTGGGGAGCTGTACTTATGGAGCAAATCCCTGCATACTGAAATGAACATATATCCCTTGAGAGTCTGAGCCTGCAGCCATACATGGCACAATGGATGATCATGTGAATAAGACACTAGACTGCAACTCAGGAAATCTGGGCTCAATTTCTAGCTCTTCTACAGACCTCCTATGTCACTATGGAACAAGTCACTTAATCGCTGTGTACCTCAGTTCCCCACATGAGGTAAAGGCTTCCCTACTTTGCATATTTTTCAGGTGCTCGGATTCAGTGTTGCCAACTCTAACGATACTTGGTATGCTATGATTATGTGAGAATCTCAGCTTTCCTTTGGGGGGGGGGGGGAGAGTAAGTTTCTAACCTACATGATTGTGGAGAAAAACGTGAAAAATGTGAACCATAGAGACTTAAAAATCAGAAGGCAAATAAAAAAAGTATCTATACATAGGCATTTATAAATCATTTGGGGGGGGCTGACTCAATTTTTGAATGCTTGGGGTTGGCAATATGAGTTGCTATGGTGATGACTAAGGCTCCTAGGCACTACAGTAAAACAAATAAAAGAATAAAATAAAATAAAACAACAATAAGTGTCAATATAGATGATAGTCAGAGGTGCTGATCCCCTGCAGCTATCATTGAAGGATGCTCAGAACTTCTGAAAATCAAGCCATCAATACTTATGCCACTGAAGCCATGAATAACAAATATGAAATCTGTGGTCCTTCTATGGTGGTCACATATTGTCTCTTTAGATTAGCAAGCAATTGACCTCCAAGGAGATGTTCTTACCGTTTTCACAAGCAGGACCTTGCCAATGGTGACTGCGAGCTGCAAAAGGAACACTTGGGCATTGGTAGGGGATGTCAGGGTGTGGCTGCTCTGGGGCAAAATCTCTCCAGTTACGTTCATGAGGTACCATGTAGTTTGACACCTGTTCATTTAATGAGACATTATTTTATTTGGCTGTAATCAGAATTGATGCTACCTTTCACATAATCTCCCATATTAAGAAAGTTTCCTTAGTTCTGCATGAGTCCTTTTGTTATTTGTTCTCCCATATCTCTTGTAGATCAAAATATCACACAGACCACCTGGATGATATTTTGCCAAAAGAAGGAGGCTTTCAAATGAGATGCATGTCACCATTAGTGTAAACTATAAACATGACAAAATTATAATAGGCAACTGGAGCACTGTTGCAAAACATTACAGTAGAATATCTATGTTTCATCATATGTTCAATTTCTGGCACCAGAAGTACTAGGGCAATACAACCATTTTTACCAAAAATATCTAACAAAACAGAGCTGTAATTCACATTTTAAAAAATCCCAGATGGATCAGCTGCCCTGTGGTTTCACATGATGAAAACATTGCTTACAGATTTCTCAGTTTCTTATAAAAAAGTCTTTTTTCCAAGCAGAACTAAATGGTGCTAGACCAGAATAGAAAGACTTGTAGTATAATACGGTCCTGCAAAAATTAGCTCAATCGGCACCCAACAAACAAGCCAAAAAATAACACATGACTGATACTGTACCTGAGCCTGTAGTGAAGTATAAGGAGAAGTCATTGTGTACGGATGGTTCATCATTATCTGTTGATCCTCTAGGCTGAGTTGTTTTGCTCCTACATACATGATGAGGATAAAAACAAAGTTACTAACCATATCTTAAAGAAACTTGAAAATAATCTACTGCAAATGAACTTGTACAAGGGACCATCCTTAATAAGCAATCTCCTCTCTTAAGAGACCATCCTACACCAGCCCCAAACACACAGGGCTTGATTGTGCTTTAAACACACTGGCCTACAGTGGGAGTGATGCAGAGGGACCTTTAGGAGGAATTCGGTCTCCCAGAGCTTCCCAGTGCATGAAGAAAGAGCACCTGCTGCTCACATCCCTTCAAGGGGTGCAGCATATTTCCTTATGTGCCCATCCAGCTCTGATGGCCAGTGCATAGGAGGGATGACTGATGGCCCTGCCTGCTGTGTGTCCTTTTGGGGGTGTCTTGAGGGTCTGGGGCTTCTAGAAAAATAGGGGCACAAGGGAGTGCCAGGACTGTGACCATACTTGACTGCTATGCAGAGGCAAACAGGGCTAGGGAGGATAATGCATTCCTCTAACCTTGCTCACCCCTGAAGTAGTCAGGCACAATCTGGCTCATAACGAGTTCAGGTCTGCTCCACCTTTATTTGAAGTCCACTTCCATTAAGCAAACTTATTTTTGCCTGTCTCTTGAGTGGTTGCTTAAGACAGGCGTCACTTTATTTAAAACTGAAATAGAGGCTGTACACCCAAGATTAAGCCATCCAGTAATTTACATACTGCATGCCTGTACCTCCAACAAAGGAATATTTTTTCCAAATGCTACGACTCAGACTCCCACCATTCTTTTTCAGGCAATGTAAGTCAAAGGGAAATTTATCCAAATACGACGTACTTGAGTATTGCACATTTATTGTATTGATTGCTACCAAGTCTGACACGAGTGACTGTATGGTTATACATGACACGAGTGACTTACATCTCTTCAGTTTTTGCACACTGGAAAATGAGACTTTAAATGTATGTAAAATCTAAGATGGCCTACCTTTTTTAGCTCCTTCTGGCACTATTCTGTACACTTTATATGGATCAGAAATATCCAGCTGGCTTCTCTCAACCAGTTCTTCAAAGTCATTGCTCTTGTTCAAAGCACACCGTAGCCTTGTCTTCCAAGTTGGGGGATCTGGTTTATCAATGCCCTCTCTGAACTTTCCTTTAAAAAGAGCCCAAGCCTGAAAACGTTTCAAATGTTCAAAAAGAAAGAGAAAAAAAAATCAAGCTATAGGTATACAATCACAAAAGCTGAAATAGCACTTGAGTGGAGAATTTATTCCCTATTGGTTTACGCTAAAGTATATGGGAGGTGGTTTCTTGGTAAGGTAATAAGAACAGTATTGAAGGCAAGAGAAAATAGTAAGAGAAAGAAGAAAAGTGACAGGGGGATGCAGAAATAAATGTTCTTTAACCATACAAATGTTTAACATTACAGTTGGAGAAGGAAGGAGGGGGGAAAGAGTTCCATATGGACTCTGGCAACCCTGTCGTTAAAATAAAACCAAACCAAACCAAACCCGAGAGGGCTTGCTGTGGAAAGCAATTAACTGCATTAATTCTGGGAGAAACTGCACAGCCTCGCTCCAGGCAACAGCCAGTAACCAATGCGCTTGAAAAAGACAGACCTACGCCTGCCCTGACCCAGCTCCCGCTGAAGTCAATGGCAAAACTCCCATTGGCTTCAACGGTGCGGGCTGGGGCCTCGGTGGGTCCTGGCTGAAAGGAGCTCGGAGTTGGAGAGCAGGAACCCCCATTGGCTCAGCTCGGGTTGTTGTTCAGAGCCACGTCCTGCCAAGGGGAGATAACCCACCACCACCCCCGTCTTCTTGCTAAGGACTCGATCCCTCCTGTCTCCCACCGGCCAGGGGGGTCGGGGCTGCGGGACGGCCAGAGACACGCCCAGAGGGCGGGTGAGTGGCCCTTGGCCGCCCCCTACCTTGAAGAGGGCGGCATCCTCCTCGCGGTTGTAGTCCTGCTTGCCGGCGTGTTTCCAGGGGATGCGGAAGATGCTCTTCTCGTCGTTCTCCCACACCAGGCCCGGGTACTTGCCGCTGTCGATCTGGTCAATCAGCCACTGGCGGAGCTTCCCGTTGCCGCAGCTCACCGAGCTCATCCCGCACTCGCTGCTCTCCAGGTTCATGCCACGCACCCGCTGCTCGCTGCACACGCCCGGGCACCAACTTGCGGAGGAGAAGGGGGCCGGAGGGAGAGGAGGAGAGAGGCGCCCGCTATTAAACCACGCGCCGGAGTTCGCAGACCCGCCAGCTGCAGCCTCAGACGTGGGCTGGGCCGGGCTGCTTAACTTTGTGCCCGCGCTTGAGCCTGGGAGAGGAAAGAGAGAAAGTTCCTCTCCCCGCTGCACAGCAGCCAGGGGGCCCATCAAGAGCCTCTTCCCGGCGGGGTGAGTCGGGCAGGCCCGGCCATTCAGAGCTACTGCGCCCTCACTGCAGGGATGCGCTCCTGGGCGCAGGGAGAGACAGCGACAGACGCTGTATTTATCTCTACCTGCTCCTCCCGCGCCGGTGTGTGTGTTTATGAAACAGATACTGAGAGTATAGCTGGGCATGTGTTCATGTATACACCTGTGTTCATATGTAAATACTAACCCCCCGGCACTGCTTTGAAAACCTCAACCACAAATAGTCATAAATAGCGCCTATGATCTCTAAGAGTGCGTGTGTGTGTGTGTGTGTGTGTGTGTGTATATATATATGCACACACACGGTGCATGCATACATATGATGCTAATTCACAAGTCCGCACAAGAAGATATATTTCAAAACCATACATAGAGGACATAATATATTCTACGTGTGTGTATCTATAATATTCACAAGCAATACAAGACTATACCAATCCCTATACCTAAAAGTCGATACAGACTGAGCTATCCCTCATACAAGTAAGCTGCTGTCATTTATCTAAAAGTGTGTAATAATCTGCATAGACACACATGCAAGATTTCTGTCCCCACAGACACGTACTGAACAGATCTAAAATTGGATATAGACTGAAAAGATCCTAAATGAAGGAAATTCACACGAGTTCTGAGTGGACAGGGAAAATGTACGTGTGATGCATTTTTACACACAAAGACGCACACACACGCTGTGTAGCTGTAAGTGTGTGTGGCGCTCCCTAGCTTTGCAGTTTCCCTTATGACTTCTACTCAGTGGCCAAGTTTTTGGTATTTGCACCCACCCACTAGTGCACCGCTGCTGCCGAGCCTGGGACTTTTCCATCACTACATTGTTCTCGTGAACATCATTTCCACGCAGCTGCTGGGGGTGGGTCTGACCGACCGACCTCGGGACAGAGAGCGGAAAAGGTCATCCTGATCTCATAGTGCTAGCGACTATTTCAGCCCTCGGAGAGCTCGCTGGGCAGAGCACGGAGCGGTTCCACCTCCACTTCCCCGTTAGAGACCCAGCAGTAAAAGCCTTACAGTAACATTTACGAAAAGAGAGTGAATTGGGTTCCGTCCGGAGCCCGGGGTTAAGGGACAGGGATCATGACGCCCTCTCCGGCTCCCATTGAAGTCAACCAGGGCCTGCAATGCCAGCAGGCTCTTGGCATAGACTGGGATTCCCGGTAGCAGTGAGGACAGGTGTATTAACGAGCCAGCATTACCGGAGTCTGGAATGGTAGTAGCAAGCCCAACAGCTTCCTATTAGCCCACTGAGCGAGGCCAGGCGCATGTGTTAACCCAGAGCTGCCCAGCTGGCTTGGTTTAGACATTAAAGAAAAATCATTTACAAAAGAAAATGACAGGGAAAAAAATTAACTTGATGGAATCCACCGCAAACTTTTACTTTTCCTCCCTTTCCAAAATAATAGTATAGTCAGAAAAATCTGTGTCTTGCAAGACTCGTGGGCTGCTGCTGGAAAGCAGACAAGGAGAATAGGGGCCGAAGATCAAAATGTGTGATCTCCTACCAGGTTCTAGCCAGGGACAGGGTTACAGTAATTTAAGGATTGAAAAGTGTATATACACACGCACACTTCTCTCTCTCTCTCTCTCTCTCGTTATATATATATATATATATACATATATATATATATATATATATCTCCCCCCCACACACACACTTTTCTAGAGAGAGAGAGAAAAAAATGAATATTTATAGTTGCTTAATTACAAGTGCTGCAGTAACTCTTGTTCTCCTAGAATCACAGAAATTAGAGATGGGGGGGGGGGAGAGAGAGAGAGACAGGTCTAGCCTATCCCCACCCCACCGCCAAAGAGAAAATGTAGGATCATTCACTCCAGCCAGGCTACTTTTAGAATGTATCATTTAAAAAACAAGAAATTCTGTAACTTTGTTTTCAATAGCAACACTCCCCCGTTGCATCTGAATTCATTTTATGCAATATTCTCACTAAATGCTCATGGGCAACTGTAATGCTAACTTAATACACCCTCTGTCTGAGGGACAGCTCTTCTAAGTTATGTCCATTTCTAACTTCTGTTATCCCAAACAGGAATCGCTCTGGGGCTAAAGGGGTGAGCATATGGGTCGAAGAGTTCTTTCTTGAAAAAGCTAGTGTGTAAAGCAAAATGAGGGAGGGAATTTGCCAGATAATGCTCATTCAATATGCTACCCTTCTAGAACAGGATCAAATCACTACCTGCTTAAATAAACAAAGGCATGCCCATTCCCCCCACCGCCCAATTATTATTTTTTACGATCAGCATTATGGATGATCGGTCTCTTACCTCTTTCACCCAGCCGCTCAGTGCAGGAGGCAGCCTGTTTTCTCAAATGGTTAAAAAAGATATGAAACAACCAAACTGAGCGAAAGCAGGAACTTATATGACTGACGAACTGTCAGATGTGGGGGGGGAGGTTGGGGGCGGAGTCTACAGAGGTTGGACTGAGGGATGCAGAAGAGTGCGGGGGCTGCACTGAAGCGGCGCGGGCCGCTGGGGGTTTACCTAGACACCGTGACACGTGGGGAAAAGTACAGAGCCTAATAGTTTTTATATATTGTGTACATAGACATATAAATAGAACGGGAAATCCCTGATTGATCACCTGCTTTACAGCCGGCTTTATTTTACAGTAAACGATCCGTAGATCACACCTACAAGAAAATGTATGATGGTGCTGGATGGAAGGTTTATAGTTTGTGGCAAAAAGGCCTTGCGAGAGAAGGTTGTTTATCTTTGCCCTCAAAGCAGCAGGTTGAACTGAGAGACAGGAAGAGAGCTGGTTCTGAGAAAGGTAGGTGCCGCTGCACACATTGCCTGACATTCCAGACTAAGAAGCTGCCACACGTGGGCTACCCAGGACTAGCTCCCCTTCCTAAACGCATAATCATACCCACACGCCACTCCCCACGCCCTCTCTGTCACTTGGGATGTTTTACAAAGTGGATTCAAAGCCAAACGGTATATAAGGAGAATAAGCTGCAGTAGCCCCGAAAGTCATTTGTTCCAGAAGACACCTGCGAGTTGTGAAATAGATCTTGCGAGGGAAGGGTGTCAGGTTCAGATTGTTACAATTCAAGTCTGCGGCAAAGTATTTCCAATCAACAACTCTGATAAAGCCATATGGATTTTAGAACAGCGCTAATCTGTACACTGTTGGGTGACTCTTCCGAGTTTCCTTTCTCACACCGATGGATTACACGTCAGTTAATTGGATTCTGAAACGGATACATTTTTTAATGCTAAAAGAACAGACTGTATGGGACAGACGCTGCTTTCATACACAGATCATGCACATACCATTCATAGCGTCAGAACTGCATGTATGCAAACAGGAGCGATCAACGTATAGCGAAAATTTTCAATTGAGCAAACCAAATGTCTCTCAGCAAGGTTCCTTTTAAATCGTGCAGCGACTGAACTCATGATACGCAAAAGGAGCACTGGCTGTAAATGACTTGTTAATATCTTTGTTTAAAAAAATATCAACTAAGAGACAGGATAGCTGTTCACCCGACTCTCTTAAACTAGGCGCGGGGAGGAAGTTCGAGGTTTGGACTAGCAACAAGTCGTTTAGTACTGTATCTTACAGGTTTCACACACAATTCATGTAGCAGCCCTCCCCCAGCCCGTTTTTAACATTTTTAACAGACATTCACATCCTCTGTTCTTAAAGACCACATTCAAAACAATCATCGCACACTGACTTTTTTGGCTTTCTATGTATAGGATATGTACAGTGTTTAGAAATATTAATTGCTAATCTTCAACGCCATCTTCTGAAATTTAAATGTAATTAAAGTCAAGGGTTTTTTTTTTTTTTTGCAATTTTAGGTTTTGGTTTATAATACAACCCTGTCTAAAATAAAATTTTAGTGTGAATCGAAGGCACTCACATTCCAAGAACTCAGGAATAATTAACAATTAAATACACTGTTCACATCTGCAGCTATCACAGTTATAGATGCCTAAAACATCAAAGCAAGATAAGATGTTCACAGCTTTAGCCACGGTTAAGCATAGCCATCTAAAGTATCCCTAATATTTCCCAGAAAAGGCCTGATTTGGATATTGTTCATTAGAAGCAAGGATGATAATGATGGTATAGAGAACTAAGTTAGAAGTTTCATTGGCTATATAAAAGTGTTGCATATTGATTTAGTTTAATTATAAATGGCAATTTGGAACCCTTTCCACTTTTCCCAGTTTGAAAGAAAGAGCGCTGTCTCAATGTGAAAAAAGTCAGTTAGAACAAGCCCTTCAGGATAGAACTAGATCCTTTCCCCAATTTGGAGTAATATTGTTTTTTTAATCTTACTTTTCAGCTGAAGTTAAAATAATTATTAGGAAAAGCCCTCACCCCTTAAGAGAAAATAAAATCAGCAGAACTTGCAAAAAAATATTTTATGAAGACAGTACAGATGACCAACAATGTTTGGTTGTCTTTTATCAACTTTGCCAAAAGCATTCTATGGGAGATTAACCCCAATTGCCAGAATTTTCAGACCTCTATGGCTAAAACTAGACTCCTAAATACATATTTAGGCACTTCAGTAGTAGTGCCCTGATGTTCAGATGTACTGAGCATCTGCAGTTCATATCAATAGGAATGTGAGTGCCAAAGATTTCATTTAGGTGGGTAATCAAAAGTTTAGGGGACTAATTTTAGACATCCAGGTTGGAAAACTCTGTCCAATAATTAAACTATGTTATTTTAATTAACTATTGCAGTATCAGACTGGTGACCTATATAATGTGCATATTGTATATGCTGGGAATCCTAATCATCCACTGATCTTGATTATGTTTTGAACAATACAGGAACCTTGCAGCCTAATCTCCCTTTCTAATGATCTAAATATTAATAAAAGGTCCAGCAGACCTAACACAAAACTCACATCTGGCTTCAGTGGAAGTTTCCTGTATGAATACAAAATTTGCAGGCCCGCTGTCAGAGAGCTTGTATTGCTCTATAACCCCTATGTTAACCACACTTTTAAGGTCACTGACTAAACTATCTAAATGTTTGCCAGGAAAAGTGGCTGTTTCTTCTAAACAGTCATTCGCAAGTATTTCATGCACAGGGGGCTGATTCAGCTTTCACATACGCACATGAAGTCCCTGCTGACTTCAGAGGGAATTGCACCCATGTATCCATGGGAAAAAATTAGGCCCATAATGTATAAACATGGATGTGTGAAATGGTGCATTAGTAAGTGTATAATAAGGTTGAGAGGATACTTGCATTAGAAAGTCCTGTTTCAGAGGTTTCTAACTCATCCAAAAAAAATTCCTTCCAAACTCCTTAGGCCCCATGTTTCCCTAGGCAAGTTATTTCCACGTGAGTGAGTGTAAAGTCACATTTCAATTGGCAGAGTTTCCCTGAAATCCTTCTGTTATAAGGGTGAGGCTTGTCTCCTGGAGAAGAAGCTGTGAGCTCTACCGCCTAAATCAGAAAGTTACAGGGGAAATGTGCTAGAGGCAAAGGTTTATTTTATTGAGGTCCCTTGACTCCACTGCTGCTAGAGGCCCCGCACAGTGCCATTCATTCAGGTGTTCCCCCAACTGTGACTACCCTGAAATCCCCTTAGGGGTGGTTGGAGGAGAAGGGGAGTTCCAAGCTGCACAAGGGGAACCTGTGTAAATTACTGCAGATGATGGGCCACGCTCACTAATACATTACTCCAGTTTACACCAATGTAACACCATTGGTTTCAATGGAGATGCACCAACATAAAACTGGAGTTATTACTATTAATCGTATTTATTGCAGTAGGGATCAGTCAAGATCAGGGCCCCATTGTGTTAGGCACTATAACAGAGGGCAGTAGCTAGTCCCTGTCCAAAGAGCTTACAATCTAAATAAGTAAATAGATAAGGATTAATGCAATGACAATTCAGGCTCTGTGTAGGCATTAAAGGCCCAATCCTATACCATTTGAGTCAATACAGGTTTGGCCATTGACTTCAGCTTGAGTAGGATCAGGCCCCTAACTACTCCACTTCCCGTGAGTAGGTGTGGATCCCTGCAGAGGTGATGCTGATTTTTCCTTCCACCAAATCCCATGGTGCAGAGGGAAGAGAGCAGGAGGCTGAGATCTGGTTTATATGAGCTTTGCCTAGTACTGAATATCTCTCCCAAATTTGAAAGAAAATTAAACTGGTGCAGCCATTTTTGATTTATAGCAACAAAAACGCTACCACTTATGTCTAGGGCCCTACCAAATTCATGACCATGAAATCTGTCTCCGACTGTGAAATCTGTTTTTTTGAATGCTTTTACCCCATACTGTGCAGATTTCACGGGGGAGACCAGCATTTCTCAAATTGGTGGTCCTGAACCAAAAGGGAGTTCCAGGGGGATTGCAAGGTTATTTTAGTGGGGAGGTAGTATTGCCACCCTTGCTTCTGCACTGCTGCCTTCTGAGCTGTGTGGCCAGAGAACAGTGGCTGCTGACTAAGGACCCAGCTCTGGAGGCAGCAGCTAAGAAGTAAGGGTGGCAATACCATCCCATGCCATCCTTACTTCTGCACTGCTGCTGATGGCAGCTCTGCCTTCAGCACTGGGCTCCTGGCCAGCAGCCACCGCTCTCCAGCTGCCCAGCTCTGAAGGCAGCACTGCCACCAACAGCAGTACAGAAGTAAGGGTAGCAGTACCGCAACCCCATCCACTAATCTTTCAACCCCCTCCCCCATGCCTTTTTGGCTCAGGACCCCTACAATTACAACTCCATGAAATTTCAGATTTAAATTGCTGAAATCATTAAATTTATGATTTTTAAAATCCTATGACCGTGAAATTGACCAAAATGGACCGTGAATTTGGTAAGGCCGCACTTATGTCACCACATTTGGAGCTTCAGTGTCAGTGCTTTTTAAGAATTCAATTAGCTATGTTGCAAAACACCAACTATTTGGTAAACGATTTAGAGTAAATTTTCAAAAGTGCCCAAGTGACTTAAGAGCCTACCTGCCATTTTCAAAAGTGACTTAAGCACATAAAAAGATAAATCCCACTGACTTTCAATGCTTTTGAAAATGTTATCCTTAGGGCTTATCTGCATGAACATTTAGTTCGAGGCAAGCTGGAGCGTGAATCTGCTCTCACTAGTCTGCCTCATTCTATAGGTTCTTGGGGACCCTGCTAACATGCATTAAGTTTGTCATTAGACTTTGATCTACCCTGCTTTGAAACAAGAGTAGAATAAAGCACACTAACAAATTGTTAGTGAGAGTCAGCAGGATCCACTGAAACAGTTAGTATGCAGTAGGCTAGTGGGGGGTAGATTCACACCGTAGCTTGCCACAAACTAAATGTTCATATAGACAAGCCCTTAGTCCTTAATGCACACCAATTCCTAGGACTAATCACAGACTATAACTATTTTAAAATAAACTTTGAATAATTTGTCCTAGGGCAATAATCAATTTTAACAATTTCTGAAAGGTCTTGTTGGAAGAAACCATATAAAGTTATTATGGAGTGCTACTTTTATCTGCAAGTATAAAGAACGTCCAAAGTTTATGTAAGATCTTTCTCCATTTCTAGGAGTGTCTAGTTTGATTGATTACAAATTAAAAAGAACAAAATATGTCACCACACCATGCTAGCTATATTTCTAACCAATAGTACAATCCCTGGGTGCAATCCTGAAAACACGTAAGCAACTGAGTAACTTAATGTCATATTTCCAGAGCTACTGCACCTGTATTCCTGGTCTGCAGTCCCTTGCAGGCATCCACTCTAGGCTCTTTAGCCATCACTTATCTTGGGCAGAGATCCACGTCTCTCCCTGCTGACAGGGTTTTTTCCAGATTGCACAGTTCTCTGCTTATACAGTGATATCCCCAGCAAGTCAGACTGCCTAAACAGGCCAGAATTTGATTTTTGCTTTCTCTTCAAAGGCTATGAACAGCTGTAATTTCCAGCAGTTACAAGTTATCATGCAGCTCTTTATAAGCAAGCACATTTATTCTTAAGGCAAAAACATTACAAAGAAAACATATACAATCAATAAAAGAACCTGCACTCATGCTAAAAGCTTACCAGATTTACAGGGTCTTAAAAGGTCAAGTCCTTCCATAAGGATTGGGCCCTGCCTTGCTTGAATAGAAGGTTCTGTCTGTTTGCTGGATTAAAGAGAAGGCCCTGAGTCAACAAACTCAGGCTATTTATCCAAAAGTCCTTTCTTTGTTGGTCTCTGGAGAATCCAGTTTGAACTAGTATATGAGGGCCTCCCTAGGATATAGTCCCTCTCTGAGGAGGTTACAACCTGCGTGATTTGCCTTAACCACCACCCACTGTTTTTAGTTCCTGGAGGATCTGTGGCAGCCCTCCCTTCTGGAGGGAAACAGCCATACATACACCGTTCATGTAAAACAATGGACTCCAAGGGGTTGCAATCCTTGTTCCATCTTCTCCATGAAGAAGTTACATACAATCAGCGCCCACAATAATACATATACTTAATACCATAGGGTCTTTTAAAGATATCACAAGAAATTGCCATCTCTGTCACACTTGGGGGCAGATTTTCAAAGGTATTTAGGCATCTAGTGGGATTTTCAAAAGTTCCTATACGAGTTAGATACCCAACTCCCAGTGAAAGTCAATGCCAATGAAACTCCCCTATGGCACTTCTAAAAATTCCACTAGGCACCTATTGACATCTTTAGACACCTAAATATGTTTCTAAATCTGGCTCCTGGTGCCTAAGGCTAATATTTTCCAAAGGCTTAAGAGTAGTTTCGTCAGCCTTGACTTTCATTGAGAGCTGGGAGCCTAACTCTCTGTGGCCTCTTCAAAAATCCCAGCCTATGTGTTTGCAAGATGAAGTCCTGTAGGCTAGAACATAGCAAGATGGAATCTCACTTTAATTATGCTGGGGACTATGGTGTGGAAACCAGCTCACAAGTCCTAGTTGTTTTTACAATGTAGAAAGACCCCAAAAGTTGTCAACACAATTCAAGAGTTTAGAGCAAGAACCTCACCAACTGAACGTCTGGATCCTAAACATTCTCCATTGCTATATTTCTTTTTTTTTTTCTTTTTTTTGCCATGAGCACTGGTGATGTCTTATTTAGACGTAGCTTCTACAGCTGCTCTTCCTGATTTTGTGACCTACTGCACTCTCCTTTCATAAAATCCCCATATCATATTACTAATTATGTAATACTTTATAACATTTAAAAGCAAAGTACCACAGAAGTAAATGTAACTAAATCCCTGCATGACTACGTAGAAAAACCATGTGCTATTTTATATTTTCTTACAACTACTTTTGTCCAAATTTGTTTACATTCTATTTCCTTTTATTTCCCTTTGGTTTATAATCTACAGCGACCTAGAATGTTTCTCATGTCTTCATACCCCCCTAAATTAATGTGTGTTCTAAAAAGAGTTCTCTCATATGTAGTAACATCTGAAAGAGTAGTTGCAACTTTTCTTTAAAAAGAAAATTTTAATGGATTTTCTTCTGATGGTGGTTACTCTTTGCCATATAGGGTGAAGTCCTCTCCTAAACATCAGAAATGGTATACCACTGGCTGCGGAAGTTTCACTGTATTGTTTAACATACCTCCCTCCTCAACTCACTAGGGAAAAAAAGGACAGTTCGGCCTCCATGTCTATAGAATCTGGCAGTGAAATCCTGACCTCAGTGAAGTCAATGGCAAAACTCCTATTGACTTCAATCAGCCCAGAATTTCACCTCTTGCCTCTCTGTTGAGAGTCAAAGGGTGGATATTAGTTCCAATTGGAATGGTGCTATTTTATCATATGGATACCTGTCCACCAGGAACTGGACTGAGATCATAACCCTTTTCACATATGATAGGATGCCAAATGGCCATCATCAGCTGGTAACAAGTAGAGTTGGATGAATTATTTACAGTACATATTGTATTTTAGTTATCACATACAGCTCTTTCTGCTGCTTGTGAATTGTCTGCAGAGAGATCACATTTTCCATAAATATATTCATTGCTCAAAATAATTCACAGATTTTACTATGCAAATATTTCAGCCTGTGCAGTGCTTGCAAATTGTTCACTTTGCACATTGCTTTGAATATTTGATATTTGAAATTGGGAATTTGAGCTGTTTTAGCCAAACACGTAGATTACATGGTACATTTTAACTCTTAGAATAAGCTTTCTGGCCTGAAAACTCAGGATTATAAGTAAAAAATTCACTTTCTATATTTTGTAATGTTTGCGTACATTTTGCTGGTTAGTAAATATTTATGTTGGTAAATTTGTTCTTATAAGATTTGTAAAAAGTGACCACAAAAGGGGTGTGAACACAGGTGAAGCAAATTCCTTGAAAAACGGGAATGCTTACAAATAATCCTGCATTGTGTGCCCAGTTCTAATAACTACATTTGGCTACTACCAAACTATATCTGATTATTTGAACCACCAAACTATATCTGATCATTTGAACCAATCACGTAGAGATAAGAAGCTGCATATTCATAACCCACTGACTGACTATCATGAATTCCAGCATGAGTAGATTTTCAAAACCTCTCATTTAGGCATCTCAGACCTTATCTACCCTAGAATTTACTTCGGTATAATTTACGTTGCTCAGGAGTGTGAATAATCCACACGTCTGAGTGACGTAAATTACACCGACCTAAGCGCTGGTGTAGATAGTGTGATGTCAGCAGGAGAGCTTCTACCACCAACATAGCTACTGTCTCTCATGGGAGGTGGACATAGGCGTGCACAGCACATTTTATTAAGGTGTGCACTCGGGAATTTTTTTTTTAAGGCGAACATTTATTGAATACTTAATCATAAAGGACATTATTTTTATTTATCAAACAAACTAAAGAAACTAAAACTTAATTTAAAAAAAAATAAGTTTAGTTAACAACTAAACTTTACTTAAAAATACAAACTTAAAAAATGAGACACAAAATACCACAAAATTTTTGCTGTAGTGATAAAAGGCGTATACAAAGATACAGTCAATTTTCATGATCTTTATCTTTAACCAGATAATGAGCTAACCCAAATTGACCAAAACAGATTAAGGTTTCTTCATCTTCCTGTCCTAGAGAATGAGACGTCGCTCACCAAGTGTTATGGACTTAAATTCCTCAATCACATCAATCACATGTAATTAACTGATGAAGCCAATTCTTGTTCAATGTACAAAAGCATGAGTGAGTCGAGGCGCTGTTGGAACATTGTACTTTTTAGTTTGTTTTTTACATGTGCTAGTTTCGAAATGGCTCTTTCACATGAACAGCTTGTAACAAGTAAGACTGCAAAGCATTGAATAGATTTGTAAAAGACCTGGAACATGGAAGACTGATCCGATTCCTTTAGCCAATCAAGCCACTCTCTGGTGGTGTTCATAGTGCTACCTTAGGAACAGATCCGTCATAACCCTGAAGCAATCCGACTTCAGCTTCCAACTCCTCCACGGACACTTTAAATTTGTTGGCAATGATTCTCATATCGTCCCTGCCAATGTCTAAGTTCAGTAGTTTTCCCATTGCAGTCACAATTTTACAAGTCTCCTGTTCAAATCGCTGGTCAATGCTGGCAATCATTGAGTCTAGGAGTGGGTAAAATGAAGTTATTCTCTCCTGCTCCTCTTTTGTATCAAAGTGATGCTGGGATTCAAATGCGTCATCAATACGAGTGGACGTTTTTCTCTTCTTAACTGGAGGAAATCGATATATCATTCTCTACACACATTTTCACACTGTCATTGAAAACAGATTGAAAATATTCTGGACCACTTCTCATTGCAGCCAAAGAATTACTCAAGCTTTTCACCCCTGTCATTGCAGTAAGTTGAGATCTGGAGCTTGAAGAGCCTTACTCACTTTTACCACCATCTGGGGAACAGGGTGCATCATGTGAAGGGCAAAGATGAACTTGAATGAATTTAGTTCATGGATAAGGCTTTTATTTTAGCGTCGTCAGCAAGGTGAGTTGTTTCGATAATCTCTTGTAAAGCTTGTAAAATGATGGAGTAGTTTTGTTTTACAGCAGCCGCTGTTTCTGCTCTGCATGCCCATCTTGTGTTTGACAGTGACTTCAAAGTCTTCAACTGGGATCCTACTTCTTGTGAAATCTTCTCCATTACTGCATGTCACACAGGACTCCCCTCTATGAAGGAATAAAGAGTCTGAACACCAAAAAAATCAAAGACAGTTCCGTTTTGTTTACTTGAAGTGCATACATCTACTAGGACGAGGTTCAAACAATGCGCATAGCAGTGTGCATAGAGTATTTCACTGTTTCTTTCTTTACATTTCATTTGAACTCCCACAATACATCCAGACATAGTAGATGCGCCATCAAAACAGACAGACATCACTGATGACCAGTCAATTTTAAGAATGCCAAGGATGTCATTTAACTGGTAAAAAATAGACTGAGAATCAACTGTTAATAGTCTCTGAACAGACACAAAATGTTCAACTGAACTATGTTTTTCATTGTCAAAATACCGCACCACAATGGACATCTGTTCATGGTGTCCACAATCAGTAGTGTCATTGGCAATTATTGAGACCATTTTTCCATTTAGTGAAGACACAATCTTTTGTTGCACAACGTTGTGCAAAACCACAATTAAATCATTTTGGATGCGATTACTCAGATAGGTAGCGTTTCAAGGAGATTGTTGCACATGCTTTGCCATTACGGGATCATATTTTTGGAGCATATTGACAAGATTTAGAAATAAACCTTTCTGAAAACTGTCAGCTTTTTCATTGTGACCCCTGAATGGTCTCCCACCTTTCGCCAAACACAGAACAATGTCAATCAGTTGCTCCATTACACTTCGGTTATGGCACTGTTCTTCTTCTTGTTTAGACAGATAAACCTGCTTGCCCTCATCCAACAATACATCTATAGGTTTCCCTTCATTAAAACTTGACCATGAAGAACAGCTCAACACATGAGATTTTGACAGTTGGTGGGTTTTAAAACATTCGTTACCCCTATGCCAGTTTCTGAATCCCTTATCAATAAATGCTGGATCAGTGTGACCTTTGTTTGCTGCATCGTTAGAGGAGAAGAAACGGCAGTAAAAGCAAAATGCTGCGTCCTTTGATATGCTATATTCTAACCACCTATACTTTTCATACCAATTGGACTGAAAACTTCTTTGTTTATTCCCTATTTTACTTCTAGTAAACATGCTCGATCTAGGCTGATAAGGACCTCTAGATAATCGAGACTGGCGTTCTAATCTATTTTTTGGACTATCACAGACCACGTCATCAGATGGAATGTTTGATGACTTTGAATAGGAACTACACGGACCTGAACTAAGAGACAAAGTCTGTTTCTGTTGGTCATTACTCAGTTTATTGCACGCACTGAAACTGGTGGTGGCATTATCTTCATGTAAGTTCTTAACCGAGGAGTCCGAGGTATTTGCACTACTATCAGCACATTCATTATAAATTCAGTTTGTCTGCTCCTTTTCTTATCTTAACAACGAACCGATCCATATTTTAAAATTAAAAGGGGTTATGATACGATTGAATTAAAGCATAACAAGCCTGTGGCTTTACGTTATTTCTGTAGAGTACACATGACAAAGATTACAACCACTGTAGACACTGCGCTGGGCACACCTGACGCGGCCGCTTATATAGGTCAAAGAATCTTCTAGAATAGTAGTCGGAGGGGAAGGGGAGGACCAATGGTAATGTGGCGCCACAGTAGTGGGGACGCATGCTGCGAGCGAACATAGGCTTTCCATACATTTCTACAACATCTATATTACGCAATTTGGCACTTACTGCATAATACAACAATCCATACTTTAAAACTAAAAGAGCGTACCATGCGATTAAATTAAAACGCAAAGCCACTTTTTTTTTGGAGACATTAGGGTGTGCCTGGGTCCAGCCGGCACACCCCGTACGCATGCCTATGGAGGTGGAGTAATTACGCTGACAGGAGAGCTCTCTCCTGTTAGCTTAATGCAGCTGCGCCGCTGTAGCACTTCTAGTGTAGATGTAGCCTAAATCTGAAACGTGGTCAGCTCTTACACTGAAAAGAGCTGAGAACAATGGAAGTTGTTGAGGCTGAGCATTTTTGGAAATCTTGCCTTATAATTTTGCTACTGATAAAGCCAATAAAATCAATGATTCAATTTTAGCTCTTTGTTTCTCAACATTGACGTACCTTTTAGGAGAGTAATACTGGCTAAAAAGTATCTCACATCCCACCTCAATTTTCTAGTTATTTCGTTTATACCTTCTTCAACATTTTAAACATTGCTGGTCACTTTTATATCAGTTCCCCATCTGTAAAAATTGGGATAAATGCTTTTCTACATCATAGGGAAGTTGTGGTGATAAATACCTTAAAGATTGTAGACCTACTGATGAAAAGCAAAATGTAAGAGCTAGACATTATTATATGGTTATAAAATCCTCCCCCATTTCCACATCATGAAGATGGTTCTGTTCTCAAACTGCTGTATTAAATTCCTTAACTGGAATCCAACTGGTTATGGTTACCAATTCAAAATGTATAGGAGACAATGTAATTAACATCACAAGAATCCTTGAATCCAGATGCAACTAAATTATGACATTTAGTATCCTCTAGTTTTTTGCCTATATCTTGCTTTTATTCTTATAGACAATAGAGTATTATCTTTCGATTGATTTTAACATACGATTACAGTCTTTATTTATTGTTAATAAGTATTGGACACTTCATTTTCCAGACTTTTTATATCATTATATTGTAATTCAATTAGTGACAACTCAAACTGTCACGCTTTCTGTATCCTGAGAGACAGAACTTTGGAACTTTCATGATAGTGACAGTAGCTGACAGGAGGTTAGTGCAAGACCCCTGAGATCCTGTCTCTGCCATGGAGCAGCATACTGTAAGACAGCCAAGGATGAAAAGCATCTATAGCTGGATATGAATTCTTTCTGGGGAATTGGGGAGGATGAATATATTGGCAATGATTGGAAATACTGCCAGAATTCTGAGTTGTTTAGTCTATAGCTTGTAGTTAATTGTCCAAATGTAGAACTGGGAATTTTTTGGCCATTTTGGGGGGGGGGGCAGGGAGTGCAGAATCAGTGACACCATAATGAATTTTCAAAATATTTTAGTTTAACCACATTGTTTCAGTAAAAATCAAAAAACAAAAATGAAATGAAACGTTTCAATTTTTTTGGTTCATAATTTTTCATTCCAAAAATTCCTTTAATTTGATTTAAAAGTTTAAGATAGTCAAAAATCAAAACAAACCAAAATAGTTTGTTTGATCCAAAGTGAAATTCTCTTTGAGTTTTTGATTCACAAAAAAAATTTTTTTTTTAATTACAAATTGGTTTTGGTTCAACCTGAAAGTTATTTTATTGTTCAAAATTGCCAGCAAACCATAGCTCCTTTCACATTTCCTACCAAAGTGTATGAGTCCTTTAGAATTTATATATGTTATATATGTTTCCAAGTGTCTTGCCTTGCCTCCTACCAAAGCATATCTGTCCATAACAGCAAATCTAAAAAGCAAATTCAGCCTGAGTGCAATGCAATTTGGGATAATGGTTTTCATCAGGCCTGAATTTAGCACTAAATGTTTAAATTTAGACTAAATTTAGATTCAAGCCAGCAGGAGTCTTTCTACTGACTTTAAGGAGAGTTGGATCTGGGATGTATTTTGTATAAACTATATATGTCTAACCATGTTTACCATATACTGTGTCTTATTGGATTCATATTTTTATTTTGCCTATGTACTTTTACAAGGTAATCTATCTAATTTGCTGTAGATATCTCCACGTCTAGCTCTATTTAAGGAATACCCACTAATTATCACTGGGAACACCTGCAATACAGCTACTATCCTGCCACTATTCCAGATGAGATTAATGCATGTATAATGTCAAGGGAAAAAATCTGTTTGGGATGTGCAGTGCTGAGTAATGTGTATCTCATAACCTGAGCATGACATATATGCCACATATCTCCTTATTATTATATTTCTAAGAATCTCATTCTTTTTGTTTTGGGAATATTATTGTTTTTGACTTGTGCAAAACATTGTCTTGTCTTCAGGCTGACTTGTATCTAGACGTTTTTCCATTTAGGAGTTAGTACTATCCTCATCACTGCAGTAATCTGCAATTACCTCTTATAATTAAAGAATTATCCTTCATTAAAAAAATGAAAAGGAACTATATGAAAAAAATTACCTGTATTTGGAGCATAGATATTAGCTTACATTTTCCTTTCACAATCAGGTTAGCTCTCTAACGTTAGGCTCTGACTTCTGTACACGTGTAATTTACCCCACATGAGTAGTTCCACTGAAGTCAATGGGACTATTTAGGTAGGTGGAGTGAAATGTGTACAGAAGGCTATGTCTACATGTGCTATGTCGGTCTACATGCGCTCTTCCAATAGCATAATTAAACCACCCCCACAGAGCAGCAGTAGCTATGTCAGCAGGAGAGCTGTCCACACTGGCACTTCTTTCGGTGAAATTTATGTCAGTCAGAGGGGTTTTTTTTAGACATAGTGTAGACATAGCTGAGTGTTTTCAGGATCTGGGCCTGTGTAAATTCCCAACTACTTGAATTCTCATATGAAACAGCCCACTAATTTTTTTCGACTCTCCTTTTCCCATGTCAAGGTACTTGACACATATCACTTCCATGTGTCTCCTGCATATCCACTCATCTTTAAAAAATTCATTTTTTTTCCTTAATTTGATTCTTGTGAAAAAAAGAAAAACAGGATTTTTGTATATCAGGTCATTCTATATTTTTTTCCTATACGTTCAATTCACTGACATGCCCTATGAGTGCCATTACATTCTTTTCCACTCTCAGGAATATTTTACTGGTGTTTGGTCTGCTCGTCACATTTAATGCAATTGTTATCATGGCATGTTATTTTTTCCCTTTATATATGAGAAAATCCAGTACTATTACATTTTACTCAGATTACACGATTATATTTTCCAATATTTCCTATATGAAAATATTAGTGCCCTTCTGCCATCTTTGATCCTAACATCAAAGTAGTAAACAGAGCTGGTGATACCTGTCATTATGAACAACATTCTTTTGTTCTGATTTTTGACTATCTTGAACTGTTTTAAATCAAATTAAAGGAATTTTTGGAATGAGAAGTTATGAGCTAAAAAAATTCTTTTTTGGATAGCAAGTTGTTCACGAATCTATCCTGATTTCCATGAATATATTCATTGTGAATAAGTATTTGCCAAATCATTTTCAGGTTATAGCTTGTTTGTGAACTCTTCACTTTCAACAATATTACAGCCCAGAACAACTATTATAATTTATTCTTGCTGTCTGCATAACACATCCTATAGAATTCCTTCTGATTATTCTTGTAGTAGACAGAATTCTTCCCTACTACATCAATGAATATTATTGAGACAGTCATTGTGGATGAACTAAAGCCTATCTTTTAGAAAGACATGTCATTTTGATAAAAAGATTCCAAGTGATGATGAATTTACCACTTCCATTGGTAATCTGTTCCAACGGTCAATTACCCTTGCCGTTTAAAGGTTGCATCTTACTCCCCAATATGAATTTTTCTAGCTTCAACTTCCAACCATTGGATCTTGTTATACCTTGGTCTGCATACGTCAGATATTTGTTGTCACCTAAGTCACATGACATTGTTACTACTCCTTGATTAGATGATTGAACAGACTAACAAATAATATAAACTTTCATAACAAATTTTAGGAAAGATAATGATTTGGGCTAAAAATTCATGGATGCTTCATGATTAACATTCCTGAACATTCACAGGTCATGTGAATACTCACTAGTAACTAATAATAAGACCCAAGACAGCCGTAAACTAAACTAAAAGATTTTATTCACAAATATGTTTGCAAATCATGTTTGTCTTATGAAAAGAGAGAGAGGAAAAGTATCACCAGGAACAGTTTCTTCTTTCAGTAATGGCCCTCATGACTGCAAGTTGTATGCATAACAAATATAATCCTCCTGTTTTGTGATCTGGGTCGCATGACAGATTACAATTTTGCACAATTCAAGATTTCATTTATTTAAAACATTATGGTTAGGAAGAAAATGTCTCCACACTGAACTTGTGCAGTGTGAGCCTGCAGACAGATTGTAAGAGCTCCGAGAGGTGGGATCTGCCCCCTTCATCAAAACAGGTCATTAACCCTAAACCCTAATTATACCAATTTGTGTATCAACATTGTCAGCCATTTCTCAGCTAATCATTTGATCAGAAACAGCCAGCTAATACGCTGATCATTATTGTCCTCAATATCCTTTCTTATTGGATGCAATAGCAGATACTATATTGTGGGGTGGAGGTGGGGGAGAAATGCACAGGTCTAAGCAACAAGTAATCCTGCTGTGCATCTTATCACTTCCAAATGCCATCTCATATTCTAAGCACACCAGGTGAACGAATCCTTCCCCAACAGTGAAGGAGAAAAATAAGTTACAGTACCTCTTGTTTCTCCAGCCCCTACCAACACAGGGCACCAGACAATTGAAACAATACACTGCTGGTAGGCGTCTTTGCTCCCTACTCATGGGCTGTATTCTACTCTCAATCTCTCTGTAAATTTCATTGACACCTGCCCTCTTCATAGAATAGCTTTAACACACATGCTCTAGTACTTTTTGTCCTCACAGGGGTGCTGCAAAGAGGGTTGTTGTTCATACAAGGGGATTTTGGTAGGACTCGGCTGTGGTGTTACTCTGCCATTATTACTATCAAAATAGGGCCTCCGATGAGAAATTCTGAGGCTGTCTGTACTAGAGAGCTTACAGTGGCACAGCCATGGGTGGCAGGTGAAGCTTCCCCTTACGGACGCTAGCCCCCTGCCCACCTCTTCCAGCCGAGGCCCCGCCCCCACTCATTGCTCTCAGCCCCCCGCCATGGCCCTGTCGGGGGGGCTGAGAACTTGCCCCCCCCCCATAGCCCCAGCTGGGAGAGTGGGGGGCTGAGAGCTCGATTGGGGCCATGGTGGGGGTAGGGGGCTGAGAGTTTGGCCCCGTCTGGGACTGCAGCAGATCTCTCAGGCCTGGCTGAAGCACCAAGCCCAGAGCCCCTCCCCCATTCCGCTCACAGCCCCACCCATGGCCCCATTCCGCCATAGAATTGTGACAGGCAGGCAGAGCAATGGGATGGCAAGATCGCAACTGGATCAGTGTTAACAGGGCTCGCCGAGCACAGTGGCTGTTGTTTTAGCAGCGTAACCTATATTTTGGAGAGCTGATTAAAAAACAAAACCAAATCAGGCTCCCAAGTAATTTAACATGCATAATGTGTTAAATATAGGTTAGGTGGTAAGGTGGGAATGTGTAAATCAGATTGGAGAGACTCAGGCCATGTCTACACTCCCACTTATGCCCATGTAATTTATGTCGCTCAGGGGGGTGTTTTTTCATGATGGTACATATAGCTGGAAATAGTCACATTAAAGGTGCAGAGGGTTGGCTAAACCTGTTGTATGCATCCATATTTTGTCTTAATTTTAATAAGAAACGGGTAATTGCATTCTCCACACAAGATTATTACTTTTTTAATCTTTCTCCTTGTAATTTACCATTTGCGTATAATCATGTTTAAAAAGAGTAAATATACAAATACCACAACTTATAGAAATATAGCCGACCTATGGCATATGAAGAGACATGAGAACAATATGCTCTCATTTTGAGACAACCCTTTGGAGATGTAAGTGAGCTGCAGAGTGGTTAAGGGTTGAGGCAGCCGTTTCCAATTCTCAGAACATAGCTCCATGTCCTAGAAAAGCCAGTGAACTCCTGCAGGCCAACAACATTTTGTTCTTTCTTTCTGGGTTAATATAATCTATTTCACTTTATATTTGGGCCTTAAATTGCGGAACACACATGGAAAGCAGGCAGTTGCATGCTTATCTACTACAACTTGCCTAAAGTGGGCTGCAACAAAAATGGAGTTGGTATTTCTGAAGTATGAGAGGAGAGATCATAGCTGAAGTGTTTTTATAGATAATTCTAAAATGGATACATAATATTACATGATAGTGGGAGAAGCAATAGTCTTAATTTTCTTCTTAGAGCACACACAATTTTTCAGTGAACAAAAGCTTTGCACCATGACTAAAACGATAAAATTGTGACCTGATTGAGTCATTTTATCATTCAGAGGCTGAATGTGAGAGGTTCCAAAACCATCAGTTTCCATTGACCCCCCATAAGAGTTGAAGATGCCCAGGCCCTGGCAACACTGTTGATCTTACTTGCATGAAGATCATGGGGGAAACCCTCAGATGGTTTAAGCTGTTATAGCTCTATTGACGTCAATGGGGCTATGACAATTTATACCACCTGAGGATCTGGCTCCATGTCTGAGCACCATGAGCATTCGTGAATATCTCATGGCTAGTTCTTTAAATGGCTTCTGTGTGCTGGTCTGATTGCTAGAAGCGTTGAGTAGAGTCAGGCAAAAAAATATTTGGCAAATAGTAACCTTGCCAAAAAATGCATTTGGGGGGGGGGGGGCACCAAAACTATTCATAAATTTGGGTCAAATTCAGTGAATGGTTTTGGCTGGATTTTTTTTATTTATTAAGATATATTTTTTAAATATCAAACCTTTTCAACATTTTCCAATCAACATTTCATTTAGAAAAAGTCATTTCAAATCAACATCTGAAATCTTTCATTTGAACCACATGAATTTTTTTCAGGTTTTTGTTTTGATTGGGGGGGGTGGGAATCAGTTTTTTGTGGAGGGGGGTGTTGATTTTTCAGTTCAGCCACTGACCTGATAAATCAATTACCTGCTGAGCTCTAGTAATGAGTCTCCACTGTTCCTCTCATTGATTCTAATGCTCAGCATCCCTGAAAGTCAGGTGACCCCTCTTCCAACATACCATTTGTGCCTATCCCCTGTAATCCTTATTGAGTGTATAAAAATGTCAGGAATTTCTCCTGGGAGGAAAAAAGGAAGGGTAGTCACCTGGATGAAATATTTCATGTACCAGTTCCAGGCTACTTTGGCCATTTTCTGAGAGTTTCAATGAGGTACATTTTTGCTTAGGGTTTTTCAGAGACCATACATACATTTTGAAAGGAATACAGTGCGTGTGTGTGTGTGTGTGTGTGTGTGTATAAATATATATATATAATGGTTGACAGTGGACTTCTATGTTTATCCAGACTGCTGGTGGGCATAGTTTTATGATGCCTTTATCCTAAAGAGTGGATTGTTAGGCTACAGTAATTCACCCCCATTCCTACCATTACTTTTTTGTTGTTGTTGTTAACCGCACAGAATGTTCTTGTGCACAAAGATTTCAAATTATTATACACTGACTTACTGTTGGTTTCTCACAACCCAGAAAGTAACATCAAACATTAGATCTACTGCCTTTGCTAGTAAGGGAATGCACAATGTTTTTTCAAAACCTTTAAAATCAATGTATGGGGTATTATGGTTCATTCATCCTAATATTTTACTGTTATATAACAGCTGAGGATCCCAAAGCACTTTAGGAACACTCAAATACAACCTCACAACACCTCTATGTAATAACATTCATTTTTAGAGTTGGACAAATAATTCATACAACAAATTTAGCATGTCTTTTATGTTGTGATTTGTGAATGAACAGACTGTAGTTTGCTTGCATTTGTTATTAAAATTTGCCAAATAAGGTCATGTCTACATGGGGAAACTGACCAGAATATCTAATGCAGAATAAAATATTCTGGAATAGCCAGTTGTGTGGGCACTCTTATTCCGGAATAGTTTTTAATTCATACCCTCCCTGGACTAACTTCCTCATGCAGAAAAGCCCTAATTCTTGGTCTAGGTCATTCACAAACAGTTCACTGTATTTTCATTCATAAAGTGAGATGTTTTGATTAGACACACAAATCGCAAACTATATTTCTGTTCACTCATTCTTGAGTGTAAATTCATTAAATGCAGGGTTTTGGTGCAAATACAGTTTCAATTTTGATATTTGTTTTCTGCAAAAATTCTGTAATATTCATAGTTGAAAATCTAAATGAAGATTAGCAGATTATTTTTGCTGTGTTCACCCTATCCTAATCATATTACTGATATATGTAAACTGTGATGCATAGAAGGCTAATGACTTACTCATGGGTACAGAGCGAGTCTTCGAAAAAGCCTTCCCACCATAAGAATGACACTGGCAATACTGACACCCTCTTCTACACACAAATGCAAAACCAACCTCTCCATTTCCCACAAAATTAAATTAATAAAATCATTAAAAATCAGAAACTAGACCTCCACACCAAAGTTCTTAGCCCCAAAAGGGGGACGAGCCAGAGACTCCATAAAGTCCACAAGGGACTTTGCTACTGCTATTGATTTTACGTGGTAGGCACTAGATAGTACAGTGATAGGCGTCAGCATAAAACCCTAACATAGTCAATATGAATCTGGACTAGATCCCTGCTATTCCAACTCTCTTTTTTTTTCGCTACACTTTCTCCTTTTGATTATTCTGTTTATTTGACACTCTTGAGGCATTTAATTTTTGCTGAAATTGTTATGAACATTTGCTGTTCTTCATTTAATTTATTTTTTCATTAAAAATCTTCAGTCATCCAGTCAAGGAGCAGAAACAATGCCATGTGGTTTATGTGACCAATCATATAATATGAATAACAAACACTGAAAGTGAAGATAAGTGGAAAACTGTTTACCAGATATAAATAATGAATACATTCACATAAATCAAGACTGATTCAGAACAATTTACTAACCCAGCAAGAAGCTAAATTCATAATGCATATTTTCATAGTAAATATAGTCATTTGATCTATTTGCTATGTGGATGGACCTTACCTCCAATCCAGCCTTTCCATCTTGAAATCAGATAAGCCAGAGATTCTGCCTCTTCAAGGAAAAGGGCTATGACTCGGACATGAAATTTAAAACTTCTAGCTTTATGAGTAAACTGCCAGCATTTTGTTTATAACCCAGTCACCATTTCCATTTTTAAGGAAAATGGTTAAGGAAGAAAAGCTGGGTTTGTGTTGAATAGCACCTTATCCCACATCTGGTCTTATTGAGCTATCCTGTTGAAGTCAAAAAGTAAGGAACTAATCACCATGAAAGGTCAGAAGATTCTGGCCCATAGTAAATAAAGATAAAAGGCTTAATGTGATCTATTCGGTGGTGAGCTGGAGCCGGTTCGCACCGGTTCACATGAGCCGGTTGTTACATTTTGAAGCAGTTTTAGAACTGGTTGTTAACCCGCTTCCCTGCAAGGGGGTGCTGAGGCTTTGATGGGCTCTAAAAGTTTTCAGATTTTGGTTTTCAAAAGCTGAAATATTTTACCTATTTATTTATTTATTTTTGACTTCAGCAACTGATTTTTCCTTTTTTAAAAACAATAGGGGGGGGGAAATCTCACCAAAAGGAGAATTTTCTTCAAAAAATGATCATTCTGGTCAAAAAACATCTTTCAATGAAAAAATTTCAACCTGTTCTGCCTTGCAATTTGGTACTGGCCATGAGGTGCACAAACAACATCTAAATTAACTCAGATAATAAAAACTCCATATCCCAATCACAATCCCTCTAGCAAAGACTGAAGCACTTTCTCTTTCAGAACCAAGTAACATAACTCCTTACTTAGCCAACTGCATAAATTGCTGCTGGGTTATACACTCCTAATCCCTAGAGCAGTGGTTCTCAACCTATTTACCATTGTGGGCCACAACCAGTACTACCTCTATGGCCTTGAGGATGTCACATGGGCCACAGCTATGTGTTGATTGGCCTCAAGTGGCCCACAGATCATGGGTTGAGAACCACAGAGGGAAAGATGCTTCTTCCATACAGCTCCTGAACTCCTGCTGGCCTGGATATCCAAACAGTGCCCTTATTCTAAAAAAGATAGTGATTAAAGTGGGATTTTCTTCTGAAAAGTAACCATAAAAATGGCTCCCTGTGATGCCATATTTACCATACTCAGCATTCTCAGCATGATCATATGTTTACAGTACAGGACCTAGCACTTAATAAAGAAAACCAAATTATACATATTTTTTTAAAAACAAATAACTAGGGTTGGCTGACATTTTTCCATTGAAACCAATTTTTCAGTGGAAAATTGGGTTTTTGACTAAATGAAATTTTTCATGAAAAGTGCTGCTTTCCATGGGATTTTGATTTTTCATCAAACAAATGAAACACCTGATAATCAAAGAGGAGATGCATTACTGCTGATCCAATTACAGGAAAAAACTGGAGACTGGCAAAAGATTTAAAAAGTCTGATATTTTACTAATCACAAATTAAAGTACATATAACAATTTTAAACAGGGAAAACACTTGTGCTAAAGCATCATATGACAGTATATTTATAAATGCAATTAACACAGTCCCATCCTCATTGAAGAAAGCTTTTAGAAACACAGTAACATCAAAGCAATCTCTCTTTATGTCTCCGATATAAATAAACTAAAAGAAGTCATACATGAAATGTGACTAGTGTGAGGAACACAAGGGCAGGAAAAATCACCGATAGCAAGCTGCCAAACCAAGAATAATTTCTAATTAATAAAAGTCAAGATAAAAATAAACATTTTTCCTTTTTCTATTGGTAACAGTAAATATTTTCTTCTACTAATTTTTACATGTAAGAGTGGTATTGTTGTCTTTTGCATTAGGGGGATCTTACACCATGATTTGGGATCTTCTGGGATCTGCAAGAATTTCCAGGAGCAAACCTGGATTAACCAATGTGAACTCTGTACATTTGCACAGGGACCCTGATCTCCAGAGGGCCCATGACCAGGTTTAGGCCTAGGGTTGCTGCCTGGCTGGTTTTTAACTGGCCTGGCCAGCTTTTCTCCAGCATTGCCAGTTGCAATATGCCTGTTTTTTTTTTCACTTGTAACTTACAGTTACTTGTAAGTTACAGGTGAGCCCCTACCACCACCTTACATTGCAACCAGCAGCCTTTGCTGCCTGCAGGCAGGAGTACCAGCAGGTGCTTCCACTATGGCTCACAAGTCACTGCTGGTACAGCACGGCACTCAGATCCTGCTCTGCATGCCACGCCCTCAGCATGCTGACACAGTGGCTGAGGTTCCCTCCTCCTCTCAGTGCTAGAAAGCAAGATGGACCTCAGGCTTGCCAGCAGGAACAGGGGTGGGGGAGGAAGGGGCCCCTAGGTGGGGAGGGTGGAGGGCTGCTTGGGCTGAGGCTTCTAAGAGGGGGTGGGTATAGATGCTCATGGGTCAGGAGAGTCGGGGGTTGATGATAGGGGTGCCTGGGAAGGGAAGAGGAGGATCAAGCTGGTGGTAGTGCATGGAAGGGAAGAAGAGGGTCAGGCTGGTGGGTGGGGCACCTGGGAAGGGAAGAGTGGCAAATTTTTCTGCCTCTCAGAGAGGGCATCCCTATTTGGGCCCTGACCAGGTTTGGCCCAGGTGCCTCCTCCTGAGTCATGACTCAAATGGGGCAAGGGGAGGGAGGCCAAAATTCAGAGAGTGATTTAACCTGGCCCAGGTATGGTGAACCACACAGTTCAGGTATGGTGCTGTAGGCAGCTGGGTCACTTCTCTGTCTAGTTTAAGGAAGATGATGGGGGTGGGGGTAAGGGGGAATTTCCATAGTTCACAGAGCCCCAAAATTCTTTAATCTGGCTCTGTCCTGGGAGACTGCAGCACTACAGCTGCCCAATTTCTCATCAGCGAGGGAAAAAACAAATCCCCAGATGTTCCCCACTGGGATTTCGTCCCTCCACCCCACACATAAAGGGAGAAAGTGTGTAAAGGAGGCAGGAATCTATCTCCCTGCCCCCTTCAGCATGGGGCAACGGGAGAATTGAGGGAGTCAGGCTGTGTCAGAGCAAGCTGTCACTGGGAATTAGGAAAGAAACCTAAGTCAGAAGAGATGCTGCTTTTTGACACATTGGATTTATTCCCCCTCTTTGTTAGAGCCCTGAGGTGGTGTCCTGGGAGAAAGGTGAATCAGAGCCCCCATCTCCTTCCACTCTTAGCAGACTGAGGTAGCTCGGATCAGGCAAAAATGCCAGAAAGCGGGTGCTGGGAGCATTGTGCTCAGCAGGGATTTATTTTAGTAAACAACACTGCTGAGATTCTGAAGACCGAGCTAGTAGTTTCAGAGAGGTGCTGGTACGGCTATTTCTGAGCCCTGTCTGTTGGTGTAATGAGCACACCCATTTTTGAGAACCTGCTCTACCTCAGTCCTCCTGTTTGCTGCCACTGCTGGGCACCCTGGCTCACTCCCATGGAAGGTGACAGAGTGGGGGGGGGTTGGAGGGAGCAAAGTGGGACAGGGCATCAACAAATAGCCTAGAGCAGCCTGACAGGGGTGGGCTGGTTGTCAGGTGTGTGGGTAGGTGGTGCCAATTCAGATATTTCTTGCAGGTGTGCAAATTCTCATCCTCCCCCATCCCCAGCAGGGGGTCCTTGCTCATCCCCCCTTCCTGCATGGACCCCAGGTCTCCCTTGGCAGGGGACTGTGTATGGAGAGGTCAGTGGGTCAAATTTCAGTGGTGTTGCAACCATGGAGTCAGAGTGATGCTCCAGACCTCTCTGGCAGCAGCCATACTGCTTTAGTATGGGACCACTGCTTAAAAGTGGTCAGGGAATGCCTCCCCCCCCCCCCTATGGAACATTGAGCAAACCTGGGGAGCAGCAGCATTCCCCTCCCCCACCTCACTCCTCCTAAGTGGCACCATTGTGTGTAGGGGGTAGTTGGCGGTGGTTGATGGAGGGCTTAGGAGTTTCCTTTTAGACACCTTTGTCTGCCCCTGTCTTCTTCAGTATCTAGGGTTGCCATCATTGTATTTTAAAAATAAGGGGCTGTTTTCTTAGCACTCCCACCCACCTCCCCTCCTGATATTATCATTACTATTAATAATAATTAGTAAGCAGTACTCACCTACATTCGCCAGGGGTATTTCTTGCTGCTTTATACAGCATTCAGCAACTCCTGATCTTGTTGTACAGAGATGAAAAAATAAGGGATTTTCCCTTGTAATAACGGACTGTTGGCAACCCAAGATTTGTATCCCCCTTTCAGCCTAGGCCCTATTCTGCTCAATGTTGTCCCTCTCTTTTAAATCCCTGTCATCTATCACATGCACCATTCTCTCTTCTCCCTTTCTGGCCTCTATCTTCCTTACTGCTGTGGGGAGGTTGGGAGAGGGAAGGGTTGGAGTAGAGGAGAACTTTGTTCACTCTGTGCTCCCTGGCTTGGGTGAGCAGCACTCTCATACAGCTCTGCCTCTTTTGCTGGTGTGGTTAGAGCAGGGGTTCTCAAAGTGGGGGTCGGGACCCCTCAGGGCGTCGCAAGGTTATTACATGGGAGGGTCGTGAGCTGTCAGCCTCCACCCCAAACTCTGCTTTGCCTTCAGCATTTATAATGGTGTTAAATATATAAACAAGTGTTTTTAATTTATAAGGGGGGTTGCACTCAGAGGCTTGCTATGTGAAAGGGGTCACCCGTACAATAGTTTGAGAACCACTGGGTTAGAGCTTCCCTTTCTGTTTCAAACTTCAGTGGGATAGCCAGGCACAACTCCTTTTCCCACTTGCTTCATTTTGATTTGGATCCAGCAGGGGGAGCAGTAAGAGTGGGAGCTTTAGCTGCCTTATATTCCTCTCCGAGTGCTCAAAGAGAAGCTTTGGAAGAAGGCCTGCACCCTGGGTGAATCCCTAAGATTCCAGAGGGGCAGTGGAGAGGTATAACAACTATATGAACATCACACCAGATGCCTGAAACTTGGCAGCCCAGCAGCTGCCCCTGTGTTCCCAGGACTGAGCTCAGGGAAGTTCCAGAAGCCTCTAATTATGCTTGTTACACGAAGGGGAAAGAGGCCAGTTACCAGCACTTACATGTTGCCTTGCTCCACACTGGGAAGTGTGCTCTTGATCCCAATTCTTCTTCCTTCCTTTCCACTAGAGGGCAAGAAAAAGGGAGGTGGGCGTTAACCTACAGTAACTTTCCAAGATTAGCAGCTGGCAGCCATGGTTATAGACTTCCCAGGCAACAATGAGCTCTAGGAGCACTGCTTCTTATTTCTTTGAGGAAGCCAGGTCTAGCGGCCTGGACTGCTACAGGACAGAGGTTGGAGGATACCATGTCTGATGCGGACCTGTGGACTTTAATGGGAATTATTAGTGCTCAGTATCTCAGAAAATCAGGCCTGTTATCTGGGTGCTTAACTTTAGGAATCCAGGTTTGAATATTCGTGCCTCCATTCACTATTCATAAAATGGGTATCATACTTAGATGGATGAACTAACTGTGCCTAATTTCAAACACTCAGACATTATGGCTTCAGAAGATCAGTTACACTTTGAACAGTAGCACTTACCCAGAAGCTTTCAAAGAGACTCAAAGTAAAGAGCAGAGAAAGACATTCAAGTTAAACAAAAATTAATTGGGAGCAAGAGGAAGAGAGAGAGAGAGAGATCAGAGTAGAGAAAAAAAATAAAGAGTGTAAGGGGTGTGACATAAAAAGAAAAAAAAACTTTATATTATATGTTAGTGAGGGAAAAAACAAATCCCAAAACATTCCCCGTTGGGATTTTCTCCCTCCACTCCACACACACAAAAGGAGGAGATGCGCAAAGGAGGCAGGAATCTATCTCCCTGCCCCTTTCAGCAGGGCAGGGAGCTAGATTCCTAGGGTATTTGTGGTCGCTTAGCTTTTGTGGGTGTTAGGGAATGGTCTTCTACCCTTATACATAGCACAAGCAGCTCTTAGCCAAAAAATAAAGCATCTGGGTTTTTTGTCCTTCTGTTTTTGTTTTTAATCAAGGCATCCTTGGGGTTTACATTACAGAAAAAAGGTTCATGAATGCAAACTTGTTTTGCAACCCTAAGCACAGCTGGAAGGTTCACAACATCCCAAATGTCATGAAGTTCCTCAGCCCTGATGATAATACTTATTTATCTCAGGGAAGTTGTGAGGCATACTACATGTTCATAAAGTACGTGGAGATCCATAGATAGAGAGTACAGATAGAAAGTACACATATCATTACAAAGTGACTGCATGATCAGAGTTTTTAGAAGGTGAAAAATCATAGTGAAGCCACAATGTGCCTCATACAAGTCAAGATATTAGTGTATTGTTTCATCCTAACTGGATTAGTGAGGAGCAAAGCCTCAACCCTGGGCCTGTTCAGCAGCTGATACTAGAGTGGTCAGTGTTCCCTCTCCCAAAACTTGTAGTACCTTCTTCTGAAAAGAAGAACTGCACAACCCAGAAAGAAAGACTGACCACTGAAGTACCCAAGCAGGGACAAACTCTAAATTCTTCAAAGGAAAATCCCAGTGATTCGTTATAATGCTTTAAGCAGCTGAATAAATACATCTTTTTTTCTGTAGAACATTGGTCTGATTCTGTCTTCAGTTACATCATTACAACATGGTAGGGAGGGAGGGAGAGAGAGAGAGTGTGTGTGTGTGCGTGAGAGAGAGAGAGAGAGAGAGATCTTTATGAATGTACTGTGGCAAGTGCATTTCACTTTGAAAAGAGTCCGTGCAGCCCCAAAAGATGTGCAGAAGGATGATTTTAAAAGAAATATCTGTAGCCAACGACTTAACGGGGCTGCATGGTGTCTAAGTCCAGTCAGAATTTGTCACAGTGTCAGTGATCAGTCTGACCAATATATAAGCCAGTAAATACTTCCATCTCATTCTCAAAAATAGATAACACCCTCACCCCTTGATACATGATGCAATCACACTGCAACTTACATCAAATATCCAAATGTTTCTTTAAAAATTACATTTGTTTCACTTCTACAGCATGTGGTCAAATCACAATGCAACGTGATCAGGTCAAGTGGGCAAATGCTGCTAGAAACAAAAGTGCAGGCAGTAGGTTGATTTTCTAAACACCCTGTATCAGTGGTTCCCAACCTTTTCCATACTGCCTCCCCCACCCACTGCAGCCAGCAGGGACCTAGCTGGGATTCTTCCTCCCATTTAGCAATATGGGGATGGGCAGGGTAGTCACAACTTCCTGACACCTATCTGCAACCCCCTAGATTGAGAACCCCGTCCAATCGGATAGTTGCCTAGATTCTGAATATTATTGTACATGATGGAATTACAAGGTTAGCTGCGACCTCCATAGGGTTGACAACATATCTTGTTCTGGACAGTGCTGATCACATTCTTGTGACTCAACAAATAGTGCTAAATTGTGCCTTTAAGGCATGGTGTACATTTGGGGGCACTGTAGAGTTGTCCCACCCCAAAGGAAGCTCCTTGAGACATTGTATCTCAGCCAATGAACCTCCTGAACCACAGTGAGACTGTAGTATTCCGTAGTGGGATAAAGTGCATGCTTACGCTGCCTAGGACAAGTTCCGGTCCGTGGAGTGGGGACTCTTCCCTGCCCTATTTATTCTGGGGAGTCTCTTAATGCTAGATTCTGGGGCCTAATTTTCAGAGGTTCTAAGAACCTGCTGCTTCCCCTGACTTCAATGGATGTGTGGGTGCTCAGCACCTCTGAAAATCAGGGTAATTGCGTGGAGGATACACAGCTACAGGTGATAAACTGAGCCGAGTCCTTGCTCTGAGATGGGGGCTGTGTGATGGCTTAAATTCCCCCCCCCCCCCATCATGTTTGATGTCTCTATGCTGGAGGGGTGCACTCTTTACAATAGAATTAACTACATATTGTGCTCGATGAAGTTTAACAGAAAAAAAATATCAGTGGGGCTGGTAGCAAAGCCTATTAAGTTTACCCAACACGTCCCATTATAAGATCCTATTTTCAGTTGCTTATAACTTTGCCAAACTTTAACCATTTGGCCTAAAAGTTTCCATGTCAGTGGTCTGCCTCAGGCTACGTGTTTTGGAAACATTTCAGCTGCAACAGTTCAGCCATTTCTGAAAACAAGGGTAGGGAAAGCAACATTGTTTTTCAATGTTAAATACATGTTGGTGACTGTTTTTGAAAAGTTTTAGCGCCCTCATACTTTGAAGATGGGACTTGAAATTTTGCAGGTGGTGGCCTGTCAGAGATGTGCCTTTGATCTTCCCTTTGAAAATCTGTGCAAATTTGACCAAGTTTTAAGCCTCTGAAAAATTGTAGTTCACACATGCTCAGAAGAGACTTACTACAGCTTGGCAGCTAAAATCCTTAAAAGTTCCATCCTCGTAGAACTTCTTACAGTTGGAGTTCTGACCAGACCGTGCCTGTGCCTTCCCCACAGAGCAACTGAACATATACTAGCCCCAGGCTACAGGGAGGAAGCTGGACTCTCCCTATAATGCCTGCTCCAGGCTGGGGTGAGCACTAGAGCTAACAGCAGGTAAACTAGAGAGCCAAGGTGGGTTGAGGTAATATCTTTTATTGGAGCAACATCTGGAGAGAGACAAGCTTTCGAGCTACCCAGAGCTCTTCTTCAGCTCTGGGAAAGGTAATCAGAGCATCCCAGCTAAATACAAGATCGATACAGATAAATAATTAGCACATATTCAAGGGATCATTCAAGGGGAAGTGGCCCATTAATGGTCCTTAGTTTAGCTTAGCATATATGCTATCTTCTCAATAGCTGTGACATTCTGAGTACCTTTCCCAAACCTGAAAAGCAACTCTGTGTAGCTTGAAAGGTTGTCTCTCTCACCAACAGAAGTTGGTCCAATAAAAGATATTACCTCACCCACCTTGCCTTTCTAATATCCTGGGACTGACATAGCTACACCACCATTGGATACAGCAGGGAACCCGTCTCTCCTTTGCTATCAGTGACCCTCCTGCTGGCCTCCATGCAGTGTGGAGGAGGAAATCATCTGATTCAAGTGCAGAAAGGACAAGAGTGCAACCTGTGGTGTTACAGGAGAAAGCTGGAAAAGTAGATTGGGACAAGGACTCCTGGGGTATGGAGACTGAGACTTGAGGCTAGCAGCGGGGCAGAGACTAACTTGACAAGGAGACTATGCCTGGTAGCTGAAAGCGAAAGCAGTGGGGAAAGAGACTGGGAGTCAGTGAGTGGGGGAAACTAGGACTAGCAGGGCAAGGAGACTGGGAACCGGTGGGGTAGAAGGGAGAGACATTTGAAAAGGACACAGGCTGCAGAGAGAAAACTGGCACTGGGTGGGCAGAAACTGGAATAAGGAGCTGGGGAAAGTGTGGACACCGAGATGGGATGAAAAGCCCAGGGAGGGTAACTGGTAGTAGGCCCTGTAGTGACAGGGAATGAGAGAGGCAGTGGGGCGGGGGAAGAGAGACAAATAAGCAACAGTGCAGGGGAGGGAACCAGGTCTTGGGGTGTGGTAGAACACTTCAGAATGCCATTCCTGCACTCTTTTGGGGGAGTTGGAAGGGCGTTCGGGTACTGTCACTTCTGAGTGATAATTCCAGAAGAACGCAAGTGCATCTTGCCCCCCCCCCCCTTTTTTTTCTTTTTTTTCAGGACACCAGCACTGGAGGCAACTGGGACTGGCTGGGCAAAGACTAGGGATGAGGGCAAGATTGGGATAAGGAGTCTGGAGGAGTGACACTTTTGGGGCAGAACCTTAATTTGGCCTCTTTGTGCTTATGCATTATGATACGGACTTTAATACTTTTTTTCCACAGTACCCCGGCCTCTTTCAGTTCACAGAATGGACAGTGCTCACTTAATGAACAAGCTATTCAATATTTCATTTTCTCCTTGTTGTTCAATGTGGCCCCGGGTCTTATGTACTACATGCTTTGAAGACCCTGCTTTGAAGACAGAATTATTCATTTCCTCAAGAGCTCTTATATGATGCCTATGACTAATATCTGAGTGCTTCACAAACATGACTGAATATATTTTCAACCTGGCTGTGAGAGAAGGGGATATTATCCACATTTTACAGATCGAGAACTGAGGCACAGAGAGGTCAAAAATACCCATTAATTTTGGGTGCCCAATTTAAGATGACTAGGACCTGATTTTTCAGAGTACTTCACTTTATATAACACTTCATATGTTCAAAATACAGCTCCCATTGACTTCAGTTGCAGCTGTGGTGCACAGCACTTATGCATAACAGACACCCCGGTCTCAAGTAAAGCACCCCAAAAATGAGAAACACACAATTAGTGACCATATATAAAAAGCTGGTTGTAAGTGACTTGCCCAGCATCATATAGGAACAATGGCAGGAATAGAATCTAATTCCCCAGGGCAACAATTAATTATCTTAACCATGAAACTGTCTCGTCTCTTCCTGCTATTCCCTGCCTCATTCATTACACCCCTTCCAGCTTCTGAAGCAAATGAAGCAGGGTTCCTACAGACAACAGTCTCCTTCACTACACAACCCAGGTTCATCCTGTGCACTGAATGAGGTAGGGAACCAGTGGAAAAAATACCATTTGATCACGTACCAAAGATTGTACCATAATGCCTACGCACAAGAGGGCTGTATTAAAGTTGCACCTGGTGTTGGCCACTGTTGGAAGACAGGATACTGGACTGGATGGACCATTGGTCTTACCCCGTATAGCCGTTCTTATATTCTTAACTGTTGCACAGACAACCTTAATTCTGGCACTTCCTAACTTTTGAGTGTTTCACTTTGCAACCTGGTTTTATTCTTTTAACACAGATTACACATGCACACAAAAACTCTCAAGATAGCTGGTGCCTTATTGTGCAATTTTAAAAATGTTGAATAGGCAGAACAAGGAAGACATGTCTGTATTAATGTATGGGGGGGGGAAGGTTTCATGTATATAATATTTGTTTTTAGAACTACCGGTACTTACCCCACAGTAGCAGGTTGAAGCAAGGTACTTTGGACAGTAAAAGGGAGATTTTCAAAGGCAAAAAGAGGAAATCGACTTTCAGTGGCAGTTGGATGCCTAACTTTTTTTGTGCCTTCAAAAATCTCCCACTTAGCCATTTAAAAACAAATGAGTTATCCACCTTGATATTTCTATTTAACTTAAGGATATACAGGAGTCGATTCTGAATGTTCTGTGATTTTCATCCGACAGTTGATGTTGGCCCACAATATTTTTGACAAACAAACAGCTGCAGTGACTGTTGACAGCTGATATAATCGGGGTGGTCTATCTCATGAGCTCTGGCAACATATGTTCTTTTCTTCTGGTGAAAAAAAAGGCTCTGCATGCATGGTTACTCTTGGTTAACATGAACAGGAAGGACATTCTGAAGGGTGAGTTCTTAGCATGGGCAAATGCTTCTCTTCTGAAGCAAAATAAAGCTTTTCACATTACTAATGACGCAAATTTAGCCATGCAAGATGTGTTTAAGTAAAGCATGATAGAAAACACCAAGAATTTCCCTCACCCACTCAATAGTACTTATTTTATTGCATAACTTTTTTGGGAGGGGTCTGGATTAGACTAAAAATATAGCCTCTGTTCAAATAAATTCTGGCTACTGTTTTTCATTTATGGTAAATGTAATTATACACGTCACACAAAGGAAGGGAGCATGGTCTAGTGGTTAAAACAAGGCTCTAGATGTCAGGCAACCTGCCACTGCTTTGTTGGGACACAATGGGCAAGTCATATGAAACTGCATACCTCAGTTTGCCCAACTGTAACTTGAGGATGCTCATAACTATCAGTCTTCGCAGAGCGCTTTGAGATCCTCATCAGGTGTTATGTGACAGATGTTATTACTGTATATGGAGTATAGAAACATTTGCTGCTAAAGTTGTTTTAAAGACTGCTTATTTTATAGTAAAAATCTATTAAATGTTAAGATCTTTATAACATCAATTTGCTTTCAAAGGCATGTATTCCTTTACTCCAACACACAAACTGTTTTTGCTATGACAGGGGTCACATACAGTGGTATGTAGAGGAAGAAACTGCCTTGCTTTCTTTTAATTAGTGTGTGTGTGTGTGTGTGTGTGTGTGTATATATATATATATATATATACAAACACACACACACACACACACACACACACACAGAATTCTTATAATATAAAGAATATTCTAAATTCTCTTAATGATATATTAGCGTTTACTGACAGCTCTCACTCTGTTCTCTCTTTTATAACACTGCTAGTGAGAGCATTGAAAGAAAGAACTAAATGACCACGTACAATGGCCTTAACAAGCTTTGGCCTGTGAAACTTAAAGCTGGGTCGTGTTCTCATTGTGGTCAATAGGAGTTTAGCAATTGATTTCAATGAGAACAGGATCTTGGTTTCTTGTCCGTTACAGAAGTTGTAAACTGCAAGAGTGGGGAAGATGGTGCACTGAACAGATTGTTTCTTATCTATCTAGGTCCTAATATGTCTTCCGTCAACATGTAATCTGAGAGTCAAATATATGGGAGAGATTTCCCTGACAACTGCAGGCAACTAGTTTTTAAAGTATCTAGCAAAAAGATGGGAAGTGATACCTAAAAGGACACACAAGAAAAATCCTCATCAGTATAACTGTTCTCAGGTAAAAGTAAATGTCCTGTGAAAAACTGGAGAGACAGGGTGGATGAGGTAATAATCTCTCTAATATCCTGAAAGCAAAACAGCTACAACACTGCCCACTGTGAAAAATTGTTCACGTATACATTTGTTACTCTGGGTTTGACTGCACTGAGAAATTACTTTGGATTAAGGGTGTGAGTTTAAAGTAGACTATTTATTCCTTATTAACTCCCTGCATGGATGCTCTTATTACAGAAGAGAACTGCCTTATTCCAAATGAGCTCAGTTCAAGTGGATGGGTGAGATACCACAGCCATATCCCATTATCTCATGCACTAAAACAGCACCAACAAGGGAACTCAGGTTTACCTTTAAAAAAAAAAAAAAAAAAAAAAAAAAAAAAAAAAAAAAACCAACAGCTACTCTCCTAACCTACCCACAACTCACTGTGCACTTCAGCCAAGCTTCTTTGAGCACAAGATGCTGCAGGTCCCAATCTCCTATGCAATGGGATGATGGAAATTCCACTGCATTTTGGGCCTTTCATGGCCCCTCTGCATGCAGGCACAACTTTTCCTCTAACGTGTGAAATATTAGCATGAAGAGTAAAAGTTAGGGCTAGCATGAGGATGACTATTAAAATGTCAAGATCAGCACCTGCATGGTAGGCTTTTCAGGCTTATATTTGCTTAACTAATCAGTTCTCTCAGTCTACATGATTATTGCCCTCTTTTGGCCAATTACAAGATCACTGTCTGCCTGGTGCTTGTTCTTGAAGAAATGCCTTCTTCATTTTGAGCTGCCTCTTTCCATGTGATAGCTGTAAAACCCGCCTTGTCCCTTGTTGGTCCTCTTTCAAGAAACGCATATTGCTCCTAAAAGCTGCCCTGGATCTCAGATCTCCAGTTGTCACCATCCCCTATTTGTTTGATTATAAAGCTCCCACAGTTTGATAAAGCCACAGGAGCCTAACAGGCCAAAAATTAGAGCCCAGTCTGGCTCACATTTGAATGTGTTCCTATGTTTTCTTACCTTTAGTGATCAATTCAGCCGGTTCTCTGTGATGCTGGTTTAGTTCTCATTATCCATGATGATTTTCAGCCATCACACAATCTAAGCAGCTGTCCACTGCAGGGCAACACCACCAACTGTGATAGAAGCTGAGAGGTGGCTCGTTGCTGTCATCCCTTGGGAGGGAAAATGAGTGTGGGGAATTTCATTATAGGACTGAAATAGATGATGACTCTGATCTTTCTTTTTCCATCATGTTCGGTGAATTACTTTCAAAGACGACAACCATCATCATCTGCATATCTCAAATGAAAGACTGTCCTGACTCCCATTCGAGTCATCAACTGCTATGATGCTCTAAGACACACCAGCTTACTGGAAATCCTTTCAAAATCTCAAACCAGCCTATATTCCATTTGCAGTCTTGTAAAGATTACATAGAGCCCATCTGAGAAAAAGTCTGCATGAAATGTTACCACACACCTATGTCCGGTAGGGAAGCCTTGCTGCCAAACGAAAGGGAGGGCTGTTGTGATTTCACACCTTTTGGATGCTGCTAAACTAACTTCCGCCAGGGATAGCTTTTATCTTTAGGGCTCACAAATACACATCTGGAGAACAAGGCCCACATTTTCCAAAGTGACCAATGATGTCAAGTGCCTCAACTTTTGAGTGCCCAACTTGAGACACCAGGACTGGGCCTGATTTTTAGAAAACATTCAGCACCCATCCTCTTCAAAAGGGGCTGATTTTCAGCTTCTCAGACTGAGCACCCAAAATACAGAGGCACCCAAAATCAGTAGTCACTTCGGAAGTCTTTTTCTTTGGAATGTACCAAATGCCTGCAACTCCCACTAAAGATTTGTATTCCATTCTCCTCCACAATCTGCTGCTTTCAATTCACAAATGGAAAACCTTCTACAATATCAATATACTCAGTATGTCTTTCAGGAAACAGCCAGTGCATGCACTTAATATAAACTTATTTGCCAAATGGTGAAGCCTCCTTGGAGTACAATTTTGAGTTTCTATTTAAATGGGAAAACAAATTATTAGATTTCTCCAGTCCATTGCCCAACTTCTCTCCAAGCTCACGTACCCCTGGCTTTATGATACTTATCTCCATTAAAGGATTTTTTTTTAATTGTAGCCCCTTATTAAAAGATTGGAAGCACTTCACTATCCCCATATATATTTGTGTAAATTTGTGTAGCTCACAGGTTTTAAAGACTTAATGGAACATTACTATGTAAACCATACTGTATTCTATTTAATGGCACTCTCTTCCTTTGTGGCTGATAGTGTTCCTGGTTTTGACAAAAGCCATGAAGAGACATTTTTAAATGAACCAAGTGGACTGATTCATGGATTGCTGCCTCCTCCCCTAAAACTTTCCCATAGTAATTGGGCAAATTAAAAAAAACCTGTTCCCTTGTCCCACAGTTGTTGAACTGTTTTCAAAACCCAAGTCCCCATATTATTTGAATGGTTTTATGTACACAATGTGCCTATCAGTGTCCAAACACTCTATTGTACACAATTAAAATAATCAGTTAAAACATCATATTGATTCAAGTTATTTAATGAATTCAGAGTTGAGTTGCCTTCCTCCTTCAACCCTGGAGTAAAAGGGGTAATTTGGGACCAGATTGTGAGTATGAATCATAATCTATTTTCTGAGCTGCTCCTGGGCCAGTATAACTATGCACTGTCCCTTGCTCAATGCCTGTAGCAAAGCCCCAGTTTAAGCCTAAGGACCTAAACAATGTAAGGCTTTATTGATCAGTACCAATACCCAGAATTGCAGCCAAACAAATAGCTGGAAGGTAGTACTGGAGCATGGGTGTTATATTCTCTGTCTGAGGAAAAACTGCTCAGAAGAGGGGCAGCCAACATTCTGCAATGGCCGAAGCTTCCAAATATTCTTTGGAAAAAAAGGTGTTGTGGATTCTTTAAATTAAATCCAAGCCTTCTAGACAGCAGCCCAGAACCACCACCACTAGGACAATGATCTGACTCAATCAGCACTATTTGTCAGTCACTTTGCCATACATTGTAACAGATTCTATTAAATGTACTAGCTAGCCACACATTTTCTCCTATAATGAGCCCATCTTTAACCATGGAGAATGTGGGCATCACTTCTTTTTAGTATTGTAGTCATATGTCCAAAATACGGGAGGGATGGAGGTTCTCTTTCATTTCCATAGTGAATGAATTCTCTTTCTATGGGCTGGAATACCCTTTGGCATGTCTTATAGTGCTCATAATATTTTGGTCCATGATAATTTCTGATTCCTTTGTATTCTCGGTATGTCATTTTACCTCTGTGGTTTCACTGCTCTGAACAGTCTATGGAGGGTTGTTGTGGCATGACAATTACGGTTCACTAGATCCTGTATATGGAAAGCATGTTCAGCGCTTCCCTTGGTTCAAGTCAAAAGGCAGCAATTTGTAGCCAAGGTTTACTACCATGATTTGCTTCCGCTAGGGTCAAAACTCAGCAAGCCAGTATGCAGCTACCAGAATGCACTCCACCTGCCAATGGGAGTATTGATTTGCATATTCTCTTGCACCGAGGATTAATGAAATTAAAAAAAGAAATGTAATGACAAATTATCTACTATAGATGTTCATAATTTAATCATAAATATTTAACTCTTACCTAGTGCATTTCACCAACATATCTCAAGTGCTTTATCAAGGAGGTTAGTATCATTTATCCCCATTTTACAGATTAGAAACTGAAGCAGAGAAGTGAAGTGACTTGCCCAAAGTTTCACAACAGATCAGCAGAGGTGGGAACAAAATCCAAACCTCCTGACTCTTCGTCTAGTGCCTTATACACTGGACTATGCTGCCTCCCTAATGGCTGGTGGACATAAATTGTGCCATGTGTCATTCAACATGTCCTTTAAACTAGAAGCTTGACCTTTTGTTGATCTCTGCAAAGGACAGTGGGCAATTTAGGATCAAATCTCTGTCTTACTGCATTTAAACTGTTCACATGACATTTTGAACCAGTCTTGAAATTTGGTGCACTTTTAATGGACCACTAATGGGGAGATAATCAAAAGATCAGTTTAACAATTTGCAAAACTGAATTATTTTCCCCATGTCATAGTCATGTTTGGTATGAAGCATCCAATCTGGGGAAATTAAGGTCAGCTCTATTTACTGAATTTTAACCAAGAAAATTTTTGAAGGTGAGTGCACTGCAGATGCTGAAAGTGATAGCAGTCTGTCCTTTGTGTGGACTCGGCTGGCAACTAATATATTTATAGAATTAGTACTGATTGTGGCTGAGTCATTGTGAAACAGCCCAAAAACCTATTACTAATGGTGACACTGATAGTAGTAAGCCAGTATGAGCTGAGAAAGGCCCAGGAAATCCTGGTGTGATCCCTAAGGCTTCTAGAATTACAAACATTATTCAGTTTTTTTCCACCCAAAAGAGCATCTTATTTCCAGAGCAGAAGGCAGCATTACTTCTTAAGAAACTTAAAATGTAGGGCTGTCAATTAATCACAGTTAACTCATGCGATTAACTCAAAAAAATTAATCGCGATTAATTGCAGTTTTAATCACACTGTTAAACAGAATACCAATTGAAATTTATTAAATATTTTTGATGTTTTTCTATATTTTCATATTTATTGTAATCTGTGTTATAATTGAAATCATAGTGTATATTATTTTTTATTACAAATATTTGCACTGTAAAAATGATAAACAAAAATAGTATTTTTCAATTCACCTCATACAAATACTGTAGTGGAATCTCTTTGTTGTGAAAGCGCTACTTACAAATGTAGATTTTTTTGTTACATAACTGCACTCAAAAACAAAACAATGTAAAACTTTAGGGCCTACAAGTCCACTCAGTGCTACTTTTTGTTCAGCCAGTCGCTAAGACAAACAAGTTTGTTTACATTTACAGGAGATAATGCTGCCCTCTTCTCATTTACAGTGGCACCAGAAATTGAGACAGGGCATTTGCATGGCACTTTTGTAGCCAGCATTGCAAGGTATTTACATGCCAGATATGCTAAACATTCGTATGCCCCTTCATGCTTTGGCCACCATTCCAGAGGACATGCTTCCATGCTGACAGTGCTCGTTAAAAAAATAATGCATTAATTAAATTTGTGACTGAACTCCTTGGGGGAAAATTGTATGTCCCCTGCTCTGTTTTATCTGCATTCTGCCATATATTTCATGTTATAGCAGTCTCGGAAAATGACCCAGCACATGTTCATTTTAAGAACACTTTCACTGCAGATTTCACAAAACACAAAGAAGGTACCAATGTGAAATTTTTAAGGATAGCTACAGCACTCAACCCAAGGTTTAATAATCTGAAATGCTGTCCAAAATCTGAGAGGGACGAGGTGAGGAGCATGCTTTCAGAAGTCTTAAAAAAGCAACACTCCGATGTGGAAACTACAGAACACGAACAACCAAAAAAGAAAATCAATCTTCTGCCGGTGGCATCTGACTCAGATCATGAAAATAAACATGCGTCGGTCCGCACCGCTTTTATCGAGCAGAATCCATCATCAGCATGGACGCATGTCCCCTGCAATGGTGCAAATGTATTCAGTTACATTAAATGTTAATAATACTTTAAAGCGCTTTCTAGCGGCTGGCTGTGGTACCACCACCACCCTTTTCTCACCCCTGGTGCCCACTGCAGGCTGCCAGCCAACCTTGGTGGATCTTCCCTGGCTTGGTCACACAGTCCAAAAGAATCCCTTCTGGGGTAGTAAAGAGTTCAATAAATGAACAGTCCTGTGGCCTTCGCGAGTGTCTTCCACTCCAGCCCTGGGCCCTTTAAATTCACCCCTTTATTTGGACTCTCAAATAAGCCCTGTCCCCTCTTGGGGTTTATGCCACAGTGGCCAGTAGACAGGTCCACCCACTGCTCCAGGTTCCAACCCAGGGACCCTATAAACATCAGCTATGCCCTGCTTGACTTCAGTTTGTTGCTGCTTCTTCTCTGGGCCTCTCCATACTTGGCCCCTTTTAGCTCCACCCTTACCTCAGGATTAAGGTTCTTAGGTCCTCTCTCCCTGCAAACCCAGCTCAAGCAAATGCAGCCAAAAACAAACTCTTGTTATCTCTCAAGCTCCTTTGGCCAGAGAGGTGCACCCTTCCTTCCAGCCAGAAACTTACCTGCTAAAGCCCTGCAGCTCCTTTTATCTGAGCCTTCTGGGCTCCGACTGGCTGCATCCATGAGGCCCCTAGACAGGCCTTTGCTGCTCTTTTCCTGTCATTTCGGTGCCTCCTGGGGCACACTGTAGAAGCAGCAAGGGGCCTCCTGTAGGGAGCTGCAAAGGCCAGATATACCCTATCACAGATACAAATAATTGTATAGTATACTGGCATTTGTATTAATTAACCCATCTCAGGAGTCCTGGGGTAAATATCAGAATTTTAAATAAATATATATATATATATATAACAAGGAAAAAGTTACTTAGTCATAGCAAAGAGCCTGTTCCTTGTGTCTGAATAGTCAACACAAACACCACTGCCTTTTAACATAACCTAGGCACAGATTTTCAAACGGGACCTCCAGTAAATGCATGTGCACAAAACTTAGGCTATATACTTGCACCTTTGATTATCTGTTGGCCCAAGCAGCAGACATTGAACGACGTGTTTGTACCTGAAATCAAGTAGTTTAGAGGTCAATCTCATAATATTTTTATCCGAGTTTACACAGAGCTCTTCTTCAGGTCTGGAAAATGTACTGAGAGTGTCACAGCGAAATACAAGGTGAAACAGATTATGCTAAACAATTTGTTCCACCTGTGTTTAGCTGCGACAGCGAGTACGTTTTCCAGACCTGAGGAAGAATGCTGTGTAAGCTCGAAACCTTGTCTCTCACCAACAGAAGTTGGTCAAATAAAAGATATTACCTCCCCTACCTTGTCTCTCTAATGTCCTGTGACTGACACAGCTACAACAACACTGCAACATACAATATTTTTATTCATAATTCATTGGAGATGCAAACTGGAGGATACAATTTTATATGTATGAGAATTGCACCTGGAATAGAAGTTGGGCTAAGACAATCTGAAAAAAATCTATATTAGCAACCTAATTCTGCCTTAATTTGATGAAGTTGGACTGGGTTTATCTCAGGAAGAATTTGGCCTTTCATTAAGATTATGAGCTGTGCTATATTTCCATGGTAATAATGCACCTGCTTATACACGGTTAGATGATAACTCCTAATAATTGCACTAGAAACTACACGAAAACTACAGTATGTAATCTTGCAACTTGTGAGCTATTAACCCTTTGTAAACTGCAGTTTGCATAATTAGCTACAGCAAATGCAAACCTAAACTTGCAGATGTTCAGACATGTACAGACAAGAATTTGCCCACTTGTCAAAGGATAAGAGAAAAATATGGGACAGCTACAAAGTTTAGTCACAGATCGTTTAATTTAAATGAGCTCGGCCCATGTGGTAAAGCAAGAACCATATTTAAAGTGCTGCTGAGAATATAATTTATAAATAACTAACTTGTAACAGTCACATATTTATGTCTCCAGGGGATTCTATAAAAATATCAATGACTTGAGAATGTCTTCACAATGAAGTCTTTCTAATACTCTCTAGAAGGCCCAAAGTGTACCCACCCCTCCAGCACAACCATCTCCAATAAGTGTAAATATTTGTTTATTTTAGCTCCCGCTACAATGTCCTGGGAGGATCCTCTTCATATTTCTGACCAGGACTTCGGCATAACTAAACAAGAAATTGCCCTCAAAAGAATCACCCCACCGTTACAGTTAACCCCCTGTATGCTAGGAAAGGACATGTGGGGGTTTAGTGAGTACTCTCATGCAGTCCTAATATAAGCAATAAAGCAACACTGAGGCTCAGTGCTTTGATTTATTAAGATCCCAGTAACCTAGGACACATCTTAATCTTCCTAAGTGATAAGAGGATGGTGGGGAGATGAAAATGGTCACTGATGTCTGGTTATTTTATAATCAGTGATATAGAAGAGGATGTACCTCACGCTCATACTGAATAATTATTAAAGATTCATTGTCAAGTTAGCAGTTGGCATTGAATAGAGTCATGTAGCAGTCAGTTCAGTGAAGTTCAATATTTGTCATTAACACCATGGAAGACGGAGTGGAAGGTACGCGAATCAAATTCACAGATCATACAGGTCTTAGAGGACTGCAATTCCACGGAAAGTATTACATTAAATTGGTGAAATAGGCTAAGGCCCTGAGTCTCTTCTCCTACTGGTGTCCCTTCATTTGACTTATTGCCTAACATGATGTAGATGATAGAAAAATCAGGCCCTAAAACTCAGTACTAGAACAGGTTATGTTGAAAAAGATCTGTGGTTCACAAAGGAATGAATAAATATTAGGGAATCATGGTAACTACCCAGCTGACTTGAGCTCTGGCTCAATTCAGCAAAGAACTTAAACACATGAACGTTACTTTTACCACGTGAGCAGTCCCAGCAACGGGCTCTGGATCAGACCCGATATCTGCAAATAATTGAAATATATCAAATACTTTGCATTAAATGTTTCAGAGCCTCAAAATTCTCTGGGACCAACATCTTGTCTATACTACAAATGCAACTCTTACATCAGCATAGCTGCATCTACACTGGAAGTTTTGGCAACACAACTATGCCGGTTAAGGGGTGTGGGTTTTTTTCACACCCAACCAAACTTTGTAGTGTAGATCTGGCCTGAGGTTCTTTTGGTTTAAACCATAAACCGTGTCTTAGGCAATGAATAAACTGGTCAATAGTTTTGGTTTCCCAAAGACTGCTGGCCAGTTATGAGGCAATAATATCTTAGTTTTTATGACACTATCTGAGTTAATTGGGCAGTTCTGGAAAGTTTAATTGTTTAACACATTTCATATATTGTAAACGGAATACACTTTGCGATGACTGTCCCATAAGGGTATGACTCATCAGCCTCTTAGATGGATCAGCCACTAGAGGGTGAACAAAGAACCACACTATGGTGATGTGGGTTATAACTAGCACAGTGAGCTCCTAGGCGCTATGATAGTACAAGCAATAAATACCATGAGCGCCACACTGCAACACATTGTAAAATAGTTGTATTAACATCTAAAACAATGGCATACCAGGAAAAGAATATATTCCAAAGGGCAAAATGACAACAAGTCACTGCATGTCTTGTTCTAGACATCAGCTGCCTAGGGAACTACGTGCAACAGTTCTCGTCTGCTACTGCAATGATAACTTATATGGAGGGGGAACATGGTAATGCACTAAGCAGAGCACAGGAACTATTTAAATGTATACATTATTAATATGATTTCTGATTTTCAGTTTCACGTCAGTTTTCACACTGGTCTTTAATTGGCTGAACTCTGACAAGAATTCAGACTACTACGACCTGGGTACTGCAGACACTGGCACTACAGTAACCAAGTGTAGCAAGGCTTCCATTGTTCAGAGTAAAAAAACATTTGCTATTACTCCCTTTCCTCCCCTGTCCCCTCCAACCCCCCAGGTGGCACTTCTTGACTCACTTGGCAGAGATCAATGAACCCATGGAAGGATTCAGGAGCCTTCCTGGGCTGCAGAGATCTCTGTGATGGAAAGAGCAACTTCACCTGAACACCAGAGTGAATCAGTTCGTGATAGGCTCTCTTTGCAAACAGTAGGGATGCTAGCCAAGGACCAGGGATCCAGCAGAGAATATTAATTATTTCAAGAAAATACACAAATAGATAGGCTATTAACATTTACTTTTATTTATAGAAAATTGTAGAACTTATTAAATACAAACCATAGAGAAAAGCAACCAAAGAGGAGGCTTCATTATGATGTCAAAGGAAGACAGAGAACCAAGCTCACTGGGCTTACAGTTCCTAACTGACTGAAGTATTTACTCTAATCTTTCACTGACTTAGTTATATACAGTGACCATTATAAACAATCAATGCTATTTTTTTAAAAAGATAGAATTTGCCATAATATTTTTCCAATCACTCAAAAAAAAAATCAAAGTAACAACTGTTTCCAGGTTAAAATCAGGATAATAAATACTGATGAAGTTACCTGTAGAATCATGCTAAAATGTTTGCTTGCAGTCACAAAAAAAAAAAAAAAGTTTACAAAATAGTAAGTTATCAGTGTAAATCAGGATGCTCAATAAGTTTCATGCATTTGATAGTGGAAGGCAAAATAAAACAGAGGCTTAGAAATACAGAAAGGCAATACTGAAAGTATGTGGAAAAACTGAACACAGTCTTTACTGCTACAGTCAAACACCTGAATGTTGACTGTCCTCTGGTGGATAATCATATATCCACACAGTCAAGTAGCCCTTTACTGTCACTGGAAGGCTGGTAAGAGAAGAGACTGTGCCATGTTTCTGGACAATGTCTGTTTCGCTCCTTTCTTAAAGGAATGGAGCAAGGTTTAGCTGTGATTGCCATCCCTTCTGTGCCTTGATAACTTACTAATGCAGGAGATCCTACAGTCCCACTCCCCACAGGGACAGGACAGCCCAGGCTTCCCTATGCTCCTGTTGCCCTCTCACCCGCTTAATTCTTTTCTACTCTCTTGAAGGAGAAGATGGTGCAATTGTGGCCTGGGTTTAGGAGGGTGATACACAACCATTGAAGATCAGGGAGATGAGGATCTACTCTATCCCAGCCAGATACCTTCCTCTGGTCCATTAAAGAGAAAGAAGAGTTGGTGTGTGCTGGAAACATAACACTCCAATTCCCATCTATGGATCTTCTTACTTTACTCTTGAGTCTTCTTTCCAGTTGCAGCTTCACAAGTGTGTGGGCTTTATGGCTATTGAGACATGTCAACTATGCAGGCATCGAATGATGTTGTTTCAGAGGTTGACACTTTGGCAGTCAACCAGCCAATTAAAACAAAAAAGCAAAGAACAAGCCTGAACACAAAATATTAACAGATGTCTCCAATTGTTCTCAGTATAAAGTCATTTTAAATTTATCAGCACCTACAGTGTTGCTGTGGAAAAAGAGAAGTGCAACAATACATTCTGGAACATGTGTCAAATGCAGTTAACATTGGTATATACTCTGTGTGCGTGTGTATGTTGTGTACACACACACACACACACACACACACACACACCCCTGCTGTAAATTCTTGGAATACTTTTGACATCTGTCTTTTTTTGGTGCAAGTGCCAAAAATGCCATACATATCTTATTGTGATTACACAGATTTGAACAAGGAGATAATCATTCTTAATCTTGTGTGTAAGACTCTTTTACAAAGTCTCCAGTCTACAAAAACTAGTGACCGTGAATGGAAGCTTCCATCAGTCTAATGCATAGAAGTAGTATTGTCTTGGGCAATCACTAAACCGGTCTCCTATTGAAATTCATACAGTCACCTGTTTGCCTGCTAGCCAAGTGTTATCTATTAATGACGGTGGTCTGCAAAGATTAAGTAACGCGCCCACACGGGATTCAGCAAGCTATGAGGTTGGAAACAAAAGGCAAGACTTTTCCAAGTCCTACAATATCCCAACACTTACCACCACACAGTCACAATTTGTTCTGACCATATGTAATATACTAGCACTGTGTGGTGCAATGAGGCCCACAACATAGAATTCTGGTGCAGATTGGAGATGGAATACAGTAGTAATGTAAATCCTAATTTTTGCGTTAATGGATTTTTAATATCCATACTTTCCATTCCATTAAAATGGATAAGATGTCAAAAATACCCCTACAGTCCATCCCAGAGCTCATCATTGTGTGAAGACATTGGCAGCAAGCATCAAAGGGTACCACGTTAAATGTTTGTAAGTTAGCATATCATAGGACATGAAATAAAAAAAATTCTGGTTAAATACAGTGTGCTGAATCTCTCTCTTATTGTGGATGACTGGGACATTCAGCATATGCTGTATATTTAAAATGGCTTGATTCTCTTGAAATGTCCTTGCAGGTTGGGAGAGCATCCTTCTCTGTTCTGGAATCTTTAAGCAATACCTCTGCTTGCTCTGAATCAAAGACTAAAAGTAAGGACATTGTATCCAATTCTCCTCATCATAACACCAGTGTAAATCTGGAACAACTTCATTAACTTGTTTGGAGTTACATTGTTGTAAATCCAGAATAACTCCAACTAAGTCAACTGAGCTATTCCAGATTTACATCAGGATAACCAGAATTTGGCCTCTAGTTTTTTTTTTTTTTTTACTCTGGTTTAAAATTTTGCTTACATGTGCACTCTGACAAATTTGACCACTGGTTTTAAATTGGCAAAATAGATGGAATTCACACATCTTGAATCTTCCTACTTAATCTTAATTTTTAATTAAAACTAGTGACAACTATGAATAATTTAAATGAAAGCCAGAAACCTCTCAAATAATTTTTTTTATGACACACACACTTTGCATTCATCAAGTGTAAAATCGAGGCAATTTTCAAAGTTGCATTTACAACCTTAGTGACAAGAACAGCATTTTTGAGGTAGCTAAGGTCAAACAGCAACCCGCAGCACAAACAGCAACCCGCAGCAAAAAATACAAAAGTGCTCACACACTTTGGAAGCTCATTCTTTGGAGACAAAGTTATCATGCGCACATGAGTGTGTTTTAGAGAGAGACACATTATAAAGGGGGTGGAGTTTGAGGGCAGTGAGAATCTGACATAAGGGGTGCCTCTCAGCAGAGAAGCTTACAGAGAGTGGTGTTACATAAAACTGTAAAATTGTGTCAAACACACACACACACACACGGTATAGTATTTTCATTAAGTTTTCCACAAGGGTACAGCTCGCATGACTTCCGTAGAGAGTGGAGGGGACACTGGTGACATCTGTTTTTAAACAGGTCAAAGGAAAAAAGAAAGTGAATCCAGCCTGGAGTGATTAGGTCTCTGTTGTGTAGTTGTTGTATGACAGGGAAGGCAGTGAGGAAAAGTTATTATTCCACTGTCTTCCTCCGGCACCTGGTTGCATCATTGCCTGCTCTTTATATTTACTCAGAAGAACTTTGGCTTCTTGCTCATCCTGCAAAGAATTTTCTCCATATTCTTCCTTCAGCCACTGCCTGAACTGGAGAAGTTAAACATATAGTAGATATGCTAATTATTAACACAAACCAGATGCAGAAGTAATACTCCTCTTACACCACGGTATCTTTAATAGTAAATATCAACATCTTTTCAAGAACATTAAAGGAGTCAAAATAAATTCCAAATCACATCATTTAAACCTTTTACATTCTAACACTGATTGTCTAAAGAAGAGTGCCCCAAATACTGCATTTTATGGCCTTGAAACAGCAAAGCACTTAAACAAGTCAATGGGACCACTCATATGCTTAAAAAGTTACACACATACATAAGTGCTTTGCTGCATTGGGCTCTAAATTTAGAATCAGGTACTCCCACAGCACGTGCTTGTTCACAAATACAATCACACTTTGGGCGGAACAACTGGCAGAGTAATGGCCATTTTTACCAATTTAAATGTCACCCGGCACAAAGGTAAATTATGGAACTATTCACATTCATGGTGTCCTTGTCCAGACTGAAGCGTCAACAGAGGAGGTTTTGCAATAAATGAACGAATTAAACTAATAGTATTCACCCAAGAGTTCTGAAGGAACTCAGATATGAAATTGCAGAACTACTAACTGGCCTATGTAATCTATTGCTTAAATCAGCCTCTGTGCCAGATGACTGGAGGATAGCTAATGTAATGCTGATTTTCAAGAAAGGCTCCGGGAGACGATCCTGGCAATTACAGGCCAGTAAGCCTAATTTAATTACCAGACAAATTGCTTGAAACTATAGTAAAGAACAGGATTATCAGACACAAACATGAACACAGTATGTTGGGGGAAGAGTTAACATGGTTTTTGAAAAGGGAAATCATGCCTCACCAATCTAAGAATTCTTTGAGGCTGTCAATAAACATGCGGACAAGGATGAACCAGTTAATATAGTGTATTTGGACTTTCAGAAAACCTTTGACAAGATCCCACACCAAAGGCTCTTAAACATAGTAAGCAGTCATGCGATAAGAAAGAAGGTGCTATAATGGATCAGTAACTGGTTAAAAGATAAGAAACAAAGGGTAGGAATAAGCGGTCAGTTTTCGCAGTGGAGGGAGGCAAATAGCAGCATTCCCCAAGAATCTGTACTGGGATCAATGCTGTTCAACATATTCATAAATGATCTGGAAAAAAAGGGGCAAACAGTGAGGTGGCAAAGTTTGCAGATGATACAAAATTACTCAAGATAGTTCCGTCCAAAGTTGACTGCGAAGAGTTACCGAGAGATCTCACTAAACTGGTTGACTGGGCAACAAAATGGCAAATGAAATTCAATGTTGATAAATAAAACATAATTCACATTGGAAAACAATCACAACTATACCTACAAAATTATGGAGTCTAATCTAGCTGATTCCACTCAAGAAAGAGTTTGGAGTTTGTGTGGATAGTTCTCTGAAAACATCTGCTCAATGTGCAGCAGCAGTCAAAAAAAACTATGATGAAAAGTTAGAATGTTAGGAACCATAAGGAATGTTTCAACATACCAATGCTGGGGGGTGTAGTATATAGGCTGTTTAATACATACCTGGAAGTGCATTACTGTGCTTTTAAAATGATTTAGCTGGATGCAGGGAGAAGGGAAGGAAAACTTTTAAATGTTTAACATTTTATAAAATATGCATCTGCCCCCCCCCAAAAAGAAAAAAAGATTCCATTGCAGTCTCAGATACAATGTGTGATACAACTACAGCCTCAGACCCTGATCCTGCAAAGATTTATGCATGTGCTTAGTTTGATGTTGATGGGGCTACTCACGTGTGTCAAGTTAAGTATGAGCATAAGTCTTTGTGGGATTGGGAGCTAAACCAGGTGTTTTAAGCATTCAACATTTTACATAAGGCCAGTTCCTCAGCGGGCACAAGTCAGCATTGCTCCAATGACTTCAATGGAGGTATGTCGATTTACACCAGCTGATGACCTGGCCTATAATCTCTTGCTGTATCAAATAAGCACATTACAAATGTGTGCAAATTCTTTAACCTGCCTCTCCTTCTTCCTGCCTTGACTCGTCTCCCACTTACCTAACCCGGCAGTGAAGCCTCAATGCAGAAGCAATTACAATTGCTCTTACTCTGCTCAGCTGTTTGGGGGAGTGGGGGTTGGGAGTTTAAAAAAATAAGTGGCTCCTGCTCTTTATTCTTGCTTATTCTATATTCTCCACTACTGTCAATCAACTGAGCAAAGCAAGGCTGGTAGGCAGCACCTTCCCTCTCCAAGCCCTGCTATCACTGATTAGCTATGAATGCAAAACTATTTTAGGTCACATGACTCTTCCTTAATCAACTGTGTAATGTTTGGCAAGTTTAGGAAGAGTATGAAATATATTAGAGTGGAGGTATCCATTCAGTTAGTAACTATATGGGGATTGATCCTGTAAGGAACTCGGCAATTGCGCTCTGACCCAGCAAAGTACTTAAACACAGACTCACAAGTACGCAAAGAGTCGTAAAGGTATTAATGGGATTGCTCACATTCTTAAAAGTTGAGCACATGCTTAAGTGTTTTGCTGGATCAGGACCATAGTGCTCAGCCTCTTGCAGGATCAAACACATACAGAATAAGCAAAATATATTTATATTGAGGCCATAGCAAAGATGAGACCTTAACATAAGAATGGCCCTACTGGGTCAGACCAAAGGTCCATCTAGCCCAGTATCCTGTCTTCCAACAGTGGCCAGTGCCAGGTGCCCCAGAGGGAATGAACAGAACAGGTAATCATCAAGTGATCCATCCCCAGTCACTCATTTCCAGCTTCTGGCAAACAGAGGCTAGGGACACCATTCCTGCCCTAAATGCACATCTAAGGGAAATTTATCAATGATATATAACATGTTATGATCTTCAATGCCTAAAAGCCTAGAAGATCAAATCTAATGGATCAAATGTCCTGAAACCCCAATATACTTTGTACAGAGCTACCAGGGACAAGTGGTGCTGTAATTAAAAATTCAGGCCCAGATCCTCATTGAAATCAATAGAAGTACACTGATTCACACCTGCAGAGGATCAGGTCCCAAAAGTTGTGATTGAGAGATACAATAGCTTGCTACAACTTATGTCCACAGGTGAGCATTTTTTTTTTGTAGCCTAGTGCCGTCCTTTCAGTGAAGAAACTGCTGCATCCTTCCATTGTGACATGAAAAAAAAAGACGTTACTCTTTTCAAGGTTATTTGCATATACAATGACAATTAGGGTTATTAGCTCAGTCCAATTAGATCTGAAATGACTGTAAACCTTCATATAAGGGAGAAAGGAGACCAGTCTGGAAAGTCCCTTTATATTGTATCTTAAAAAGTCAGTTACTAACCCATTAATATCAGTTCTGAATGACCCAGGAAATATTCAGTTAAATATTTTCAAAAAACAAATATTTACAGTTGAAAACTGCATTCCTGAAATGCCACAGTAATTTCTCAGCTCTCTGCTGCAAGAAATCCTGGAAGAAAAATGAAGCCAACCTCCTCACCTTATTTACTTTCTTTTAAAAGAGCGTCTTGAGAAAGTATAGAGGACAGAAATGTGCTGAGCAATGTAAAATGGAGTTATGGTCAGAAAAGCAATTATGTAAAAACAGTACCTCCTTACTCAACAGACCTGTTCCAGGTGTGTGTTCAGCTGTATTTGTTTATGTTATTGACAAAAACAGGTTATTACTATTTTTCTAAACTCCCGTTAGCCCTGCAGAACCAACCCAGCTCAAGGAGAAGGAGCTGGATTCCATTCTGGTTCATGCATCATCCTCACAGTTGTTAGTTAAGTTCCGATTGTACAAAACGTTTATTACTGGTGATGATGCATAAGCCAGGACAAGAACCCAGCTTGACTTTCAGATCTCAGGTTTTGTTTACAACATTGTTAATTTGAAAAACTATTTTTTCTTGCTTTAACATCTAGGTAGATGTGAAAAAACAATTTTTACAGGAGCATCACTTGTACATTTGTATTATTGCCGCATTCTGGGCCATTTATCTTCTAATCTTTAACCTTCTAAAGTTATGATACAGTCTAAAACTTTATGCCTTAAGAAACCAAATTGGTCAACAAAAATCACTTACATGGTCAACATCATGTTTTTCAAACTCCTGTAGCTGCCTCTGGAAGCCCATGTTAGGATTGGCACAAGATCTCGATGCTCGTACAATAGACAATGCATCTTCCCAGCCAAAGTCTGTGATTGTCATGATGTAAGCGACTACCAAAGTTACGCTCCTGGAGACTCCAGCAAGACTGCAGCAGAAATGAGACAGAATAAATAGATACAAAATATGAAGTCTTAAAATAAATACGCTCATTATCGCATATAGCATCATAAATTTACACAGCACTTTACAGAGTAATATATACTACCTAAATTAAGGAGTTTAAAGTAATGAGCACATTGTGGCAGCTGTTCCTGTAGAACTATTGAGATATCTTTATGTTGTCTATGTACTGGACCTTAAAATGTAGAGGAGTGAATCTTGATTATCACTTCAAAAGTTTTTTCTCTTAATTAATTAGCCTCCCACCTTTTAATGTTCTCTGTATGTGTATATATATCTCCTCACTATATGTTCCATTCTATGCATCCGATGAAGTGGGCTGTAGCCCACGAAAGCTTATGCTCAAATAAATTTGTTAGTCTCTAAAGGTGCCACTAGTACTCCTGTTCTTTTTGCGGATACAGACTAACACAGCTGCTACTCTGAAACCTGCATGCAGTATGGGCACCCCAAGAGAGGAGCTGTACTGAAATTCAATTCAGATGAGAGTTTTTTTAAACAAAGAACAAATACAAAACCTCCATGAGAAAGCATGAGAACAATTTTGTATTGCTGTTTTTCTTAATATGAGTTATCCAGACATAAAAATAAAACACCCCCCCCCCCATACAGAATAGGGTCATGAAATAAGAAGGCAGCCTTTTCCAGCACAAATAGAGCTCTAATTTTAATGAGATTGGGTTTAAATTCATTAAACCTTCAGACTGAGTTGAACAATTAGAGCACAGGACTCAGTTCTCAGTTCTGTTTCTGGGTCTGCCACGGACATGCCGTGAGACTTTATTTCTCAGTGCCTCAGTTTCACCATCTGTGACACTGGGAGAATGACAGAACCTACCACTGTCAAGTGGTTTGACAGCTCTGAATGAAAAGTGGTGTTATTACTATAGATAAAAAATACATTTGAGTGACAGTTGTAGATTTGCTCACTTAGCACTTAACACTTTCAAAGAATATAAATGATAAAGCATAATATCAGCGAACTGTCTCAGAACACCCTCATGAAGTAGGTCAATATCCCCATTTTAAATATGAAGAGAGTGAGGTGCAGAGAGTTTAATCGACTTGTTCAAAGCTACACAATGAGCCAATGGCAGAACAGGATTAGAATGCTGGAGTTCCTACCTCCAAGTCCAGTGCTCAAACTACTAGACCCGACTCTAGATATCGGTTTTGAAATGCTGGTTAGACATTGCAGCAATGCACAAGGACCACAAGCAATGACAGTAAGAAAAACCACGATGGGCTTTCCTTTTTTCTGTTCCAACTCTTTGAAGGCAGTTAATGTCTCAGGACTCCCTCTCTAATCAGTAATCTGCTCGAAACAGCTGTGATATTTGAATGCTTCAGTGAAGCTTAAAATATCAGTTTCTGTTGAGGAAAATTTCCAGCAGCCCTAAAGCAGCAAAAATAGTTGCAACAGGAACTGATAAAATTATTAGGATTACAGGAACTGTCTGTGAGAGAAGAAAATGGTGACTAGCATTAATCAGAAAAATAGATGATGCAACACTATTGGTAAAATAGAACACAGGGAACAGATAGTTCCAAGGTCCGAGTGGGGGACTGGAGTCAGCAGATCTGGATTTCACTCCTGGCTCTGCCACTGACACATCGTGCGCTCCGGCAGCCACTTAACCTCTCTGTGCCTCAATATCCACAGTGGAGCCAGGCTTAACGAGCATTTTTAATTTTGATGGGGGATCCTCAGATGTGAGGTGCTATCTAAGTACAAAAGTATTATTATTAAAAAAGAAAGAGAAGGGTGGGCAACGCTAATTTATCACTGACAACAAAATGGGGGGGGGGGGAATTAAGAATATTCTTAAACAATTGACATACGTACCAGTGAACAAGACAGCCCTCACCTCTAAGCCGGCACTCATGGATAAACTTGATGCTCTCTTTGAAATGTCTTGTCCTGAAAACAGAAGCAAGAGGGAAATACAAAGCACTGGGCTTTAGTAAAATCATGACTAAGAGAAAAAAAGTGAGAAAAATATTTTAAAAGTCACTTAATATGGTTCGCAAAATACAGTACATTAAAAAGCAACCAACAGATACTACGCAGTTGCCTTCATGATTCCTTATTTTAAATATGAATGGAAACTTTAGTATCTCAGGCACCACTCTTATAGTCATCGTAGACAAATACTTTCTGCTGATGACTGACAAATCTCCCTCCCTTCCTCCCAGCGTGCAACTATGTTCGTTTGTCTTTCTGACATTTCCTTGTGGAGGCCTGCCATCAGCTGAAACTTAGCATGGCCAAAACAGAGCTCCTGATTTTTTCCGTAAAGACCTCCCTTCCCTCCTCTTTCTCTGTCACAGCAGACATCACAACGACCCAAGCTCGTCCAGGCCATGTCTAAATCTTGCCACTTCTTCCTGCACAATATCTCCAAGATCCACCTTTTCTCTCTGATCACACTGCCAAAAGTCTTGTTCAACCCTTGATCACTTTGCACTTTGACTACTGTAGTCTCTTCTTCTCTGGCTTTCACAACTCCAAACTCCATCCTCCCCCCAACTCAAATCCTTCCAAAATGCTGCTAAGATCATCATTCTTGGCTCATTACTCCACCTATAGCAATCGACTCAAGACTCTCTCCATTGGTTCCCTCTCTTCCACTGCATGAAATACAAACTTCTTCTCCTTACTTTCAAAGCCCTCCACAGTGTAGCCCCACCACCACCAAGAACTTGCACACATCCTATTACAATTTGTTTCCCAGTCTTTCAGGCCTTCAGTCTCAGCCTACTCATTTGGCTCATCCACTCGTTAGGTCTCATCTTTTAGACTGGAAGTTCTTTAGTGTATGTGGTCATTTTTATATGCTTGTACTGCACCTAGCATAATGTGTCCCAACCTCATTGTGGCCATTAGGTGCTACTGCAATATAAATGTTTCATAACAAAAAACAGTTACTTACTGGTGCATCTGACGATGCGGGTATTCACCCACGAAAGCTTATGCTCCAATACATCTGTTGGTCTATAAGGTGCCACAGGACTCTTTGTTGCTTTTTACAGATCCAGACTAACACAGCTACCCCTCCGATACTTACCTGTACAGTCACTGTTGTTCTTCAAGATGTACATTCCACTGTAGGTGGATGTGCACCCAACACACTCCAGCCAGAGACTTTTACCAGCCATACCAGCAGGCAGCACATGCGCCCTTGCTATCCTCATGCACCAAACCAAGGGTATAAAGGGGTGTGATTGCCATCTCCTTCTCCCTTTCTTTGCACTGCTGGTAAGCTAAACTCAAAGTAGCGGGGAAGGTGGGAGAGTCGCAGAATCTCGCAGCACATCTCAAACAACAACAGTTACTTATCTGTACAGTAACCATTTTTGACTCCGTGGGGCGATTGTGCACACACATTCCACTGTAGCTGATTCACCCGCAGTTTCCTTGCAGCTGGTGGATATCAGATGACTTGAAGAGAGACCGCAACACCAACTGGCTGAAGTTGGTGTCCTCTAATGAACCTTGAGTAACAGTATCTGGAGAAGGTATGTACAGATGACCACATTGCTGCTTTGCAAATGGCTGCTATAGGAACGTTACTCAAGAAGGCTGACAAAATGGAAGGAACCCTCATGGAGTGGGCTCCTTTGCAGAGAGACGTTTGCCAGATCATAACAAAGCTCAGTACAATCTGAAATTCAATGTGAAATATGCTCGACTGTAACAGGTTGCCCTTTAACCCTGTCAGCGTAGGCAACAAACAGTCTAGGAGAGGATCTGAAAGACTTTGTGAGGTGCAGGTAAAATGTCAGAGCCCTCCCAATCATCCCATCATTTTCACTGACCGCAGAAGCAAGGACATTGCTGCCAAAGGTCCAAAGAGGGGTCTCACCAAATGGGACAATATTAAAATTCAGGTCCCATGAAGGTACTGGTTCAGACTCTGGAGGGTATATGTGGATAAGAACCCTTAAAAATATGGGTACCGGGGATTGAAAACCTGTCCACTCGTGGGCGTGCTGCAGAAATTGCTGCTCAATGGAGAGCTGAGAGACCAAAGGATTTCAGATGAAGTAACGTAGTCTGGCATAAATATGTCTAATCTCTGTGTTATCAGGAGATAACTGATGTGATTCCGCCCAGACTGAAAACCTTTTCCATTTTGCTTCATACATGGCTCTTGTGGAATCCTTTTTGCTGTTCACCAGAACAGCTTGGACTTCTCAGGAGCAGACTTTCTCCTCATTGATCAACCAGAGATCATCATACTGTTAGGTGAAGATATTGTAGGTTAGGGTGCAGTGACTTGCTTTGGTTTTGAGACAAGAAATTCTCAAGCAGAGATAGAGGTATGGGTGGCCAGATGGAGAGTTGCTGTAGGTCCATGTGCTAGTACTGCCTTGGTCAGGCAAGCGCTAGGAGGTTTAAGGTTCTTTATCTCTTAGTTTCCTTATCATCCTTGGAATCAGAGAGACTGGAGGAAACATGGCACCAGATGTCCCAAACAGGGAAAAAATAAAGACATTAATAATAGAACCTGGGCTGTGACCTGCCCTAGAACAGAACCTCCTGCAGTTATTGTTCAGGTTGGTTACAAAGAGGTCTATTATTGGATAACCCCACTAATGGAAGTTCTGCTGCAGAATGGCCTCTTTATTGACCACTCGTGATGATCTATGAGGTATCTGCTGATGGAATCTGCAATATAGCGTTCCTCACTCCTGAGAGGTGAAAGACATTTAGTGAGATATTGGTCTTTATACAGAAGTTTCACAAGTGGATCGCTTCCTGGCATAGCTGAGACAACCTTTCATCTCCCTGCTTGTTCAGATAAAACACAGCAGTGATGTTGTTGGTAAGATCTTGAACCACCTGATGGTGATGAACACCTTGCATCCCAAAGAATAGCTCAAAGTTCCAGCATATTTTTATGGAATGAAAGTTCCTTAGATGTCCAAAGTGCTTGAGCCTGAAGTTGACTCAGATAGGCCCCTCAATCCCTGGTGGACGCATCTATTACAAAAATCATAGTTGGTTCTGGTGGAAGGAATGGAACCCCTCTGCCTACATTCTGAGGTGTTAACGGGGCTGAAGCTCTTGGGCAGATACACAAAGCAGCATATCCAGCAAATGTTTGCTGGATGATATGCTGAGCGAAGCCAGGTCTACAGACATCTGAGGTAAAGTCTGGCATGCTGAGTTCACTTACGTACACAAGGCCATGTGACCCAACAACTCTAGACATGAATTCACTGTGGTCCTCAGGTTGGAATTGAGGCTCTCGGACAAAGACCATGGACTGGAACTTGTTTGTCGGGAGGTAAGCAATGGGAATTGTGGCATCGAGATCTACCCCTATGAAATTTACTTGCTGCACTGCTTGTAATGTTGATTCCTCTACATTCAGTTTTCAATCTAGACCAAAGAACAGATGTCTGATGACAAGAATGCTTTTTTGATTGTGAGATCCTGACCTTTTCTGACCAAGCCTACTGTCCAGGTAGGGAAATATTTTAACTCCTAAACGGTGCAGGTGAGCTACTGCTACCATCATACACTTGATAAATACCCTTAGGCCAAGGATAGGCTGGTGGGCAGCACAGTGTATGAGCAGTGCATGTTGTTTGAATCAAAGATACTTTATGTGGCCAAGATATATTGCCATGTGAAAATACGCATCCTGCAGGTCAAGGGCAGCATATCCCTCTCTGAGATTGGTAATAGATGTCAAGTTGACTGTCTTTTTGATAAGATGGTTTGGCTTTCTTAAATCCAGAATGGGCCGAAGGCCACCTCTCTTTTTAGGAATCAGAAAGTAGCAGAAATAGAAATCTTTCCCTCTCTGTTGATAAGGAACTTCCTCTCTGGCCCCCAATTCCAACAGAAACTGTACTTCTTGATGTAAAACAACCTCATAAGATGGGTCCCTGAAAAGAGACAAGGAAGGCAGGTTGAGGAAAGGAAAGGACATGAACTGGATAATGTATCCTTCTCTTACTGTGCTGAGCACCTATTTGTCCAACGTAATCTCCGTCCATGCACTATAAAAGAGAGACAGCATTTCCAAAATGGAGGGTCTGGATGTAGTAGATGAAACATGGTCAGCACGCAGTCATCAATCGAGATATCAAAACGACTGCTTCAAAGTGTACAAAAAGTCTGGTGAGAAGGATCCGTGATGCCAATGGGGGACATCTAAGCGGCTTAGATCTCCTTCTAGAGGCATCCTGAGATCTCTGCTGGTAGTAAGCTCTGTACTGTGTTTTGGGCCTCAAACTGCTTCCTCTTTTAGTTATTGGGGTGTAAACACCCAGCAAACAAAGCGATGGATAAGAATCTTTCAACATGTGCATGGCGTCATCAGTTTTCTGAGAAAACAGTTTAGCACCTTCAAATGGTAGGATCTTCTATTGCATTTTTAATTGTTTAGGAATGCCAGAGACCTGCAACCAAAAAGAGTGTCTCATTGAGATGGCTGTACCCATCAAACATGATGCAGGATCGGATACACCAATAGCTGCTTGGACAGACATTCAAGCAGTGAGATGACCTTGAAGACAATGACCAAAAAGTGATCCCTATATTCTTCAGGCAGTTTGTCCAAAAATAAATAAATAAATAAAATTGAAATTTCTGAGCAGTTTATAAAGGTGCATTTGGACAAAAATGCCAGGTAATTTGATACCCTTATCTGAAGGTTCGTGGTAATACAAGCCTTTTTGCTATATAGGTCCAGTCTCTTACACTCCCTATCCTTCATGGGTAGCCTGAGGGCGAGACTGCCTCAAATGTTCTTTTGTTTCTGTCACCACTAATGAGTCTGGGATGGGGTAAGTGAAGAAATACACAAATTCTTGCTGGGGAACCTGATACCATCTGTCCATTCATTTGGCAGTGGGTGGAATAGAGACCAGTGTCTGCCAAAGGATCTTTGCAAGTTCAAGCAAGGCTTAATTAATGGGATGGGCAACCTTTCCCAGAATGGGAGTTTGTTCAGATGTAGACACCCTCCTAATGGGGTCTTGAAAACCTTTAAAGTCCTCAAGAGGTGGTGATGTTTACTCTGGGGCGATGGACTCCTCTGGGGAAGAGGAAGAAATATGTGGGGAAAATATTCAGGAGTTCCTCTCTCTAGTTCCCTCCTTTTTGGAACCCAGAGAGGAAGAGGAAGGTTGTAGATTAGGAGGAGGCTCTTCTCTGGTTGCTATAGGTACTGGAGAAGTTGACTTTCTCTGGGACAGAGTAGCTGACAGGGGGCATAAATTCTCTTGGACCAATCCAAGAGGTCCCATAAGGCCAAGTAGAGCAGTCACCCCTCTGACATGGTACCCACCACCATAAGCATCTTTATAATATTGTTCCTTGCTCTGGGTATTCCTAGAACTTGATCTGTATGGTGACCTGAAAGACCTTGATGGAGATATGCGTCTATCATGGTCAGAGTCTAAAGAGAGGGAAATACAACTCTCCTCAGTGAATGGTGGAGCAGTCCCATTAGGCATCCGTGGAGGTCTTGACACCTGCAACACACATGCTACCCCAATGGTACCAACACTGATGTATCTGATGGTGCTGGTGGAAGCAGATGAGGCAGACAGATGAGAAGGCGACACGGACGGTGCTGATGGAGTTGACACAGACTGTATCAATGAAGCAGATGGAACTGCCGGTGCCATGGTGATAATTGGTGCTAGTGATATAGTGGAGGCCATTACGTTTGGAACTGGATGACACAAAAGGGAGAGTCCAGGAGCGGGAGACAAAAGATATTCTGCCACGAAAAAAGCCGGAAGCATCAATGGTACGGTTAGCAGAAATGAGTTATCAGCCACTATCACTGGAGGTGCCGGACGTGATGAGCCAGGGTCAAAGCCCTCTTTAGTAGAAGTGAAGACACTGGTCTCACTGACTCTGTTAGAGCTGGCGCCAATGGTGTCCCTTTGGATGGGTGCTGGTGAGTGAGTGTTGGTGCTTGTGACCAGACCTTGACTCAGCACCAGAGGACTTTTATTGAGCACTTTTTTGTGAGGCAAAAAGTGGTACCTTGGAGGTTTGTCAGCCTCTGAAGACAAAGATGGTTTTGAGTGCTTCAAGGAGGCAGAAGGAGAAGATAATGAGTGAAGCTTCTCACCAGAGTTTGGCTTAAAGGCTGAGGCAGCTGGAGGGGCAACCTCATGGACAAAATCTCCATCCTCTTGAGGTCAGTGTTGGGCTCGGACGAGGGCCACATGCCTTTCTTAAGGAGATGCACTCTAAGGGGAAAATCCCTTTGTTTCTTCATTCTTATCAAGAAATAGGATATTTGTCCCTCACATGTCCCTTGCCCAAGCAGACTGGGCAACTTTTGTGCTTATTGCTAACTAACTGTGCACAAGAGTTTTTGCTTTTCAAAAGCTGGCTAACCAAAGTTCAAGAGCAAGAGGGATCTCCAACTCTCGCCATGGGTGGCAAGGAAGAATTGAGAGGGAGGTGGCCACTATGCCACTTTGTCCCCTTGGCTCGGCACCCAAGGAGAGCGAGCCAGCATGCCTGCTGATAACAGTCTACGATTTGAGTGCATTGGGTGCACATACACCTACAGTGGAACATATATATGCACAATCACTTGAAGGAGAGCACTGAAATATTATCGGCAATAGTATATGCATATGGGACAGATCCTGCAAGGACAAGCAGTTGCAGACCTATTGGTAAATATGAAGCTGAAAACAGGATCACCGAATACCCATGAAACATTTATTGTATATTCAAGATGTTGCCCCTCTCTGGATAAATATTAGCCCACAAAAAGAAAAAGAGAGAAGCCTCAGCCTAGCCCATACAAAAATCAGGAATGCCAGAGAAAGGGAGCTTCCCTTTCCACTCAAGAGAGCAGCTGTTGAGGCAGCGAGCAAACTTAGCATTCCAAGAGACCATCGGGCAGAAGCATGTAACGGACTTCAATACCAGAGAATTACTGTCTTGTCTACACATGGACTTGTACTGGTTTACCTTACAGTGTGATTTTAAACCGATGTAGTTAACTGGTGCAAAAGGCCACGTGGACACCTTTTCAGGTTTAAACCAGGTTTATTTTGGCTTATCTTAAATCACTTAAGTACATGGTTAAATCAAACCAAAATAAGAACAAAAATAAAAAAATTGACCATGCATGAGTTTGCATTGGCTTAGTTACATTGGTGTGAGCTTGAGAGTTAGACAAGGCCTTGGTACAATCCCCCAGATCAGAACAGTGAGAATGCAGAGACAATACTTCTGCAAAATCTACCAGATTAACAAGAATGGGAGGGATTTTACTGACCCAATGGAAACCGGTTGAATTGCACACCAGTATATCGTTTGGGGATTTAGTATCTTGCTAGACACCCAGCCTGCTTGAGGGTCAACTAAATGACTAATTCATGGAGTAGTTCATTCAGAATCATACAAGACACTCTATGTAACTCACTCCTCTGTAATGCACAGGGATTAGTTCAGGAGAAACAATGAGGAAGAAAGTAATGGAGAAAATAGCTGAAACGGCACTCTTCTCTCCTACCCCCTTAACTTGCAGGTACTCTAGAAATAAGAATCCACAATGGGAGGAAAACTGTGTCACCAACAACGCTACTAGCTCTTCCTCTGCCTGCGCCTGTGGGGGCTTTCAACAGACAGGCATCCTAACCCTGGAGCTTTTCACCCACATCCTGGTCTAGATTTGCTGTGAATACAGCCTGCATGTCCCCACCAATGAAAGCCAGGCAGGGGGAACCATCCAGCGTAAGAGGTGGGTATCCCTCAGAAAGCAGGTAAGATTGCTGCAGGAGGAAGTGGCTCATCTGTGTAGCATCCAGGAGCCCAAGGACTTCATCAACAGGATGCACATGAAACATCTGGGATGGAGGATGAGAGCCAACCACACATTACAGCAGTACCAGAGGAGGAAGGAGAACCAGCTGCTCTACGGGGAGGAGACTGGCTGCTGGCCACTTCAGGTAGTAGGCAGTGCTCCAGCCTGTGGTCAAGAACAAATATGCTATATTGGCAACAAGAGGCGAGGATCAGACTCCAGTGACTGAGGAGAGTCCCGAAGGCTCAGAAGCTCACAGGCACCACACCCAAGATGAGGAAGTGTAGGTCAGGGACTCCCTTCTAAGGGGGATGGAGCAACTATCTGCTAACCTGATGTCCCAGGAAGTGGGCTGCAGTTGCAGAAGCTCACACATCCTTCCAATCACTACCCAGTGCTGCTCATCCACATGTGGCACTCATGATACTGCCAGGTATGACCCTGAGCAGATCAGCAGTGACTACGAGACTCTGGGAGTGAGGGTGAAGGAGTCGAGCACTTAGGTTGTGTATTCGTCCATCCTCCCAGCTGAGGTTAGGGGCTCAGGCCGAGATACAAGCAACTTGGAGATAAAGGCATCGCTGCGCACATGGTGTTGATAGGAGGGCTTCAGCTTCCTTGACTATGGGATGTGGTTCCTGGACGGAAGAGACAAGGCAACTGGACCAAGAATGGAAGAGTATCTTCATGCGCTGACTCACCAACCTAGTGAGGAGGGCTTTAAACTAGGTTCAGAGGAGACAAAAGCACACAGAAGCAAAAAAGGCAACCTTAATAGAGGGCTAGATGTCGGGGAGGGGGCGGGATGGAAAACTACAATAGGGTCAAAGAAGCAGCAAGAAGGAAATCAGTGGGGGAATCTGCTCAGCACATTAGATGTCTGTACACAAATGCAAGGAGTAAGGGGAATGAACAGGAAGAATGGAATGATTAGTAAATAAGCTATATTATGATTTAACTGACATTATACATCAAGAATATATACACTTGTTCTGAGGTCCAGAAGGAGGCGAGAGGCAGACCAGCTGAAAGTCTTTGGGTAACGATAAAAGACGGAAAAAAAAGGGGTGACATCATGGTAGGGCAGGGGTAGGCAAACTTTTTAGCCCGAAAACCACATCTGGGTGGGGAAATTGTATGCAGGGCCATGAATGTAGGGCTGGGACAGGAGGTTGGTGGGCTGGAGGGGGTGTGGTGTGCAGGAACGGGCTCAGGGCAAGGGGTTAGGGTGCAGGAGTGGTGCGGGGCTCAGGGCAGGGGGTGCGGAGTGCAGGAGGGGGCTAAGGGCAGGGAGTGTGCAGTGTGGGAGTGGTGTGGCAGAGGCTCAAGGCAGGGGGTTCGGAGGCTCAGGGTTGTGGATTGGGGTGCAGGAGGGGTTCGGGGTGCAGGCTCCAGCCCGGCGCCGCTTACCTCAAGCAGCTCCAGGGTGGCAGCTGCGCGCAGAAGGGCTAAGGCAGGCTCCCTGCCTGCCCTGGCCTCGTGCCGCTCCCAGAAGTGGCCAGCATGTCCAGCAGTGGTTACTGGGGAGGTGGGGGGGCAGGCAGCTCCACCGTGCACTGTCATCACCTGCAGGTACACCCCCAAAGCTCCCATTGGCCGCGGTTCCCCATTCCCAGCCAATGGGAGCTGCGGGGTGAGGTGCCTGCAGGCGAGGACAGCGCATGGAGCCCTCCACCTCCCTCCCCCGGGGCCGCAGAGACGTGGTGCTGGCTGCTTCTGGGAGCAGCGTGGAGCCAGGGCAGACAGGAAGCCTGCCTTAGCCCCCCTGCTCCATAGGGCTGGCAATCCCGCGGGCCAGATTGAAAGCCCTGACGGGCCGGATCCAGCCCACGGGCCATAGTTTGCCCTCGCCTGTGGTAGTGGGTCTATTATAGACCATCAAATCAGGAAGAGGTGGATGAGGCATTTCTAGAACAAATAACAGAAATATCCAAAACAAGACCTGGTAGTACTGGGGGACTTTAACACACCAGATATCTGTTGGAAGAGTAATACAGCAAAACAAAATTTCTAGTATGTTCTTGGAATGTATTGGGGACAACTTTTTGTTTCAAAAGGTGGAGAAAATAACTAGGGGGACAGCCATTTTTTACTTGATTCTGACCAATAGGGAGGAATTGGTTGTAAATCTGACGGCGGGAGGCAATTTGGGTGAATGTGATCATGAAATAATAGATTTCATGATTCTAAGACAAGGAAGGAGCGAGAGCAGCAGAATAAGGACAATGGGATTTCAAAAAAGCAGACTTTCAAAAAATTCAGAGAAATGGTAGGGGTAAGGTCCCATGGGAAGGAAATCTAAGAGAAAAAGGAGTTTGGGAGAGCTGGCAGTTTCTCAAGATGACAATATTAAAGGCACAATTTCAAACTATCCTGATGTGAAGGAAAAAAAATAGAAAGAATAGTAAAAGGCCAATAAGACTCCATCAAGAGCACTTTAATGACGTGAAACTCATTAAGGAATCCTACAAAAAGTGGAAACATGGACAAATCGCTAAGAAGTAGTACAAAAGAATAGCACAAGCATGTAGGGACAAAATCAGAAAGGTTAAGGCACCAAATGAGTTACACCTAGCAAGGTACATAAAAGGCAATAAGAAGAGGTTCTTTAAATACATTAAGAGCAAGAGAAAGACAGAGAACAGTATAGGTCCTCTACTTAATGGAGAAGAATTAATAACTGATGACATCAAGAAAGCTGAGGTGTTTAATTCCTCTTGTGCTTCAGCCTCCACTAAAAGGGCTAATATTGACCAGATACTCAACATAATTAACATTAACAACGAGGGTAAAAGAAGGCAAGACAAAAATAGGGAAAGATCAGGTTAAAGAATATTTAGACAAGTTAGATGTATTCAAGTTAGCTGGGCCTGATGAAATTCACCTTAGGGCACTTAAGGAACTAGCTGAAGCAATCTCAGAACTGTTAGCAATTATCTTTCAGAACTCATGGAGGACACATGAGGACGAGGAGAATTGAAGGAAGGCAAACTAGTACCTATTTTTAAAAGGGGGCAACAAAGAGGACCTGGGCAATTATAGACAAGTCAGCCTAACTTCTATACCTGGAAAGATACTGGAACAAATTATTAAACAAGCCATTTGTAAGCATAGAGAGGATGATAGGGTTATAAGGAATAGCCAGCATGGATTTGTCACAAACAAATCATACCAAACCAACCTAACTTCCTTCTTTGCCAAGGTTACTGACCTCGTAGATAGAGACAAAGCAGTACTCATGATATAGGTGGACTTCAGTAAGGCTTTTGATGTAGTCCCACATTCTCATAAGCAAACTAGGGAAATGTGGTCTAGATGGAATTACTATAAAGTGCGTGTACACCTGGTTGAAAGACCTCACTCAAAGAATAGTTATCAATTACTGTATATTCTTGATCATAAGCCAATCTGTTTATAAGCCGACCCCCTCCCCAAGATGGATAAGTAATAATGGAAATTTTTTATGACCCATTCATAAGCCGACCCTGTAATTCAGGGGTCGGCAAACTTTGGCTCCTGGTCCATCAGGATAAGCCGCTGGCGGGCCGAGACAGTTTGTTTACCTTGAGCGTCCACAGACACGGAGGTAAACTTAAGTAAACAAAGTGTCCCGGCCCACCAGCGGCTTACCCTGATAGATCGGGACAGCAACTGGGGGGGGAAATTTGGGGGGGGGGAATGGAGAGGGGGGGAAGAGAAGCTGAGGGTCAGGGGAGTAACCCCTGTGACCACCCCCCACATGACCCCACCCCTAGCCTGGGACCCCCACACTCTCCCCATCCCTTCCCACCTTAGCTGGGGAGGGCTAGGTGAGGATGTCTCTGGCCTGGCTGGAGCTGCTCCGGCAGGCTGGGCAGTGCAGCCACAGCCTGCTTCGGTGGGCTAGACCGGGTGGCACGGCCGCAACCTGCTTTGGAGCGTGGGGCCGGGCGGCGCGGACACAGCCTGCCAGCCCCGGAGCTGCAGCTGCTTTGGAGGCTGGGGGGAGAACAGCGTGGCCAGAAGCGGAGAGACACCTCTTCCCTTCTGGTTCTGCTGGCTGTGCTGCCTCCCTTTGCTCCCTCTGTTGGGGGGAGGGGCTGGGTCCCACCTCTCCCTCTCTATGCCCATTCATAAGCCGATCCCCTTCTCTGATGCTTCCCTTTTTTACTAAAAAAAATTCGGCTTATGAACGAGTATATACAGTATTCTCTTTCAACCTGGAAGGGCATGTATAAGGAGGTCCTACAGGGATCAGTCCTGTGTCTGGAACTATTCAATATCTTTAATGACTTGGATAATGGAGTGAAGAGTATGCTTATAAAATCTGTGGATGACACCAAGCTGGGAGGTGATTAACAAACAAACTTGACAAATTAGAGATTTGATCTGAAATCCATAAAATGAAACTCAATAAAGACAAGTGCAAAGTACTAAACTTACGAAAGAAAAATCAAATGTACAACTATAAAAATGGGGAATAACTTGGTTAGGTGGCTGGAAAGGAGCTGGGGATTATAGTGGATCACAAATTGAATGTGAGTCAACAATGTGATGCCGTTGCAAAAAGTCTAATATTGTGGGGTGTATTAACAAGAGTGTCTTATGGGAGGTAATTGCCCCCACTCTACTCAGCGCTGGTGAGGCCTGAGCTCGAGTACCCTGTCCAATTCTGGACACTTTAGGAAAGATGTGGACAAACTGAAGAACACCCAGACGAGAGCAACAAAAATGATAAAAAGTTTAGAAAAAAAATGGCCTATGAAGAAAGGTTAAAAAAAACTGGATATGTTTAACGTTGAGAAAAGCGGACTGAGGACCTAATAACAATCTTCAAATATGCTACGGAGCTAATATAAAGAGGACGGTGATCAATTGTTCTCCATGTCCACTGAAGGTAGCACACGAAGTAATGGGCTTAATTTGCAGTATGAGCGTTAGATTAGATCAGAAGTCCCCAAACTGTGAGATGCGCCCTAGGGGGCACAGAGGAACATTCGAGGGGGCGCGGCAGGGCCTGGGACAGCCCTCACACGAGGCGGGGCGGGAGCGACACCCAGAACCACTCCGTTCCCAGCTCTGCTGCGGTCCTGGCTCCCCGCCCCCAGCCTCGGTCCCTTACCTTGGCCTGGCCATGGCTCCGTACACAGCCTTGGCCCTGGCCCCTGGCTGCAGCTCTGTTCCTGGCCCCAAACCCACCCCCAGCTGTGGCCCCAGCCTCGTCCTGCTTACCCCTGTCCCACTCCCTCCCCCCAACCCATGGCCATGGCTCCGGGAGGGCAGGGGCAGGGACATGGACAGGGGAAGGGGAGGGGGCGTGACCCTGAGCATTTCAAGACCACTGGGTTAGATACTAGGACACACTTTCTAACTACAAGGATAGTTTAGTTCTGGAATAGGCTTACAAGGGAGGTTGTGGAATCCCCAACATTGGAGGCTTTCAAGGACAGGATGGACAAAACCCCTGTCAGGAATGGCCCAGGTTTACTTAGTCCTGCCTCAGCAAGCCGGGAGAGATGGATTTGATGACCTCTCAAGCTCCCTTCCAGTCCTACACATATTTCTATGAATGACTCTTTCAGAAGAGGATCTCCTGAGGAATTCTGCAATTCCAGACTTTTTAAATGTGTGTCTATTCTAACATTTTGACTAGAACTGGTTGGGAAATGTTTTTTCCTTGGGATAAATTATTGACATTTTGTTGAAAAGATGAAAGCTGAAATGTTCTGGTTTTCAGTTACCGAAAACTGGGGGGGGGGGGGCGGGGAGGGGAAGAAAAGAAAAAAAAAAAAGAAAGAAAAGTTGATACTTTGCGCAAACATTTTCATTCAGTCAAGAAAATTATTTTCCATTGAAAAAAGTTTCGACCAGCCCTAATTTTGACACCATATGGGGTTGTGTTTGCTTGCAGGAACATAACCTGTAGGCAGCAGCTGCACCTAACAAATGACTCAGTCACAGTGAACAGACTTTACTAGTGGCATACATGGCTTTTTAAAAAGAACTGCACCACAGTTAAGCAGTATTTCTCCAAGATCTAACTGCTTAGGTCAGTTAAAATCTCGATGCTTTTATTTTGATTTTACTTGACCCCTTTTTACCCCTAGATCTCTGGGGAAATGACTTAGGTTGATGTATGCAGTGTAGTTGTAGCTTTGTCGATCCCAGGACAGAGACACAGAGAAGGTGGGAAGTTGATCCAATAAAAGATATAACTTCACCCACCTTGTCTCTCTAATACGTTGGTGTGTTTTTCCACAGTAGCTCCAAACATCAATACATCTTCTACAATGACCTAACATAAGTTTTTCCCACTTTCTTATGGAACATGCTTTAGGATGAAAAAATATCAAAGGTAAATGGGTGAGGTCTTTCTCGGGGGAGGGAGGGGGGAAAGAGAGTAATTAAGCTTGGCTAATAGTGAACTTTTGGTCCAGTTTTATTAGTCATTTTCCAGATATGACATTCAGTACACTGCGTCACTGTGTATCAGCCAGTTTACTTGTTAGTGCATCAAATTTAGATGTGTGGTAGTGTTCACCCTTGATTGTCTTGTTCAAGTTTCATAGAAGTTAGAAGGGAAATCCTAACACAGTCACACCTGTGGAATTCATTGCCAGTTTGTGGAATCATGGAGCCCTGACTCTGATCAATGGGGCAGTTCACACCTCTTAGAGCTATTGTTTCAAGCAATCTGCCAACTCAACATGGTACTGGTTTACATTCACCCCTGGAGTAGCAAATTATTCTATGTTAATGAAATGGGAAATCAATATTTACTACATAAAAGTGTAAGACAAGTGTCCTGATTAACAATCTACTCACTGGACTGACAATTCAGTGTAAAGACAATTTATTGTACAACAGCCAACTTCCACACTTCTCTTGCCAACTTAATATTATGAACGGCAGCTTCTTTATATTATCACTGGGCACATCCCACACAAAGTAAAGCAGTGAACGGCCTCTCCAACCACGTTTTAATAAAGAGGGTAATCTGATACAAATTAGATGAGGGATTTTCCATGTCAGCTCTACACTTCAGTGTTTCGTTGAGCTTTCAGAAATGCGTTAGGGTTGAAAAAAGCATCAGTAAGGAAAGAAATGTAGTGGTATTGTCTCTTCAGCAATCAAACCTGTAATAGTCAAGGACTAAGAACTACCTAGACCTTTTGCATGATTCTTTGGCATTTTGCTACTGTAGACAGACTGGCTGTAATATTAAATCTAAACCAAAAGGAAGGTTCAAAAGGCAACCAGGAAGCCCAATAGGCTCAGGGTGACCATACATCCCGTTTTGGCCAGGACAGTCCCTTTTATTAGCCATGATCAGTTGGCAAGAACAAAACATGACAAATGCCCACTTTTATTTAAAAAAAAAAAAAAAAAGGTGTGGTGTGGTGAGGAGGAATATAAGCAGAGATGACAGCCCTGTGCAAGGGGGAGGCAGGGTTTGAGTGGTCAGTGATAGTCCCACCGGGGGGGAGGGGTGGGGAAGGGAGCTCGGGCAAGCAGCTGGGGCCAGCCCCAGGGGGAGGGGGGCAGCCTTGGGCAAGTGGTTTGGGGGGAGCTTGGGCCAGCTCCACATGGTGTTCTGTTTTCCCCTTGCGAAATATGGTCACCCTAAATAGGCTAGCATAACTGGGTATTAATTCCCTAGAAACATACAGTACAGAAATAAGGTGGAGTGAGGAAGGGTATATTTAATTCCTACAGAATTAATTTTCGAGTAGCAAGTTCCTTAGGAGAGGGCATTGTCAAGGAAATCAGTGACCAGCAGAAGTTAATGGCCTGAGGCCAAATTCCCACCATGGAGGCCAAATTCACATTAAACTCCCAGGAAATGACCTAGGTCTCAATAATGATTGCTTAATTCAAATTCTAAGCAGGAGCAGAAAATGCTAGTAGAACTGAACCGTCACACAGTTTCAAAGAATGTGAGCATATTCTATTTTCACTGTTTTATTTTATTGGGAATTGATTTCTTTCAGGAACAGGAGAGCTCTTAATATGCTTACTGTAAGTGCATTTGTATTATACATATTGAAAAAAAGTTCCATGAGGAAAACATAGCTAATGCGAACTTAAGTTAGCAACTCCACAGTCCCAAGATCCACTCTGACCACGTATCAAGCTGGCCCCATTCAACAAATGCCAGCAGCTGCAGAAAAGTAGTACCACCACCTCAGAAGAACTTTACCTGAAAAGCCAGCTGCTGAGTGACACAGACAAGCATCTTATGTGATCCTAGTCAATTTCACTCAACAGCAACCATTAGGTAAAAGCACTTTATATGCAATGCTATTCTTTTCCTCTGCAGCTGTCAGTCTCACTCTTTTAGGGTGACCAGATGTCCCGATTTTATAGGGACAGTCCTGATATTTGAGGATTTGTCTTCTATGAGTGCCTATCGCCCCCCACCTCTGTCCCGATTTTTCACACTTGCTCTCTGGTCACCCTACACTCTTTGAGAAGGAGAGAGACACAAAGAAGTCACAAAAGGACAGATCCCCTCTTTCCCCAGGGCCCCTCCCCTCAAACTGATAAACACCCTATACTTTTAAACAGTGTTTGATAAGATCATATTACATTCTTATGACCTGAATAAAACAAAATTATTTTGACCTTATGAAGTTTTTACACTAAAAGCAAGTAACATCAGTATTTAAAGATACTGTGCATTATACTTGAAGATTTCCATCATATAAAGAAAAGTCAGTTACTCATCAAGTTTTCTTTTAAGTGATCAAATGTATTAATATCAGAAGTAACAAAATTTGTCTGAAACCATCTGATACCGAAGCAAGAACCGTAGATGCTTTCAGCATAACAGAAACAATACTCATGCAAATATCTTATCTTCTTGTTAGTGCTTTAAAAGACTTGGTACAGTGCCAGAAAGTTAATTGCTTTTGAATGCTATAGGTTGCTTTTCAATGTATTTCCTTGATATGCAATGACTAGAGCTGGTTGCATTGCATGTGTAATTAACATTCGCTGGAAATGATGTCCTCTTTCTATTCACAAATTGGTCCAGATTTCTACTAACACACATGGCAGATTTGCAAACATTTTCACAACTACCCAGTACGATCTCCAAATACTGACACACCATTAATGACGACCCAACAAATGCGATTATGGCCTCTGTAATTTCTTAAGTTGCTTCCTTTCTAAAAGAAATGAACCTCCACAATTTTTCCTACCCTCCCACCAAAAAAAAAAATAATGCACAAAATTGCTTCCATATCCACTGTCTTAGTTCTGAAAATCCTATTCTGTTCTCTAACCTGGATTCCTACTTAATAGCATATGGGCTACTATTATTTTTAAGGGAGTAATAATACTCAGGGTCTGATTTTTAAGAGGCACTGAGAACGTGCAGCTCTCATTGACTAAAATCTGCACCTCAGACGGGAAAAACAGGCTCATGGTCTATGTTCTTACTACACAAAATTGTGTTAAAAAATGATTTTTATAATTTCAGAAACATGTTCTTGTCACTCTTTTCAGTGGCAATTAAGAAACATCAAGTGTCATGTTGGAATCTCTCCAAGGTATGAGAAACAAAATACTCTAAAAATATGCACTGAAAGCATCAGCCGGAATATTACTCTGATCTGAGAGAAAAAGCAGTGCTGCATTTCCTTCCGTAGGTACCAGGCCCTTTCAACTACTTCTGTTTCTCTACATAACTAGTTAGCAGGAAGTGGCTGAAACCCCCCGCACCTCTCCTCAACATAAACAGTGAACGCTAGAAGAAAGAGTTGGTCGCCATCCAAGTATTCTTATGAAATACGTTTTGATTACTTCAAGATTATGATTTCCTAGATACCATCAATTCAAAGATTCGGAATGTTAAACCCCGGGTCAGTTCAACTAACTTTCAGGACAGTTATATAGCCAGTGGATATTTAAAATAAAATTAAATTGAATTTAAAAAGCCTGAAAATGGGACACAGCAGCTTCACATAGCTACATTCCTCCTACAAGAAGCATAAGACCATAGGAATTGACATACTGGATCAGGCGTAATCCAGTACACTGTTTCCAGCAATGGCCAGGACCAGATGATTTAGAGGAAGGTGTAAGAACTCTACAGTAGGAAGACGTGCCATAATCTGCACCCCACAGAGGTGGTCTCCCTGTCTCTAAAATGTAGAGATTGGCTAAGGCTCTCTCTCTACCAGAAATGCTACAGCAACACAGCTGCACAGCAGCAGCTGCACTGCTGTGGGGCTGTTTTTCCATCACTGCAGTAAAGTCAACTCTCTGAGAGGTGGTTGCTAGGTCAACAGAACAATTTTTCCATCAATCAAGCAGAGTGTACGCCCGGGCTTAGGTTGGCTTAATTACATCACACAAGGTGTTAATTTTTTCATCGTCCTGGAGGAATTAATTTCAGCAATTTCTGTTAAGCTGACCTAACTTTGCAGCATAGACCAGCCCTGAAGCACAAGGTTTAATATCCCTTCCAAAAATTTTGCCTTAATTATAACAACACTGGATATTCCTGGTAGCAAAGCAGCCATGCCAAGTAGGAAAGCACTTTTTTTTAATTATTATTAAAAGGACCTATTTTTCTGTTACCTCAATATAAATCAGGAGTAATTCCCCTTAAACCAACAGATTTAAACCTACATTGGTGTAAAACTGGTGAAAGATCAGAATCAGGTCCTTTAACATATTCCAAAACAACATTAGTACTGAATTAAAAAAACCCAAAACTTACAAATTCTGTGAGGGTGAATCAGCAGCAGGAATGCACAGATATTTCACTCCCTGTATAAAGTAGTAAACAGGCATGAGAACACAACATTAAGAAAAAAGCATAATGGTCACAGATCAATGGGCAAATTCTGCTCTAGTATTTGTGCAGCTCCATTGATTATGAAAGAATTGTAGTATTGTAAGTAACTGCAGATTTTGTCTCATCTGCCCAGATTTAAAAAGACAAGGTGGGTGAGGTAATATCTTTTATTGGACCAACTCCTGTTGGTGAGAGAGACAAGTTTTCAAGCTTATACAGAGCTCTTCTTCAGCTCTGTGTAAGCTTCCATATGAGGAGAGATTAAAAAGACTGGGACTGTTCAGTTTGGAAAAGAGATGACTAAGGGCGGATATGACAGACATCTATAAAATCATGACTGGTGTGGAGAAAGTGAATAAGGAAGTGTTATTTACCCCTTCACATAGCACAAGAACCAGGGGTCACCCAATGAAATTAATAGGCAACAGGTTTAAAACAAACACAAGAAAGTACTTCTTCACACTATGCACAGTCAACCTGTGGAACTCATTGACAGGGGATGTTGTGAAAGCCCAATGTATAACTGGGTTCAAAAAAGGATTATACACATTCAGGGAGGATAGGTCCATCAATGGCTATTAGCCAAGATGGTCAGGAATGCAACCCCAAGCTTGGGGGTCCCTAAGCCTCTGACTGCCAGATATTGGAATTGGAGAACAGGGGATGGATCACTCAATAATTGCCTGTTCTGTTCATTCCCTTTGAAGCATCTGGCATTGACCTCTGTCAGAAGACAGGATACCAGGCTAGATGGATGATTGGTCTGACCCAGTATGACCATTCTTATGTGATGAACCCACCCACCTTGTCTCTCTAATATTCTCGGACCAACGCTGTTACAACACCACTGCATACGGACTTAAAAAGTTGTTTTCAGAAATGTTTTGTTGCTAAGGAACAGACAGCTTAGTCATGTTTACACCAAAGAGCCTTAAGTGAATTCTTTAAACGGCAGCATCTTTATTAGAAAGGCGTAAAACTTTTGTTATATTCATCAGCTTAAACATGTTATTCTTGTTATGTTTCATTGGAAACTAGTCGCATCTTATACAGTTCTCACTTTGTCAAAATGAATGCTGAAAATGAAATTTGAGAAAAACTTTTTTCTCGTGCAGAATGCCACATTCAGTTGTTTTTCCCTTACATATTTAGCAACACAAAGGGCATTTTGGAAGAGGAATCGGTTATTTTTTGAAAGCGATGACTTTAAAACTCAGGCGTATCTTCCAATAAGAAGTCCTCACTTTATTAGTCAGCTATTATTGTAACGAATTATGTACCGAAATAAGGAACTGCAATATATATTCTTAGAAGAACTCTGATCTGAAAAGTCAAGTAGGCAATGCCTTTTCAGGAGTGTTTTACAAAAGACCACAGAAACAAGTTTAAAAAATGAGCTTGGACAATAAAGTGACAAAGTAATAGATAAATAACAAATAAAAAGAGCGATGACAATAGAAGTTAGTACTCCATACGAACATGCTGTAGTTTTAAATATACCTAGTAACTTCCCTCTCCAGGGACATCTCCAGGATCTCAGATGGTGATCAGGCTCATCATGACCTCCTCAAATATACACCTCTCCCCAGGCTATGATCTCCAACCCCACCTCTGGCTATTCCACACCTGAGCCAACAAACCACTGATGGTGCAACAGCTATGTTCTCCATCTGAAGAACCAGAGGTAGTACGTCAGAGCAAGCCAATGCATTCTTCACAGCCACTCCACTACCGCTTTCCAACCTCTTCCTGGCCCTTTGAGCCATCTGTGGATTGTCAACTTGTTTCCTCCTGAAGTGTGTCACAGAGTATAGCTGGTGAACTGTCAATGGTTCACTGACTAAGTGGCACAGCCAGAGTGTGGGGATTATTGGAAATGTGGAAGGCATAGACGGGGGAAATCATGACTTAGGGAGAGGGAAATATTTGAAGAGGGGTTTACAGTGAGAAAGCGCACAATCTCAGCTGAACTCCTGCAGAGTGGGAGCTGGTGATATTTCGGGAGGGTAAAGTGGGGAGAGTTGTGTGGACATGATAAAACATGGTTGTGGGGAAAAGAGATGAGATTCAGCTGGTGAACCATGGAGGCTGGACAGCTAAATGGCATCTCTGATATCTGTCAAAAAATGAAAACCGTTAAACATGGCAGCCACCCCCACTTGAATCAGGGCAAAGCAGCCCTAGTGTGCTTGCAAGGATAATAACCCTTACGGAGTCAAGATGGCTAGCAGAGATGCACTCAACTGGTGGTAGAACAATCTGCATATAAAACAACAGATTGCTAATATCATGGATTCTCCAGACTAGACAATGCTACAGTATAGATCTGGTATCATTACCTCCTTACAGAGGTATTCACCATGAAGCTTTAGCTTTGAACTTAAGAGGACTGCTCAAATGAGTAAATTTTATAGAATTAGACCCTACATTTGCTGAAGCTTGGCAATTTACCTTTTCAGGTCATATTAAATACTCTCTCCTTTGGACAATTCAGTACCAGGAGCCCAGTACTCATTATCTACCCTTCAACAAGGCAGAACACAGGAATGAAAAGAAGGGGGGAGGGGAGAGAGAGAAGGAAACATATTGAGGCCAGCATTGTACCATGCAATTAAGGTTCCAATCCTGCATCCCATACTCATTTAAGTAGTCCCACTGATTGCAGCAGTTATCACACATGCTGAATGCTTACAGTAGCTGAACTAAGAGGGGCTTTCAGAAAATGTTCACTTTAAAAGAAGAAGTACTGTCAGTTTTACAGCACACAGTGTTCTTTTCTGTCACAGCTGGCTGATTCCCATTCTGCATGATGCTAAGAGGGACGTGAATTCAGAGCTACCACAGAACCACACGTAAGCATGAAACTAGCCTACGAGAGACCACATATTGTGCTAAATAGCTCCTCCAAGGCCTGATCCTGGAAGGTACAACTCCCAATAAAGCCAATGGGAGTTGAGCACCTCTCATTGAGTGTATCACTTCTCAGGATCAGAAGTTTAGTCAGGTTAACTGGGCCATTCAACATATAAAGGTTCTGGAAGTCTAAGCTTTACCAATGCGTGACACCTTAGAGCATTTTGGAAGGTGGTGCTAATGAATTCCCCACCCCAGGCCTCCCAGGAAATCCCCCCCTCCTCCAATAGGAAAATGACAATTATGGGTGGGATCTCAAAAATGCTCAGTGTTGGCCTCTCTCTGTCCCACTGAAATCAACAGTAAAGCTCCCAATTACTTCAACTGGAGCACAGTTAGAACATTGCTGACCAACTTTTTAAAATCCTACCTTATAAACAAACAGATTTGATCCTAGATAGTTTAAAAATCTTAGAATCAAAAGCATTCATTTTAATTGCACGAATAAAATAGAGGGACTATACTGGTTGGTATTGGGCAGGTGTTTGTAAATGAAACACTTGGGCCACTGTCCAACAGAGATATTTATATGTCGCTGTTGATAACAAGACTTGCCACGCTGCATTCGCTTTTCTTCATGCACTTTTGATATTTTTACAAACTTAGTGCCCCCCCCCCTTTTTTTTTAAGATATTGGAAACAGGAAGTTATTTAATTTCTGAGCCCTCTTGTCTATGTGATAATTAAAAAAAAACATCCGAGATCGTAGTGTTCTTATGCAGTTATGCCCCAGAGACATCACTGTCTTTCCTGTGTATGTACAATGCAGATAACATCTAAGAATTGTCCCAAAGGGACTCTAAGAAAAGCAGAACAGTTTGTGTCAACGTAACAAGTAAATACTCTAGACTAAGATTTTCAGATGCTCATGGCTGGTTCATTAGTGTGCAACTATGCCATAGGCTTCACAATTTCAGTAGTTAGTGGCGTTTGCAATTTTAGAATCTTCAGCAAAGACCAAGCCAAAGGAGGAAGCAAAAACATCACTGAAGTGTCTGTTTCCTTGCTTGGGTATGTGCTCATCATGACAACACAGAGTCTGTGCCTGATCATAGATTGCTGAAGCCAATGGGATGACTCCCAATGCCTCTATGGGCCTTAGAGCCTTAGTGATTTATTCAGGAAGCTAGAATATTGCTAGAAAATGTTAAGAATAAACCCTACTATAAGATTTAACAGGATTTAAATTAATAATATTAACAAAGATGGGGCAGGCAAAGTAAACATTAAGTGTATGTGTATAACTCAGTATTTCTTTCAAAGGGAAACTTGCATTTTGTCATCTGGTAGAACAATAGATGGATTTTTCAGTGAAAAAAAGTGGATTTAGGTTCCAGCAGATCAGTTCCACTCATTAAATATTTGCCCTTCTCAAAAATGAAATGTTTTGTTTAGGTCAGAGATAAAACCTTATTACAAGAGTTGATGAAAAAGCAAATATTATTATAAATCCAATGTGAAGGAATGAATCCACATTAATTAATTACTGCTGCAGTTGGTATATTCACAATGAAATATTCCTTCAACTGATATCTTGCATGCCAACATTTTTCTTCTTCTTTCTCCCTCCAAACAAACCCGTCCCTGGATTAAATCAAACCAGCTTTTTCATCAAACTAAAATTAAATATTTTCTCGGAGTTATGAAAAATTACACACATACATTGCTGTAAATCAAATCGAATTCTATGCTCCAGCTGAAAAAAACCAAACCTTCAGCAGTTCACCACACAAGTTCAAGTGTTCGTACAAACTTCCTAGATCTGTACATAAGCAGAATAACCAACTACACCACAGTGCCTTTCTCATGGCCACTTCTAAATTCAATGCTATATATTCTCCAACTGTTATTTCTAACTCCTTAACATCACCCCACCCACAACCTACATTTTTTTAAGATGTTTTCTAAGGTTATCGATATTAGTTAGTTTTCGTATGATGCCAGAATCAATTGAGGTCATGCATGTTTCTTCCAGTGCAGTTAAAGATACATGATAGACTGGAGAGCCAATATACTAAAAGATCATTTTATTTTCAGTTTTCTATTTCAGCAGACAGAGTAACCACCAAAACTAGAATTTTGTCTCTTAGGCCCTGAAACTAAAGGCTACAGTTAAACCGATACAGTGAGAGCTAACAAAACCAGAACAAGTATTCTGATTTCAAGATTGTCAAAGCTGAAACAAGCGAGAGTTAAGTAAAATTTCTAAAATTCACTGTTATTTGTGAAACAATACTATGCTTGCACCATTTTGCCAAACATCGTAAAATAAAGCCAAACCCATTACACAGTATCTCTCAAGTTTTCAAAAATGAAAAACAAAATTTAAATATATATTTTATGTAGCCAGGGTTTACACTGAGAGCTAATAAAAACTTATCAACTGAAGAGCAAATATGTTATAACTTCTAATTATTTTGGTGTCATTATGTATAAGATCTGAACACTGCATACTTGTTTAATGTTTGGAATATTCAATGAAACTGTAATAAAATCTCTCTCTCATTTAGAATGTTATTAGCTTTTTTTTAAGTCTTCTATAAAGTATTAAATATAATCCAAAAATGTAATGCACAAGAAAAAAAGTACAGGAAAAACAATGAGCATCTTTTATGACCCAGTTTAATTTTTTTCTATTCTACTTATCTGTGGCTAATTTGAAATGAAAAAAAATAAGTGGATGTTATTTTCCTAACTTAATTTTATCAATCAAACTTAAAAAACAATTTGAACTTTCCTATGCAGAACAAGACTTTGCAGTAGCAAAATGATGCAATCACATCTAGTGCAGTTGAGATAGTAGGTTAGTATGTGAGAATGGGAAATCCAAACAGCACATTGCAGATTTCACCTTGACAAAAGCATTACCAAGAATCAGCTAATAGAAGCATGACAAAACATATATGTCTTGTTATTTCTTCAGGTTACAAACATAGGATAGTTAGTGAATTCAGAGTGTCTTTGATTTTAACAAAGAATGATGCTTGATTAACAAACTATAAATAAATAGTATTGTATGGTGTATTCAGACGTATAAAAAAAATCTAATAAAGTATTTGGGTGGTTTTGCTTTAACGTTTTTGAGTAATCTAGCAACACTCTGTCGAGGGAGGGAAAAGAGTTATAGAACTTAAAAAAAACAGACTCATAATGCATAGTAACACTCAAGATAGAGTTTGACTTCAATGCTCTATCCCCTTTGAGAGTTGTCCTCTGTTTTGTAACATCTCAATTTCTAGTCAATCAGTGATGGGAGAGAGAGAGAGAGAGAAATACGAACCCTGAGTTGTCCAAAAACACCACCACAATTTCTATTCTAAAATCATTATTTTTTAAAGATAAATGTTACATTTTTGGCATTAAACTTCTCGGTATTTAAATTTATGTAAAGATACCATCAACGACTTCCAAGAAATTCTTTTTTTTTCTTTTTTTTAAAAAACAACCAAAACCCCTCAGCTTAAATTTGTGAACCCAGATGCAAATAGGAAACCTCTAGCACCTGGCAAGTTCTTTCAGGTTAGTCAAAAGCCATGTGTTAATCTGACTTGTCACATCAACAGATGAGGATGGGAGTACTTATTTTTGTTCAGGGGCATTTCAGCAAAAAAGCTAAAGTGGGAAACAGCCAGCAGATAAGGTTTCCTCAAGGCAAACCAGCAAGAGGTTACCAAGAGTTTTGTCCAGTACAGCTACAGAACCACCTAACTGAAAACTAGTCAACCGTTGTTTGTCCTTTCAGTTACTTTCTGGAGCAGTTACAAATGCTGTTGATTTTATTAATGACTCATAGAAAACACATTTATGTTTCAGCAATAACCATTAATTGACCACATTGTAAAGTTATTTCATGTTTGCTTTTGAGAGCATCATAAATACATGAAATAGACTTATGGGAAATCTGATCTACTGAAGCTGGGAAGGTCCTGTAATATTTATTTTTAATAATAAAGTAGCCTTTTTATATTCACAGCACTTGATTACATAAGGGATCTCACAGCAATCTTATGAAGTATTTTCAGATTTTTTAAAAAAGTCATTAAGATCAGAAACAGCTATCTCTCTTTTTAGAAATGAAAAGTAACATACTTTCCACATCTTTTCCTAGGTGGAAGTTGAAGGGCTTATTGTGTTCCAGTGAATGTGGTATTCAGAAGACTGCAGTCAATGGGTCAATACTGACCCATACTTTCAACAACCTAACCCCTAGTAGAGGTGCCTCATTAGTGGAAAGATTCCAAAACCACCTTTCCACCAGATGTTAGTGCTACCCAACAAAGGCTGGAGTTCACCTGGAAGGTGGAATAACTAGGGAAACCAAAGAATGAACTGAGTCAGTATATCACCTCAGCAGTCTCCACCAGAGATGACTAATGTTGAGTGCCCAACTTGAGACACTACAAGGAACCAATATCAAGAGGGCGAATGCTCAGCACTTCCTGGAATTCAGCCCTCTTTCAGGTGTCTCATAATGGACATACAAAATCACTAGTCACTTTTGAGAAATTAGGTCAGAGTTCCCAACTCCTCATGAACTAAGCCAAAGTCAGAAGAACTGTATTTTAAATAAAGGAGTCTTCTCGCACCACTACAGCTGAAAGAAAAATGGTAACTATTTTGCTCAGCACAGTCTTTGGAAACCTCTCATAGGGAAATTCTTACCATGAATAAGCAGTGAAATTATATGAAAAATACATTTTTTTATTTAAAATGAGCACTTCTGAGCTTCCTCTTGATTGTGACCTGACCTGACTGTTGAAGAATGACAATTTGTGACATTGGTTGAGGTAGGAGCCCATTGGAAGAGACTCAAACAGAACAGTTTCAATCTGACTTTAATTACTTATTGAATAACTGGAAGAACTAATTTTCATTGTGGTAGCATGATAATGACTTGGAAATTGCATTTTGTTGTATGCTATCTGGCCAGCAGAATGCACTCATTAAGAGTCCCCTAAGATTTTCGCCTACATACAAATAGATTGCAGAGCCAGTGTACAGAATGTGCTACACAATCATGACTAAAGGATACGTTTCTTCTCATCGGTTCCTTAAGAAGCAATTTTTACTTACAAATAGCTTCTTGCATCTCAAGAACTGCTCCATGTTATATAGTACAAAAGCTGTATTTTTTTTAAAGGTCTGGAGGTTTACACATAATGAACAGCATCAGTCCAGATCTAGCTTGAACTCAAAAAAAATGCATGATTGATTGGTTTCCTAATATTTCGCTATTTAGCCATCATGTGTCAGAGCAATGATGCACTTCTAGTCCAAACCAAAGACTTACGGGTTGGTTTCTGAGTGTGGATATTCCCTTGAGATTACAGAGCTAAAGAGAGAATGCTGAAGCTTAGTTATCTTCTGCACCTGTAGTTATACCAATTAGGGAGATGGAAATTGCTTCTTTCATCTTAACCCAGGGTTTCCCCCAAGAATTTTGGAAATCTCCTTAAGTGTATCAAAGGAGGGGGGAGGCTATTTCAAATCTAAAGTTAAAGGTGGTGGTGGAAGCTTTCAGGACAGGGAACGTGGTATTAGAAAACTGAAACACACTGTGGCTATCACCATTTAATATTTCAATGGAAACCCTATGCTGAGCATGCCCCAATAATATTCTGAGGCACCAAGAGCTGATATCTTAGGCAGCAGCAGGAATATCAGCCAAAGACTGTGTTGAAGCAGCTGATCTGCTCTATGCTAAGAAACTAGCTAGTTCCTCTGCTCATCTGGAACCATTTTTAATCCAGAAGGTGCAAAAAGTACAGCCCACTTTAAGTTTGATATCTGAAATATTTGGCCACATGCAGAAATTTAAGAAATTTCCACAAACAGCAAATTTAAGTGTAGGCCCATAAGGATGTATTATTACTAGGTCTCTGATAAGTGTCAAACAGACATCTCTCTTCCAGGATAATAGCTGATAGTAGAGAGATCGCATGGCTTTTGCTAGCAGATCAGCCACTTTGTTAAGTTTCCTCAGGACTCCTAGATCTTCCATCCAGTCCTAGGAACTTGTTATTTATCAGTTTGTTCCAGCACATCCTCTTTTGACTTCTCCATCCCCAAGAGTGCCTGAAAAGAACAGGTATGTCCGCAACATCGTCTGTAGTGAAAACTGACTCAAAGAAATCATTTAGCTTCTCTGCAATGTCCTCATTCTTTTATTTCCCCTCATTCTCTCACACTTACTGATTTGAATATAAAAACAAGAAGATACTCTAAGTATATCTTTGGCTATATACTCAACCATTCACTTCCTCTTAATTCCACCTTATATTTTACCTGCCATAGTTTGTGTTCCTTTTTATTAGCTTTAATTGGGCTGAATTTCCATTTTTTTAAGAATACCTTCAAAAACTTTGAGGGTTTTACTCTAAATCATCTCTTAACTGCAGGCCTCAAAGAATTTGACACACACTTTGTTGGAGAACTATTATTTTAATGCAGGAGTCCAAATTAACATGCTGTCAACCTCTTGCCACTTCAGACTATCTTGATGAACTAGCATCATTGGTGCTAGCAGAACTGAAAATAAGAGTCATGCATTAACTACTTCTGCAAACTCAAGGAGCTTGAAGAATTGTCTTCATCGCTCTCATATTCCTTCCCCCGGTCAGTTTCTTAGTGACTGCATGGAAGATCAAATTTGGGATCTAAATTCTTTAGGAGGGTCCTTTGGAACTTTTTAGTCTTAAAGCTACAGTTCATTTAAGATAAGGGATGACAGCAGCACAAGAAAAGCTAGTAAATCGACCAAAATTGATAACTGCATTAAATTGTCTTAAGTTTTTTTTTTGTTTGTTTCTTTCTACAGAGCATACAAGCCAAAGCTTATTTTACGTAGCCATTAGTATGGGGGAAGGGAGGTACACACCGCACTATTCTGGAGATACTGTGCACAAGATCTATCTTGGCATCGTGAATGGGATCAGAATTTTTTTTTAAAAGAATAAATAACTCTGCTTCCTGCAGGTGCTCTGGTTAATTATAAAGAATGAAAAAAACCACACTACAAAATTTACATTATAGAAGAGCTAATGGAGGAAGATTACGATGTTTCATTGGCATGCACCATAGAGTATTTCCTAAGCAGCAGTCATATCTATGTTATGCTCTAAACAACTATGTATAATACTTTAAAATCAGTTTCTTTCTAGGGCAAATATCATGATCATCAAACCACAGAAGCTCTAATGACAGGACTACCTTCTTGAGGGGCCACTTATACAGACTTGCATCACCAAACAGGCTATATATATCTTCTAGACCAAAGACTGCACCGGTGTGTGGATTGGCTATAGACATGTATTGCAACTGCCTACAATGTAAAGAGAGCGGTGTGCTCTTAAAACACCCAACAGCTTGTCCAGTTTGCTGGGATTTAAATATAGTCCAACTATTTTAGCCTCACCTGGACGGTTTCAGATTAAAATTGCAACTACATATCCCTTTCTCTTCTAATACCCATGAAAAAGAAAAATCAATTCTTTTAGAAACAGAAAGCAAGAAAAATCACACACGTGCACAAAGCACAAAACCTAGACAAGGACCAGCTTCAAATGTGACTCACTGTAAATGGAATGGTGAAGATCCAAGCCTTCTGTGACAGATGATAGTACTACAGGCTATTTTAATGGGAACATTAAAATGCCTCCAAGGTCATGCTACTCTTCCTTTTGAGGCCCAGGCCTCTGATAAAATGAAAATGTCTTAATTATGTCATAGAATCATCAAATCATAGAAGATTAAGGTTGGAAGAGACCTCAGGAGGTCATTTAATCCAACCCCCTGCTCAAAGCAGAGCCAACCCCAACAAAATCATCCCAGACAGGGCTTTGTCAAGCCGGGCTTCAAAACCTCTAAGGATGGAGATTCCACCACCTCCCTAGATAACCCATTCCAGTGCTTCACCACCCTCCTAGTGAAATAGTTTTTCCTAATATCCAACCTAGACCTCCCCCACTGCAACTTGAGACCATTGCTCCTTGTTCTGTCATCTGCCACCACTGAGAACAGCCGAGCTCCATCCTCTTTGGAACCCCCCTTCAGGTAGTTGAAGGCTGCTATCAAATCCCCCATACAAATCTGCTATCCAACAGAGGCCACTCTGCAAATGACAGAATACTGTAAATTAATGTCAGGAGACCGGATAGCCTCGGGAGACCGGGAGTAGGATTCATACACTTACTGTTTCAACTCTGGTCTAGCTTAACGGCAATAAAAATGTACTAGTAACTGACAAACATTTGTTGGATTCTATAAAAAGAGTTGATAGTTTCAATCCAGTTCCTGATGGACATATGGCTACCTCTCTTGCACACACATCTTCTAGAGAAAATCCAGTCTTGATTTTAAAATTGCCAGTAATGGAAAATCCACCACAGACCTTGATAAGTTGTTCCAATGGTCAATTACCCTGTCTGTGAAAAATGTGCATCTTATTTCTAGTTTGAATTTGTCTAGCTTCAACTTCCACACATTGGATCTTGTTATATACCTTTGTCGGATAGACTGAAGAGCCCTCTATTATCAAATTTCTGTTCCCCAGGCAAGTCCTTATAGACAGTGATCAAAACACTCTTTAACCTTCTCTTTGTTAAGCTAAGCTAATGCTTGAGGACAGGCTAATAGTAACTACCTAACCCCTGCTCCAAAGCAGAGTTGGTTGACATTTGCTAAAATAAAAAGCTCTCAAATGCACTCTCTCAGTATTTATATTGTGCTCCTCATTGCAGGCTATGAGCACCTAAATGAATGAACGAATGCAACACAGGAATACAATAAAATACAAACTTCGACCATGAAACAGTGTGGGGAAAGCTCATATTGCTGCTGCCAGTGTTGTACCTGCCTTGGGACAGATTCAAAGCCCATAGAAGTCAATAGAGAGACTTCAACGGGCTTGGTGTTTGGTCCTTTATGATAACTTTTTATCCCCCTTCACCCCACAGCAACAGAAATGAAAGCTGTAAAAATTAGCTTTAAGGAGCATGTGTTGGCATTGCTGAGAATCCTTGTAGATTCTTGTCTTCAGAGGTTTCAGAGTGCATGTGGACAACAACTCTAATAACGTGGATATTCCTGGAACCCATGGACTTTCTGGCTGTCCCACCACAAACATCAGGGCTGGTTACATGCTTGTTCTCACCTCTGGGTTTTGTCTGAAGATCACCCCTGGGTCAGGTCTGCCCATCAACCTGTGCATGTTGATGCTTGGTCTATTCCAAACCTGTGTCACCCCCAAAGCCTACTCCTCGTTGCATCAGAGGTACTGATGCTAAGGGATAGCTGACATCCCCTTCACACCATGGAATCCAGCAGATCACTGACCGATATTATCTTTTAGAGGAGGCTCCCAGGTCACTGATTCCTTGTTGTTTCTCATGCCCAGAGAGCACTGGGGTTAATATCTGGAATTTGAAGCATCCAAGCAGCAAATTGGTGAGGTGATGGCCTAGAATCCGAGCTTCTTCTATGCTAGGATTTTATGTGACATTCAGATCTATGAACAGTCATCTGTGGCCATGCAAGTTCAGCCTCTGTGCTGGAGGAATGCTCGTCTTATACTGACGAGCTAACACGTCAGAGATACCTACTCCTTGCCCAGGCAAAAACAGAAATGATGCTGGTAGATAGAGGATGGTGTTCTGTGTGTCACTGTTTATTAAGGCACTCATTTGAAGTAGTTCACTTTATCATCTTTTGTAGTCCCTTTTGTGTTGGACCCACCACAATCACTTCCATCTGTTTTCTCCTGACAAACTTTTAGGCATGTCTTTTTAAATTACAAATGTCTGTATGTGTTGTTAGGATATCTGTATGGTGATGGTGTTCAGCATTTGGACTGCTTCAGTATTGGGGCTTCATAAACAAATTAATTACAGGCTCTATTTTTAAAAAGATAACACTATTTTAATGTAAACTAGTGCTACATACAGAGCAAAAGAACTAAGCAGGCAATAGTGGCAGATTGCTCAATTCATGTTCTCTTTTTTCCAATTTAAGCCCATGTCAAGTTTAATACCTATAATATGGAAGCCATACCCTTCCCTACAAAAAGTAAAAACAATCCTTTAAAAAGCTGTTTTCAGCCTTTGTTGTACCACAAGTAGAATACAAGACTTTATTTACTTTAAAAACATTTTGTCTGCAGATATTCCATTTTGAAAGCAAGCAATAGCTTCCTGAGCCTAATCTTTGTTAATTAGCCAACTATAAATAGTGAACTCATAAGAGCATTTACAGAGTTGAACTTTACCAGAAAGGGCTTCTGAAAGCAAATCCCACTGAAGAGTTATTGGTTTCTCAATTATTTCTCCTGAAAAAAATTAAAGCATTTTTATATGAACCCCAAACGGGCAATCATTTTCACTGATGTGGCAAGCTATGGGGCAACAGAAGTTTCATATTTCCTAATAGTGCAGAAAACACAAGGAACAGAGCAGGAAAATGTAAGTTAAGAAGGTATTTGTTCAAATACACAATCATTCTCGGGTCAAAAATAATTTTTAAAATGTCCTCATTGGCATTATTAACAGATTATTAAAATTAGATTTTAGAATATACACCAAATATACTATTCACTATTTATGATGGCGGTTTGCTTTTTATTCTTCACTCAACATGGACAATGAAATTAGACTGGTCAATTCCATTTTCTGGTTCTCATGCACTAGCAAGCTGCTACCATGTTGCATATTCAAATACTACAGAATAATTATTATTACATCAAAACAAAAAACTATTATTGAAATTACAAAAAAAAAAAAAAGCAACACCAGGTAACAGTAGGTTTTGTAAGAATTTTTGAGAGCTAACCTATGTGACAGTGACCCTTTAAGCATGATTCACTAGAATGATGAACACAATTTCTCTGGTCAATAAAAAGAACTTCAAATTCATTATCACATAATGTGTTATTTCATACTACTGATATCAACTCATTCAATACAGCCATCACTTTAAATGTACTATGTTTGCCACTTTAAAAACAAAACAAAAAGTTCTTCCCACAGTTTATTTAAGTTTAGTGAAATAGTTACAATATTTCTTAAACTTAGGATAGGAAATTAAAAAAAAAATCAACTTTGGTAAATGGTCAATTAAATTACCATCTTGATTTTTAGGGGTGACTACTGTATCTAAGTAACAGGAAAGTTTACTACGGGCCTGATTTTACAGTCATTCCATGCATTAATCTCAAAATGATTTCAGTGGAATTTCCACTGACTGAGCAGCTAAAGAACTGGGTACCTAATACTGCACCAATGAAGTCAATAGGAGCTTTGCTGTTGACTTCAGAGGGCAAGAGAAAAAGCCCCGAGTCTTTATGAATGGAATAAAGCTACTAATCTTTTAAAAGCAAAATATAATTTACATAAGGCCTAAACTCTAAACATTGTTTTCAGCGTATCTTAATTACAACCTGACAAGTAATCATACCTAAATGGAACTAATGAAGTACTGTAACAAGATTTTCTAAACCTTCGTTCATCAGTAAGTACTTAGTTGCAAGTGACTACTGAATTAAGACCATGAATTAGAATGTAATTAATAATAATTTCACTGAAAAAACAAAAGGAACTTGCAATCTTCCTTCTACTTAAAGAACTGCGGACAAATTGTAACATTTGTTTTCCCCATGAGAGGAGGTTGTAGACTGAGAATACTGTGACTGCACCTGGATTCTGCAGTGAGAAGTTCCCCTACCTTGACTAGAAAATCATGACACTAGACACAAGCAAGCTTCTGTTTATTTTAGAGGACAACACCCCGGAGGAAACACATGCAGCACAGACATAAAAGTGTGAGTACATCTTCCTTAGTGAGTGCAACTGTATATCACTCCAGTTAACAGCAGTCTTGAAATTCAATATGCTTTTAGACCATGCAGTAGGCACACCTTAATAAGTCAAACACACACACACACCACAGAGAACAGTTTTAGCGTTGCTGATCCACAGTACTGAGCCCAAAGACAATCTTCAAATTCCAGTTCATCTTTAACTGTCCTTTCCCCTACGGCTGCCAGCCCTCCAGGATTGTCCTGGCGTCTCCAGGAATTAAAGATTATTTTTTAATTAAAAGATTATGTCGTGTTGAAACCTCCAGGAATACATCCAACCAAAATTGGCAACCCTATTTTCCCCAGGTATGAATATATATGTTATCCAAGCTTTAAAAACAAACAAAAACTATTCACTGGCTTGCCAGGTCAAACGGAAATTTTGCAGGAGTGAGTGGCTGAATCCATTGCTCTTTTTTACTGGAGGGGAACAGAACTAGAGAGAGCCGTATAGGCTCAGAAGGAGAGCAGTAGCGGCAGCAACACCAGCAGTCATCTTCTATGATGTGAACGTTCACAATATGTAGATGAAAGTAAAATGGGGGGAAGGAAAGGATTAATTTGCAGAGGGGGCAAATATCTGCCCATGTAAATTGAATGAGTGGTTTTTTGGGGTGTAGCAGCACAGGTGTATTCCCTCCAGGCAAATAGGCAATGGCATTTTTTGTCAAGCCTGGATAATTACATTTTAGACAGAAAAGGATTTTAAACCTCTTGCACAAATAATTTGCTGTGCAGTGTTAGCAAGGGGCATGTTATGATAAAGGGACATTTTTAAATGGGTTTTAAACATCCTAGAAATCAACACAGAATGTTTAGTTACCTCTGCTACTGGGCTAAGAACATGTACTCTCACCAACAGAAGTTGGTCCAATAAAAGATATTACCTCCCCCACCTTGTCTCTCTGATAAAACAGAATGTCAATCAATAAAACACTGTAACTGAATCCTCCTTTGACAGCTGGATTGCCTGTTGTAACAATACCAGTGATGAAAACTGTGACTGATTCACAAAACTATGACTGCCAAATGTTTCCAAGAGAAAATACGGAAAATTGTGTCAAACAATTGTAATAAGGATCAAATTAAGCGAAGGTTGACAGGCCATTATTTCATGCTCAGGTTAACTAGAGCTATGATGGATTCCCCCTTACCTCAAGCATAGGCCTAGCACCGTCATGGATTGACAGAATGTGTGTAACATTATTCTTGCTCAGTTGCTCCGCATCTCGAGCATCTGTAGTGGGGGGAAAAAAAGATTATTTTTTTAAGTTTCTCTTAAAAAGCTGTTCCTAGTTCTCTCACACATGTTGAGAATCATGATCATCTGTGAAGTTCTTCTAAAAACAACACATTCAAAAAGACAGGAAGGGGGGGGAAATGAACTCCAAAGCAAATGATATACTATATAAAGAACAAGCTTAAGAAAACATCCCTAAATTATTAAGTCAACAGTTTCACACATTTTGCATCTGAAATTGAGTGTATCTGTGGTGTGTCACACACATCACATGTATGCAGATGACATATGATACATTTCAGAGCCATGTGATAACATACATTTATCATACACCTTTGACTGTCTCGCCTATTCTCTGCCCACTAATACTAATCCATCTGCACTTTGATTTATTCTTACATTTCAAAACCTGTAGCACTAAGCAGTTTCAAAACTGCCATCGTTGTTTAAGATCAATTTACCACACAAGTGTTCCTTCTACCTTCCACATAGAGAATCCCACCTACATGTCCCCTTCCACCACCCCTACAGACAAGTTACACTGGCCAAGGTAGGCAATATTCAGTCATGAAAGGTTTAAGGCCTGATATCTCACAATTCTGCAGAGCTAGAAACAGGAGATTTCTTACACTGGACAGGAGAAATTCCCAGCTTCCCAAGAAAATGCACCCCAGTTGCTTCTAATCCTGGAAGACCCTAAGAAATCACATTTCAAGTCTAGAAAAACAATGTTAGTTTTTTTAAGAGGGGACTTACATTTATTTTCTTCTCCATCCAAGATTTGTATGGTTGGACTTTTGATTTTACCAACAAAGGGATACAAGAAAGTGTGTGTGTGTGTGTGTGTGTATATAAATAAATATTTCTCAATTTTTTGTATAATATGTAATACATATATATAGTGTATATGAAAATGTGGTATTATGATTTTATAGACATTTGTTTTAGATGACCTGCAAAATTCACTGGGAAAGTTGGTGGGGAAAAGTTTAGGATTTTTGTTTTTAATATCCCCCGCCCACACCCAAATATTCAACATTTCATCAAAACTCACAAGATTTCTATTAGCTCTATAGGAAGCAGAATAACATGGGGGAAGGGAAATTTATAACAATTTAATCAACTTTTGAATTTTGAAATTTCTCATTACTTCAACCAGCTCCACTCATGGGTAAGGTAGCCATCCCAACAAAGCCTTTACATCATAGTGCCCAGTCATGTATTCCCTATGCATTATTCAAAAAACACACACTGAGTAACCCTCACAAACAAAAGTATAAGAGAGTCCTTGCCCAAGGTGTTTAAAACAAGATTAAAAGTTTAATAGTCACCAGTGAGGAGTGAATCTGTGAAAAAAAGCAAAGGCCACTGCCACTTCAGCTTCTGGAGTACTGCTAGCTAATAGCAATACTGGGTTCTTATTCTCTGTAGACTAGCTACTAGAGAGGGATGTAGCACCTGTAACATTCCATACCTGCGCTACTCCTTTTAAGTTTGGCCAGTGATTATAAAGAGATTTGATAAGTTTCAACATGGGAGAGGTACCAAACCACATCTTTAATCAAGTTACATAAAAAATAAGAAAGCACTGGTACAATTTAACACATTTTATTAAGTAAATTTGAGGAAAAATTTTTCCCAAGGTGACTTTTAATCTTGAACCCTTAATTATAGGCACACGAGTATTCGGAATTACAATTAGGTGCTCAGAACTGGAATGCAGGTTAAGGCCTGAAAAATTCGTGCTAAACGTTTTAAAGAAATGTAGTTGATTTTAACTCCGTTCATGTAGACATAATCCAACAGCTCTGGAGTCTGAAATCTTCTGTAGCCACAGTGCAACTTCACTACACTGGCCCATCAGCAAGACCAGGAGGGAGGACCCTGGTTTGTTCAGTTTGTCTTTAATCTTGATCTCTTGACTGGGAAAGGCTGCCATACATGTCATTTATGACAGTGTTCTTTGTGATGTGGACACCTGTCTTAAAACCAGCCTATACAATCTGTTTGTGTTAGCCTGGTTGAATAGATTTTAAAAAAGCACAGACCACAAAGGTTTCAAACCGGCTCTTCCTTGGTACAAAAATAACAACAATATCACCTGTACCTTCTTTATGTACGTGCAAAAGATCAATTGGCATCTCTTAATTCGAGTCATTACTCTCTACTATGAAGTTTCAATACCCTTTTTAAATCAGAAAGCAGAAGGTGGCATTTAATCATATTGTCCAACAGACAAAATGCTGAGTATCTGAACACAATAGAATAGAGTTAACAAGTCCATACCCGCTTATGAAAAATACTTAATCTTAAAGCTCTTAGCAGCTCTAAAAATCAGAGAAAAATCAAAACTGTCTAGTTTCACCTACTCTGAAGGTCCAGTATGTGTGACTACCGAATAGATGTTTATTCATTTGGATTCCCGTGTCACCATTTCAGACAGAATTCAGCACCAAATACCTGAAAGAACTTAAATTCTCTTCATAACAAGAATGAGCACTTCCAAAGATAATTATGAGACTTGCTGGTATAGACACTGTAACCTGCTAGATCTTCAGAGTTGTTAATAATATTAAGTGCATCCTTGATTATTCTGAGGTCTCAGAGTCCACCTGTAAAGTGAAGGCTTTGGAAAACTATAGAAGCCAGCCCAGTTGGGCTTTTAAGTCTGTACTGTACTATGCAACTCTATTTGGAGGGTGCACATTTCAGGGCCAGCTACCTGGAACCTCAATTTTAGTTTTAGGGAGGTAGCATTTTCCAGCGGATAGGACACTGGACTGGGACACAAGAGATGTGGTTTGGCCACTGACCTAAATGTAGCCTTGAGCAAGTCACTTCATCTCTATGTGCCTTCATTTCCCCCCTCCCAGTCTTTAGCTGTATTGTCAATTTAATAAGCTTTTCAAGACAGGATCATCTTTTACTATGCGTTTACACAGTGCCTAGCATAGTTGGGCTCTGATCACAATTAGTGCTAGTGCAAGACAAATAAATTATAATTTAAGAGAATGCTAATGGCTCAGGAGAAACGGTGATCCAGGTTCCCAAAGCCCTGGCAAGACAAGCAGCTTTGCAGCCCAGCCAGCTTTAAAACACAGGTGGTTCCCTGTAAAAGTTGACTGGCTGCAGTGTCATTAAGAACACACAGTACTACCCTTGCAACGTTTTAATGCTTCAGTTAACTGGAGTTCAATAAAATCAACGCTGTATGGTAAGACAGTGTTTTGGGATATTCATAGAAGAGGGCAGGAGAACCACACAACATTCCTGAAGCTGTGTACCAAGATCGATGAGGTGGGTGAGGTAATATCTTTCCCCTTACCCACCTTGTCTCTTAAATACCCTGGGACCAACACAGCTACAACAACACTACAAACAATGCCAAGATAAATAGCAGTTCACAGTATGCACAATTCAAACAACAGAAAATATACAGAGGAGGAAAAAAATACAGTCCCTGGCTAGCAAGTTATCGAAGTCTCTAGACCCATGGAATAGATAATTGAGAGAGGGGAAATTCCCTTGCTTCTCCCCACTGCAAATCACTAATATAACAGACAAGATTTAGAGGCTGTCCTCAGTAGCTATATAGACTGCTCACAATATTTCTGAATAATAGAGATGTATGTTCAATTTCGTATCTAAAATTGTTACATTAAGGGACCAAAAAGCAAGAACATTCAGTGCTAGAACTGTAATTCTGACTCATTATTTATCATATCACTATAGTACTGCACCATACAAAGCAGGCTGATGTTTCAAGGTCACAGTGTTAGATGCACTCTCTTAGAAATCAGAACGAAAAGAAATCTATTAGGTCACCTCTTGCTTATCCGTTTAAGTCCTCCACAAGATTCTTCCCTACAGCAGGCTGTCTAATGCTTCATCCAATATAATTTAAAACCTCTCAACTCATGGCGGCATCAACCAGTTTCCTTGGGAAAGTCCTTCCTCACATAACTTAATACATTTCCCCCTTTCTCCTCTTCCCCCCCCCCCACATTCAGCCTACGTTTCCTTTGCTTCATTTTCTTCCACGCTCCTAGCTCTAGCCCCTCATACTAGTATGGACAAGGTCACAGACACATAGCCAAAGAAGGAAGATTAATTTTGTAGTTAAGGCACTGGAACAGGATTGGTAGGATCTGGATTGAGTCCCCACTGTACCACACACTTCCTGTGCCTTATTTCCCCACGTGTAAAATGGAGATAGTACTTCCCCTACTCAACAGGGTTCCTCTGAGAATATATTCATTAATGACTGGGAGGATCTTCAATACTGAGGTGATGGGGCCATGTAAGTAGATAGGCAGACCCAACTCATCATTAATAATCCCTTCAAGACATGCGTGGTGAAAACAATGATTTCCCTTTCATTTGAATGACAGGAAAAGAATTTTCCCTAAGGTTTTGTCACCTCCCCTTCCTTCAAAATATCTAGAGTTTTCCCATCCCTTCTTATCCAGTAAAACCAAAACCATTCTGGTGGAGAAAGCCAATTATGCTGATGCCGATCCAAGTCTGTGGCATCAGACTGTGAGGCATCCCACAACTAAAATAATCAGATCAATGAGATTAGCTCAAACTAGATTTGTATTTCTTGGGGTGGGGGGGGAAGGGGTGAGCTATTACCTTTCTTCTCACCATACACTGTCCTCTTTGTATGCAGTCTCTCTCCCTCCTCCAAACACACAACCCTGCAGCCTTGCCTTCACTAGAAAAAAAAAAGGTGTGCTCTTACCATGTGTTAAACTAACCTATATCTAAGGAGGTAAAACCCTAGTGAAGACAAGCCAGCTGTAGTTTTATCACATGTTAGCAGCTTGAGGCAAACTCTCGGCTTCCCGCTAGCATTTAGCTCAACCTGTGACTGCATTTGAAAACTACAAACTGCCTTGCTTTCACTAGGATTTTAACACATGGTAAGAACACATCTTTTCTCCTAGTGGACACACCCTGAAGGCATTTTTGAGAGGAACTGGCTGGAGGTCTAGGCCAAAACTTTCAAATTTTGGTACCTTAGTTAGGCACACCTACATAATAGGTTTGCCAGGTGTTTGGTTTTCAACCAGAACATCTCGTTGAAAAGGGAAACTGGCAGCGTCCAGTCAACACAGCTGACCAGCCGCTAAAAGTCCGGTTACCTGCAGTAACCAACCTCCACCACTGGGGGTGGGAAGAGCAGCAGCTGCGGCTGGAGGAGCGGCTCTGCTTAGCAGCTGCTGCTCTTCCTGTCCCCCCCCTCCCCCACCGCCCAATCCCCGCAGCCTGACCAAAAGACTGGCTGGCTGGCTCCCAGACCAAGCTCCAAAGTACGTACCAGTGCCGTCGGGGAGGGGGAACCTGTCTCCCTCCCCCCGCCCCGATTTCCTCACCCCCTTGCTCTGGGCACTGACCTCTGCCATGCCCCACTGTGCCCTAATTGGGCAGGCTCTGCAACAGCTCCTCCCACGCTGGATCTACAGGCAGTAGGTGAGTCCCAGGGGATGGGGGAGCGAGCGACGGGGGCAGGAGTGGAGAGCGCGCAATGGGGGGATGGGACAGGTGGGGCAGGGGGCAGAGCCTTGGGGGAAGGGGCGGGGCAGGGGTGTTCGGTTTCAGGAATTAGAAAGTTAGCAACCCTACTACATAAACTGCCTAGTTTTCAGCGACATTGAGCACCCACAGCCATAGGCGACGACTCCATGTGTGCTCCGGGGCTGGAGCACCCACAAGGAAAAATTTCACCCACCGGCAGCTCCCCAACCCGCCCCTCCACCTCAGCTCACCTCAGCCTCCTCCCCTGAGCGCACCGTGTTCCTCCTCCTCCTCCCCCCTCTCCCCCCAGCGCTTGCACCGTGAAACAGGTGTTTCGCGTGGCAAGCACTGGGAGGGAGGGGAGGAGGAGAAACGCGGCACGCTCGGGGAAGAGGCGGGGATTTGTGGAGGGATCCAATAGGGGCAGGGTTGGGCGGAGTTGGGGCGGGGGTGCGAGCACTCATTGGTGCCAAGGAAAGTAGGCGCCTGTGCCCACAGCTCCCACTGAGGATTGCTTCCCACCTCTCCTCGCTCCCCATGGTTCCAAAGGACACACTTAGTTCCATCCATAATATGCAATGATGTCACAGAACAAATTGAGTGTCTAGGCAAAACTTCCACCCTTCCTGTTCCCGAAGCTTTAATTCCTGTAAATAAACCTGTTCAAAATTCTAAGTAGTTCCATTGTAAAGGGGAGGGGCAGGAAGACTAGTTGGCGAAAAAGAGTGATCCTGAACTAGAGCCCTGCAGCAGGACTGGGATCCCATGGATCCTGCAGGACTCGCTGCCATAATAGCAGGAGCAGGTAAAATGTACTTTGTTGCAGGCAGGATTAGTTGGGGGGGGGGGGGGAACCAGACCGGTAATTTGCGGGAAAACACTAAATCTCATCAGTTTGTCATTAAATAGAATTTCAGCAATTTCTCTTTTTTTAAATAAAGGTTTTAATACGTAAATTTAAGCAAGGGATAGAAAGATTTGATGTCTATTACAACAGAAGTTAAAGTATTTTTTTGCATGGTTTAAGCATGATTTGTTTTCTTTTAATGGTAAAAATTGTGTCTGAATTCCATTTTTTTAAATATATATACACATATACATATATATATATATATTAACAGACTTTTTTTTTTTTTTTTTTTTAAGTAGCATGGGGGAATCGGTCTCTCTCATGGGCTTTCTGGGATCTAAGGTTTTTGTGGGTGAGAGCAGGATAAAAATGCAAGAAACAATACAGGAGCAGGTGGGAGTGGGAATTACAGGGCAGGACAGGAGCGGGATTAAAACAGTAGTCCCATACAGGGCTCTACCCTGAAGCTTCTTCCCTTCCTAGGGCAATCCACACTTGAAGCTTTAGCTGTACTAGCCTGTAAATCTAGATTATCTGTGAATCCAGGACAGCAATACTGAAAGATACTAACCCACTCTTCTTTGTTGAAGGCTGAACCCCAAATGGGACCCCAGAAAAGGAAGTTTTCCTGAAAGAACCTCGAACAAACTTATTCAGAGGAATTCAATGGCACTGTGAACACAGGAGAATCATTTGCTGTGCACTACATCTTATGTTGAGGAACAGGAAGAGTGGAAACTTCACCTAAGCTCTTCAATTCATCCATAGTGCCACTGGACTCTTTGGGGGAATTAAGCCTCACATTGCGGCTTTCCCCTCAGAATCGAAAATCCCCCAAATATTCCATTGGAAAAACTCAAATCTTCCAAACATTTTGTAAGCAGAAAGGACATGTATTACTTTGTATTCAAGCTTGAAGAACTGTGTGGCCTTTAACTCTTATTACAGTTTATTGAGCCCTGGTTTTTGGAATCAATTGTACTTGAAAGACCAGTTGGCACTCGTGTAGATGAAAAATATTTCCCTACTGCTGCATGTGAAAAGAGGCAAAAACCTCGTACTGTCCCACTAGGGTATTAGAAAAACAAGAAATTTCTTCTGATGGGAATACAGAAAGCTATCAGTTGCCACACAGCAGACACCAGCTTTCGTGTGGGAATAAAGGCTTATGAGGGCTTTCAGACCCACAGCTGTTGACTGACAGCTTTGCACTTCATCAAGGGAGATTACACTAGCTTGTGAGTGGACTGCAGGACTTTGATTTCCATTTGACAGACCAAAATTCTTTCAAATCAGAGGGGGGTGCAGGGATTTAATTTGAAGAGGGCTTCTTCCCACCTTCAGCCCCTCCGCCACTACATCTCTTACCAAGCTACCAGTCCCATGGAGTTTAGACAGGGCAAGGCCTTGCTCCTGAACAAAAGGAAACCCAGAAGATAATCAATCTGTATGATTAATTTTCTCCTGGATTTTAAAGGTGAACTCTTCCTCAGTATTTTGTAAGAAAGGCAGCAGTTCTGCTTGAACTGCCGAGTTCTCTGGATGCACATTCTCCTAAACACTTTGTACCTTAGGAATGTAATTCAGTTTTAATTTTTAGCTAAGGTCCCAATTCAAGAAATCCATCTCTCTTCAGAAAAGTATTGCAAGTACATGCTTAAAGTCCTATGGACTTTAATGTTTTCCTGAATCAGTACTATACAAAGCTTTCCATTCCCAAGGATTCCAAGATGCTATAAAAGCACTCTAACTCTGCCTGAAGCAATCTGTCTAAAGATAGGAGTCCTGACTTGCAGGCCACTGCTCTAAGTTCTATCCCCATCCATATCACTGACTTGCTATACAACCATTTCATAAACTGTGCCTCAGTTTACCCGTAAGTTAAACGTGTCTGATTCTATTTACCTTTCATAGACAATTGGAGGCTTAACTTCAGAACAGCAATTCAGGAGCCCTGAAAGACAGGTTCTACATAACTACAAAGTAGGAGTGCTAGTATGGTGAAAGATTCCATGGTCAGAACATTCATTGTCCCTTCCAAGCAATGGAACTTCCAGAATCACAGCACCCTCTAACATCATGCTGGGGTATTGCATCAGTTTTGATGAGAATGCAGGGAACCACCTGCTTGAATCACTCATACCACTTCCCATAGCATCTCAGTTTCCTTAGAGGTTTCCCATGCAATTACTAACCTAGCACAGCACTATTCAACTTGTGAAAGGTGATAAAAATCAGAGTTCAAGGGGAGTCTGTTGTATCACACATTTTTATACTCAAAAGAATCACTTGCAAAACCCAAGCTTTCTAGGCATGAGACACCATAGAAGGACCCAATTGTCAGAAAGCACTGAGCACCAATTTTCTCAATATGGGTGTCAAGTCCAGCACCCAAATCACTACTCACTATTCAAAATCTTGTCCTGTCTTTCATACATTGCATGTGATGTAAATCAGAACACTTGCAAAAGAACTCAGTAATCAAATTCCTCTAGGAATGTTTATAGTGGCAAGCTTATATTTGCCTTGTTTCAGCAGCACTGTATTACTTTGCAATGTTAGCGGTCACTGTTGCTATTAGCATTATTAGACGGTTTAGAAAGTTTTTTAGAAATTCAAAGATTATTAACTATATTAATTAAAGTGTTGTTCTATGCACAAAGTAAATGAGGTAATATATTTTATTGGACCAACTTCTGTTAGTGTAAGAGACAAGCTTTTGAGCATACATAGAGCTTTTCTATAGGTCTGGCAAAGGTACAGTGTCCGAAGAACTCTGTGTGGCTTGAAAGCTTGTCTCTTTCACCAACAAAAAAGTTGGCCCAATACAAGATATTACTTTCCCACCTTGTCTCTTTAACAGCAATTGTCTCTCTTCTGCTCCAGAGATGTAACTAACTCAGAGATCAATTACCTACTGACATGACCTCACGATGGTGGAGAGTATTGATTAAATACTATGTGAGCAAAGGCCATTTAAAAAAAAAACCCCACCTTTATTTTTATTAACAAACAAACAGCGATAATCGCTGAAGCACAGACATTCATATTGACACCAGCCCTTCCCCCTCCCTCCAGATATGAAATAGCTGACACACTTCAGCTTCATTTATTTTTAACTGGATCCCAATACTACACAGTCACCCCACCTTCATTAACACCATGTTTTTATCATGCTAAAAGTTATCTGACATACCATTTATAGACCATTTGCAAGGCCCGTAGCTGAATGGTTACAGCATGACAAGCCAGAAGGGTTCTAGGATCTAATCTGGGCTGAGGTGCTGACTCACTCTGCAACCTTGGCCTACTCCCCTTCATCTTGCCTTGCCTCAGTCACTCAGTGGGTGAAAACAGTACCACACTGAGAAACAGATGCTGGGTCTGAGTTTCACTCTCTTGGGAGTATTATCAAAAGTTTTGCCACCACGGCTGGCATGACGATAGGGCCAGTTTCAGAGTCACACACCGTGCGCTATGGGCAACTCCGGGGCCCCTCCCCCACACACTGCACTTTGAAAAACTGAAGCACTTTCACATGAAATGCAAGATATCGTCCATCCCTCTCCCGTCCTCTCCCACTTTGTCTCATTCAGCAGTGAGGCCAAGATTTGCTGTCACTAGCAGAAGGCACTGCCTCAACTCAGAAGATGCACGGTCTCTGGGTTTTCTCCCTCCCCCCCTCCTTATTTTCTCCTCCCAATCCCCCACCTGCCCCTTCTGATTTCTATATCTTCTTTGTTTCCAGTCCCTGTATCCCATCACAAACTTATCATTACCTGCACACTTGTCTCCTTCCCCTCCAACCCTCATCCACACCGTTGACACAACAAACTTCCCTCCACCCCACACAGCCCAGCACCATCTTCATGTTTGCCACCTGGCGTAGGAGTGCCCTTCAAACTCATCCTGCGCCTCTGGGTTCATTCCAAAGATGTTCCACACAGAAAGGGGAGCAAAATAACTATCAGGATGCTAAAGTGGACCCTGCAATCCCATCCCCCTGTCAACAAGGGATGGCAGGATCAGATACAGACAAGACAAACAAACAGTGCCACTATCCTGTTGTAGGTTCATGCTACCAAATACTTCACAGGAGCGAGTGGGGTGGGGGAGCAGGGGGGAGAAGAGAAATATTGGTGCAGCACCACCTAAATATGAAGTGAAAGGAACAGACCTTGTCCAGTCATGTGAGCAGACCAAATATATGGAGGCATGTGCAGTCGCCACTCAGCAACACGCCTGCTGCTCACAACTAAGCGTAGCTCTAGGTAGATGATGTTGCCAGTTATTTATTGGTGGTATTGCAATAGCACCTAGAGACCCCAAGTTGGGACCGTGGCTCCTCTGTGCTAGGTGCTGTACACATATGTAATGAACAGATGGTCCCCGTCCCAAATACTTAACAATAAGTAATCACAATCAGTGGGAGCTGCTGGGTGCCCAGTACTTCTCAGCCTTAGCTTTCTTACAGATAAGGCTCTAAAAGTGCTAGGTTAAAAATCAAATGGAAAATAAAAACCACACACAGAGAGGGAGAGGGAGAACAGGTCTGAATCTACAATATGGACATTGCATCCTGATACTCAGGCATCAAACTCTGTATCTGTCAGTTTCACAACCATTTATAATAGGGCTCCTGAACGATTCTGATCTATAACCACAATAATGAGAGCAATGAATTGGAGGCAAATTAAGCCATTAATAATGAGGAGGGCTTACAAAAATGGCCTGGCTCACAGGCCAGTCTGCAAAGTGCAGAACCAATCTACAACAGAGGCCAACATTTGGGAATTCTAGGTGAAGCATGCTCCCAGGAGAGTGTGTGCATTTTTAACCAGTTGTGCAGTGCAGTGCAGTGTACAGATGACAGAGAAAACATTCTCTTTTTAGTGCTAGCAGGTAGATTCAGAAATTAAGCAAAATGGGGATAAAGAACTTGCACAGATTTTAGCAAATACTGTAGGGCTATGTATGACCCAACACTTTTTCAGACTTTTAAGTAATCCTAAATTGTAACCATAAAACTAATCTTACCTTTAAAGTTGCCAAGGAACAAGCCAGGCAGAATCTGTGAGAAAGAAATATAGTATCAAATATAGAGGTCTTGTGGTAGCACAGTTCGACAATGTTCGATTTGCATACAGGATGGAACATATTTCTGTCGCAGACTATTGTCTAATAGAATCTAAAGATGCTGGCAGCATTATATATTTCTCCTTGCAACTTTCCCATCCTATAATGCTTCAGACATGCTGCACTTTGAAATGTTTCCAACATAACTGGGGTTGATGGTAATATTTGACGGTTATACACCATCTTCCACCAAGGATCTCAAAAATAGGCCTTGTAAAACCCTTGTTGTAATGTATTATCCTTATTGAATCAATGGGGAAACAAACACAAAAAAGGTTAAGTGACTTGCCTAAGGACACAGAACAAGTCAGAGAAGGGACTGGAAAATAAAATCCAACAGATCTCGTAGCTCTTGAAGTGGAGGAAGGCAAGGCAGACTACTGTCACCCTAGATTGCAGTAGGGTACTCTTTCATTGATTCTCATTCAGTTCATAAGTGCTGTTTGCAGTGATTTCTTATAATTAAGTCACTCAGTTGCACTTCCGCACTCCCCTCCCCTGAACTATGTGCTCCCCTGCAGCGCTCCCATAAACTCTTGCTGTTCTCAGTTACATTACTTTCTTTAATGTAAGAGTTTCAAGGTCTGCTTCAGGGCCAGCTCTGTGCAGTCTGAGTACATGTGGTTAACATTGTGATGTTACCCATTCCCACCCTTTCATAAACCTCCTCTGAACTGAAGCCAAAACACAAAAGAGCATATATGAAAAAAAGGAACACACCACAACTCAAAAGTAAAACTTTTGTTCTCTCCCACTACATGACAGACACCTGGACATCTATGACCAACATCTAATTCCTCTTAAGAAGCTAAAACACATGATCCATTTTCCTTAACACGCATGCAAAGCATACCACCATCAATGACATGTCAACACCGACTTCCTAATGCCTTAGCAACGCCCTAATGTCATCACAACTGCATCAACAATCTCTCTAGCACTGCTATTTAAAGGAAAAACTCCACCCATTTTGCTCAGTCCAGCAATCCGGAAGTTCTAAAAGGTATGAAGCACTTTCGCCAGGGATTGGCATTTGAGCCCTTTCTTCACAACAACCATCTTGTTGAAAAGTGACATGATTTGTGCCATGGAGTGTAGCAGCCCAGCATATGGGACTGTAAATTAGTTTCCAGCATGCTTTAGAATACTGGTTCCACAAACAAAAACAATCTTTAACGCTTACTAGGCCATTGTCAATCAGGCCAGAAAACAGAAAAACCACATTCAGGCCAACATTATTTCACATGAACCTCCCTCCCCCTACATCTTTAACTGATATTTCCTCTCCATGTCAGGTCACATCATATCTAACCCTAGGGTTCAATCTTGCTAACGGCTCTAGAAGGCCGTGTTGCCTGGACCTAAAAAACCTTTGCAATTCCCTCAACCATGTACAGAGATGAACGACACTCATCCATTTTGTTTTTATTTTTGCTTTTGCCATACTGGGATCTGAAGGAATGTGAAACTTAAAGAGAAAGTCAAGGGTTGCAAAATCACATGAACCAAAGCTGACAATGTTTGACAAAAACCTACGCAAACAAAGACCTGCAAGTTTAACACAGCTAATGCGGTCTCACTATTTATCTCCTTTTGAGTTTTATTAACTAACATCCTTTACAAAGAGTGCAGAGTCTGACCCATCTAGAAAGTCATTACTTCAAGAGTGCATGTAATTTGGTCTCCTGAGTACGGACCACTTTGAGGACCCATCCCTGAAACCTTTCACTCTCTCTCAAACATGCTTGCGGGGGGGGGAAGAGGGGGACGGACACCACTCATGGTACTCTTTAAAAAAAATAAATAAATATGTGGTTGTGTCTCTGACTCAGCTTGAGTCTCTCCAAGTTAAACAGATGTGGGCCATTGCCTCTGTTTGAGAGTGAGGGTGGGGAGACAGCACATTAGCAGCTTCTCTCAGGAGTATTGTACCTGTGGCATGAGTGAAGGGCCAGCAACTGCTGGCATAGTATGCTCCCAAACAGATCACAATGGCACAAAATTTGACAACCCAACCCAGCCAACTATCTCAGTATGAGCTTAAATTTCCAAATACACCTCTACCCCGATATAATCCGACCTGATATAACATGAATTCAGATATAACACGCTAAAGCTGTGCTCCGGGAAGGGGGGGGGGCTGCGCACTCCGGCGGATCAAAGCAAGTTCAATATAACGCGGTTTCACCTATAATGCGGTAAAATTTTTTGGCTCCCGAGGACAGGGTTATATCGGGGTAGAGGTGTACAAATGCAATATTCCATATGTGTAGCAGTGAACTCAAATATCACAGTAACACTGTATGATGCTATAATATTTTAGACTGTACTGCAGCATTTATATACCAAGCGTATATTCCCAAAAGAAGATTCGAGTTTATATTCTAATCATTATGGTTTCTAATGGTGGTAAAGAGAAAATGCCAAGACTGGGTAGAGGGACAGACTGGAGGAGGGATAAAAAGGAAGATGCTCTTTAAATATGATGTCCTCAGTGAAGGTGGAAAAAACCAGAAGTGTGTATTTGTGCATTATGAAACTAATAAAGGAAATTAAAATGACTTGCAAGGAAGAGGCTGTCTCAGGAATCATTCTAAAAGAATGAAACCTTACCAAGGGGGAAAGCTCCCTGGAAAAAAGTGACTCTTCCTAAAGTGCTTACTAATGTTTCAGCACTATGCTATGGTTGGGAACTGTCAGCTCTGTCATCTCACACTGACTTCAGCAAGTGCAATTTCAGACTATGGAGAAGGGAGGATTAGAACCACATGAAGAGTGATGGATGGGTGTTTATGTGTGAGAGAAGAGTGGGAATGTGGGCGGGGGGGAGAAGGGTGGCTATATCATGAACTTTTCAACCACTGCTTTGTGAATAAAACAAGAACTCTTCATATGAGCTGAAATACAATATGAAGCAAATTTTATTTAGTAAATACAACCATGGACAAGATCTTTACTTTGCCACTAATCACCAAGAACATCTAAGTCAGTCATTGATTCTTAATTGCATTAATGGAAAAGTTAAAAGAATAAATATTGTGATGGCAGAGCCCTTCTAAGACAGAGCTACTGATACTTATCAACATCCTAGTAATTCTTTAGATACATAAATCTTTTAAGTGGATGTCTGAATGCCCCATTATTTTCTAAATAGACACATACTCTCAGACTATATTAACATAACTTACTGCATAAAGTTGTTTTGACTAATATCTATTAAGCAATCCATGGAAATTCACTGCAGTTTAATGGGTTTTGTGCAGAGATTATGAGAAGATAACGTGATGCAAGGCAAGAACAAGAGGATTAGCCTATTTCACTAAGCCTCACAGGAAAGTCACATAGGTTGATGGACCAGATCTTCACCTGATGCAAATTGACATAGGTCAATTGATTTCCCTGGAACTATTTACATCAGCTGTAACTCTCTAGATTGATTTATATTTCTTATACATTATCCTCTTTATTAAATGCAATTTATATAGGGCACTTATATTCATGTGCTTAATGATCTTGTAATAACAATTAAACACTAATAAATCCCAGTTGCCATTTTAACAATGCCACTAAAAGAACCTTCCCCCATGAAATACTGAGACTTACATCATCCCTTCAAGAAAGCCTGAGTGAATAAAAAGATGTTGCAACATACAGTTAATTGATCTACGGGGTATCAGACAAGGGAGTGAATCCCAGTGGAAGGCTCTTCGCTGAGAATGCCTTTCATTAAGAATACCTTGCTCTCAGATAAATACATCTAAGTTATATCCGTTCGAGCGTTATCTCCCATCTGATCTCAGCTGCCAAACTTCAAAATGAAGACGAGGGGGTTTCTAAGGTCCTGCATGATTTTGAAACACAGAAATCAACATGAACCTTGAACTAAAACCAAATTCAGAGATAAAGCATAAGGAGTTAGATTAAGGGTATGTCTACACTACGAAATTAGTTCGAATTTATAGAAGCCGGTTTTATTGAAATCGGTTGTATACAGCCGATTGTGTATGTCCACACAATAAAATGCTCTAGGTGCTCTAGTCGGCAGACCGCGTCCACAGTACGAGGCTAGCGTCGACTTCCGGAGCATTGCACTATGGGTAGCTATCCCACAGCTATCCCACAGTTCCCGCAGTCTCCGCCGCCCCTTGGAATTCTGGGTTGAGATCCCAATGCCCGGATGATGCAAAACAGTGTCGCGGGCGGTTCTGGGTACATGTCGTCAGGCCCCTCCCTCCCCCGTCACAGCAACGGCAGACAATAGATTCGCGCCCTTTTATCTGGGTTAGTTACCTGGGTTACCTGTGCAGACAACATGGAGCCCGCTCAGCACAGCTGAGCTCACCGTCACCATATATCCTCTTGGTGCCGGCAGACGTGGGACTGCATTGCTACACAGCAGCAGCTGCTAACTGCCTTTTGGCGGTAGACGGTGCAGTAGACTGGTAGCCTTCATCGGCGATCTGGGTGCTGGCAGCCGTGGGGCTTGCCTTTTGGCAGTAAATGGTGTATTATGACTGTTAGCCGGCCTATTACAAGTCGGGTCATCGCACATTAGCAGAGTCTTCCCTGAGCAGCAGCTCGTGCAATAGGCCTGAAGACCATCGTCATACACCGCCCCGTATTTGCTGCCAAGCACCCAGAAAGATGCCGAGGGCTATCAGTCACGCTGCACCGTCGTCTTAAGATGTAAAAAATAGATTTTCTCTGTATTCATTTGCTTCCCCCTCCCTCCGTCAAATCAACGGCCTGCTAAACCCAGGGTTTTCAGTTTAATCTTTGGGGGGGACCAGTCTGTGACAGTTGTTTGTGTCTCTCCCTGATGCACAGCCACCGTTCTTTATTTTAATTCCCTGTGCCTGTACGCCATGTCGTCACTCGGCCCCCCTCCCTCCTTCCCCTAGGCCGTCAGATACTACGTTTGCGCCACAGCTCGAGCCGCGAAGCGGTTCACGCCTTTTCTTTGAATTCTGGGTTGAGATCCCAATGCCCGGATGATGCAAAACAGTGTCGCGGGCGGTTCTGGGTACATGTCGTCAGGCCCCTCCCTCCCCCGTCACAGCAACGGCAGACAATAGATTCGCGCCTTTTTACCTGGGTTACCTGGGTTACCTGTGCAGACAACATGGAGCCCGCTCAGCACAGCTGAGCTCACCGTCACCATATGTCCTCTGGGTGCCGGCAGACGTGGGACTGCATTGCTACACAGCAGCAGCTGCTAACTGCCTTTTGGCAGTAGACGGTGTAGCATGAGTGATAGCCGTGGGGCTGGCAGCCGTAGGGCTGCATTGCACCAGCCCCTTCCAGGCGATGGTATATTATGACTGGTACCCGTCGTCGTCGTACTGGAGTGGCTGTCAATCATGGCCACCTGGGCAGACATGCTACTGTCTCGATGATGACGGTTACCAGTCATAATGTACTATTTTCTGCCAATTGCCCAATATTGTCTGCTAAGCACCCAGAAGAGGCCGAGGGCGATGCTGGGTGCTGGCGGACGTGGGGCTGGCAGACATGGGGCTGCATTGCTACACAGCAGCAGCCCCTTGCCTTTTGGCAGATGATGGTATATTATGATTGGTACCCATCATCATCATACTGGTATGGCTGTCACTCATGCTGCAGCGTCGGCTGCCACCTTAAGATGTAAAAAATAGATTTATTCTGTGTTCATTTGCTTCCCCTTCCTCCGTGAAATCAACGGCCTGCTAAGCCCAGGGTTTCCAGTTTAATCTTTGGGGGGACCATTCTGTGTGACAGTTGTTTGTGTTTCTCCCTGTTCCTGTACCTGTACGCCATGTCGTCACTTGGCCCTCCCTCCCTCCCTCCCTCCCTCCCGCCCTCCTTCTCCTGGTCCATCAGATACTACTTTCGCGCCTTTTTTCTGACCAGGCGCCATAGCTAGCACTGGGATCATGGAGCCCGCTCAGATCACCGCGGCAATTATGAGCACTATGAACACCACGCGCATTGTCCTGGAGTATATGCAGAGCCAGAACATGCCAAGGCGAAACCCGGACCAGGCGAGGAGGCGATTGCAGCACGGCGACGAGAGTGATGAGGAAATTGACATGGCCATAGACCTCTCACAAGGCACAGGCCCCAGCAATGTGGAAATCATGGTGTCACTGGGGCAGGTTGATACCGTGGAACGCCGATTCTGGGCCCGGGAAACAAGCACAGACTGGTGGGATCGCATCGTGCTGCAGGTATGGGACGATTCCCAGTGGCTGCGAAACTTTCGCATGCGTAAGGCCACTTTCATGGAACTTTGTGACTTGCTTTCCCCTGCCCTGAAGCGCCAGAATACCAAGATGAGAGCAGCCCTCACAGTTGAGAAGCGAGTGGCGATAGCCCTGTGGAAGCTTGCAACGCCAGACAGCTACCGGTCAGTCGGGAATCAATTTGGAGTGGGCAAATCTACGGTGGGGGCTGCTGTGATCCAATTTGCCAGGGCAATGAAAGACCTGGTGATAGCAAGGGTAGTGACTCTGGGCAACGTGCAGTCAATAGTGGATGGTTTTGCTGAAATGGGATTCCCAAACTGTGGCGGGGCCATAGACGGAACCCATATCCCTATCTTGTCACCGGAGCACCAAGCCACCGACTACGTAAACCGCAAGGGGTACTTTTCAATGCTGCTGCAAGCCCTGGTGGATCACAAGGGACGTTTCACCAACATCAACGTGGGATGGCCGGGAAAGGTACATGATGCTCGCGTCTTCAGGAACTCTGCTCTGTTTCGAAAGCTGGAGGAAGGGACTTTCTTCCCGGACCAGAAAGTGACCATTGGGGATGTTGAAATGCCTATCGTGATCCTTGGGGACCCAGCCTACCCCTTAATGCCATGGCTCATGAAGCCGTACACAGGCAGCCTGGACAGGAGTCAGGACCTGTTCAACTACAGGCTGAGCAAGTGCCGAATGGTGGTGGAATGTGCATTTGGACGTTTAAAAGCGCGCTGGCGCAGCTTACTGACTCGCTCAGACCTCAGCGAAAAGAATATCCCTATTGTTATTGCTGCTTGCTGTGCGCTCCACAATATCTGTGAGAGTAAGGGGGAGACCTTTATGGCGGGGTGGGAGGTTGAGGCAACTCGCCTGGCCGCTGATTACGCGCAGCCAGACACCAGGGCGGTTAGAGGAGCACAGCAGGGCGCGGTGCGCATCAGAGAAGCTTTGAAAACGAGTTTTGTGACTGGCCAGGCTACTGTGTGAAACTTCTGTTTGTTTCTCCTTGATGAACCCTCCAACCCCCCCCCCCGACCCGGTTCACTCTACTTCCCTGTAAACCAACCACCCCACCCCACCCTCCCCTCCCCCTTGCAGAGGCAATAAAGTCATTGTTTTTTCACATTCATGCATTCTTTATTAGTTCCTTACAGAGGTAGGGGGATAATTGCCAAGGTAGCCTGGGATGGGTGGGGGAGGAGGGATGGAAAAGGACACACTGCATTTTAAAACTTTAACTCTTATTGAAGGCCAGCCTTCTGATGCTTTGGCGATCATCTGGGGTGGAGTGACTGGGTGGACGGAGGCCCCCCCACCGTGTTCTTGGGCGTCTGGGTGAGGAGGCTATGGAACTTGGGGAGGAGGGCTGTTGGTTACACAGGGGCTGTAGCGGCGGTCTCTGCTCCTGCTGCCTTTCCTGCAACTCAACCATACGCTCGAGCATATCACTTTGATGCTCCAGCAGACGGAGCATTGCCTCTTGCCGTCTGTCTGCAAGCTGACGCCACCTATCGTCTTCAGCCCGCCACTTGCTCTGTTCTTCCCGCGATTCAGCCCGCCACCTCTCCTCTCGTTCATATTGGGCTTTTCTCATCTCCGTCATTGACTGCCTCCACGCATTCTGCTGTGCTCTATCAGCCTGGGCGGACATCTGCAGCTCCGTGAACATCTCGTCCCTCGTCTTACGTTTTCTCTTTCTAATGTTCACGAGCCTCTGCGAAGGAGAAACATTTGCAGCTGGTGGAGGAGAAGGGAGAGGTGGTTAAAAAGGACACATTTTAGGGAACAATGGGTACACTCTTTCATTACAAGGTCGCATATTTCGGCTTGCAGGCAGCCATCGTAGGCCACAGTGTTTTGGCTTTTTTAACCTTCTTAACATGCGGGAAAGGTTGCAAACAGCAGCGCATTTCCCATATCAAGGATGAATTGGGTTGTCCATTTAAAATGGGGTTTCAATGTAAAAGGAGGGGGCTGCGGTTTCCCGGTTAACATGCGGCACAAACACAAGTAAACCACCCCCCCCCACACACACACACACGATTCTCTGGGATGATCACTTCACCCCTCCCCCCCACCGCGTGGTTAACAGCGGGGAACATTTCTGGTCAGAAGAGCAGGAACGGGCGCCTCTGAATGTCCCCCTTAATAAAATCACCCCATTTCAACCAGGAGAGCTTTCTGGAGATGTCCCTGGAGGATTTCCGCCCCATCCCCATACACGTTAACAGACTTGCTTGCTTTTTTTTTGTAATGTTTACAAATATTTACAAAGTTACACTCACCAGAGGTCTCCTGTGTGCCCTGAGGGTCTTGGGTGAGTTCGGGGGTTACTGGTTCCAGGTCCAGGGTCACAAACATATCCTGGCTGTTGGGGAAACCGGTTTCTCCGCTTCCTTGCTGCTGTGAGCTACCTACAGTACCTCCATCGTCATCTTCCTCGTTCCCCGAACCGTCTTCCCTGTGTGTTTCTCCAGTGAGAGAGTCATAGCACACGGTTGGGGTAGTGGTGGCTGCACCCCCTAGGATCGCATGCAGCTCCGCGTAGTAGCGGCAAGTTTGCGGCTCTGCCCCGGACCTTCCGTTTGCTTCTCTGGCTTTGTGGTAGGCTTGCCTTAGCTCCTTAATTTTCACGCGGCACTGCTGTGTGTCCCTGTTATGGCCTCGGTCCTTCATGGCCTTGGAGATCTTTTCTAATACTTTTCCATTTCTTTTACTGCTACGGAGTTCAGCTATCACTGCTTCATCTCCCCATATGGCGAGCAGATCTCGTACCTCCCGTTCGGTCCATGCTGGAGCTCTTTTGCGATCCTGGGAGGACTCCATGACGGTTACCTGTGCTGATGAGCTCTGCGTGGTCACCTGTGCTCTCCACGCTGGGCAAACAGGAAATGAAATTCAAACCTTCGCGGGTCTTTTCCTGTCTACCTGGTCAGTGCATCTGAGTTGAGAGCGCTGTCCAGAGCGGTCACAATGAAGCACTGTGGGATAGCTCCCGGAGGCCAATAACATCGAATTCCGTCCACACTACCCCAATTCCGACCCGCAAAGGCCGGTTTTATCGCTAATCCCCTCGTCGGAGGTGGTGTAAAGAAACCGGTTTAAAGGGCCCTTTAATTCGAAAGAAAGGGCCTCGTTGTGTGGACGTGTCCAGGCTTAATTCGGTTTAACGCTGCTAAAGTCGACCTAAACCCGTAGTGTAGACCAGGCCCAAGAAAAGGAAAATGTAGACTATTAAGAAAAACTCTAGCAATCAGATCAGTTGGACTGCAGAATAGTCTTCCCACGGAAATGGTGGAAAGCCCATCACTGGAACCATTTCTGACTGGAGTAGGAAAGATCTCTAGAAACTACTGTGATGGAAGATAGGCTAAGTGAAGGAAAAGATCTGCACGATTTTAGCCCTCAACTGAAGAGGTTAAAGACAGAAAGCACTGAAAATTAATTGCAGTTAAGTGGTGAATTTGCAGTCAGAGAGGGCTTGCTAGCCAGCCATTTCCCCATAGTTGTGTTGCATGGGAATAATATTATGAACAAATGCTTTCAATTTACTTTGGAAGAATCCGGTGGATGACTAGGTGCCGGGCTTGAGAACAACAAACACAGCTCTTTTTGCTAAAATGGGTAGCACACGGTGTAACAGACAAAAAGTGTCCCAGTCCTCTGCAAGCCTTTCTATAAGCCCCAAAACCCATATAAAATCAGGTACACTTACTACCATGAAGTCCATGTATACCACATTTCTAATTAAACAAAAAACATAGGAACCCCACTGCACTCATGACTAGAACACACAACAGTGACAAGGGCTCAAGAACCAACAGCAGCTGTAGCAGTCTCTGGAGCTTTTCCATTCCTGGACCATTAGGAGCAACAATTAATCCTCTCTTGGCTTCAGTACAAAGAGATTCTCCTAATTGAAATAATCCACTAGCTGATGAGCTGCTCAAGTCATGTCCCTCTGCAGTCTCCATCATATATGGCTACACTGCAAGAAGCACTCAAATTACCAACTAATGTCACTGGTACGGAGAGGCATTGATGACTCAGGGGGGCACATGCATCCAACAATCAGCTTTGATGATTCCAAGCCTCTCTTAATCCCTTGTGTTACTGCTGGCTCACAAGACTGACAGAAAAGGCAATATGCTTGGTGCCACATTCTAATGATTCTAAGAATAAAACCAGCACCCAAATTCTTCAAAAATGACTCTGGATTTTGGGCACCTCCATTTTTGGGTACCCAATTTGAGATATATTAAAATGGATCTGCTTTTCAAAAAGTGCTGACCACCCACCATCTGCAAAAGCAAAGTAATTAGAAGGTTATGTCCTAAATAGCCCAAATAAGGCAGAGGGAGATCCATAATTGATTTTAAATTGACCACACTTCCCCAAAATCTCAGATAAGGCAGGTATGTGTTGTTATTCCCATTTTGCAAACAGGAAAACAAATGTGGAGAGGTTAAAGCTCTGATCCTGCATCCATTAACATCAATGGGCCCAGGATCAGGTCCTCAGCGATTTGCCCAAGACCTCGCAGCAAGTCAGTGTCAGAGCCAGGAAATCCTGGCTCCCAGCCTCATGTTCAGTCATATGGCCCTGAAGTGCTGGACAGAGATACATAAAAAGTGGGATCCTTGACACTCCCAATAGTAAGTCTGAGGCAAAAGAAAAACCAGGAGTGTGTTAAATCTTCTCCCTATAGTAATCAGGGAACAATCAGTCTCCATATGTTAGTTTGAAAATCTAATTAACTTGCATTAAACAAGTGTCTGAACACAAAAAGAGCTGATGCTGGAAGAGAAAAGAAAGAGACATCCAGATTCCTCTATGCTGAATGGTATCAGCTAGGAAAATCCTGATAGTTATAGAAATTCAAATATTTCTTAAAGGATACACCCAAAAACCCACTTAAGAAAACAAATAATACAGCAAAAGAGCCAAGAACCACAACAATCACGATAAAGGTTTTTGACTTGGCTTCTTCAAGGCATGTGGTATAACACAACATGTCCTGAGACTGACTCAAGGGGAGGTGAGGGGGAAAGGTAACTGTGAAACTGTTAGATGCCTAGGAGACTGCGAAACATAAAGAACGCCATTTATTTTCCTCCAGTAGCTTCCAACAAGTCTGACATCTTGATCTTCCTACCGCTCTGCGTGATGGATGGTTTTAAAGGGGGTGCCCACTGCCCAGAATACTTCTTGAACATCTAGGTAGCTGTAAGGACTCTGGCTGCCTGAGACATTTCCGTCTTCTCGTGCAAAACCGAGAAACACACACACACATACAACAAGGAAACGACAACCGAGAAATATACATATACGCCCTGAATACTAGTCATGTGGGCAGCAGTCTTATAAAGGCGCGTGAGGGCTCAGGGATCGGGAGTAGAATTATCTAGCTCTCCCACTTTGCTAAACTAGTCTAAAGCAAATGTATTTTGCAGGGCGAGGAAGGGAGAAAGATCTACTTAGTACCAGCTAAAACCAAATCATCGTGCATGCATGGCAGCTGCAGATTGCTAACCAGGAAACGCGCCCCCAGGGGGAATTTCAGCCATCATCTCCTTCCCTTCCCCAAAAGCCAAAATTAAAGTTAGGCAGAAAAACCTCATTTGACCTCATCTGTCCATAAACTCCTGTAGCAACGGCTCTTTACCCCTCATTGTACAAGGATGTTTACTACAAAACAAAGCAGGGAGGGGGAGGGCAGGCTTGTGGGGCGGCGGTGGATTTATCTATACAGCAGCTTTTCGATCCTGAGGAGCCCTGCACACCCCGACGCACATGCACACAAAGAATAACAATAAGCAGCAGCATTACCTTGTTCATCCCATTCCCCATGGCTCTAAGCGGACTGAACTTTAGTACCACGGGAGAACGCTTGGCAGCAGGCTAAGCTTGCTTGCACGCTGCAGGTCAATGTGCATGGGAAAGTGTTTGCCCTGTGATGAGAGTGTGTATGGGGTAAGGGGTTTACTCTCAATTCTTAGCTGGAGCGCGCAGGATCATCTCTGCCCCCAGCGTGGCTAGGCTTTTCTCCTAGATGCCTTGTGAGCAGAGGAGGTTTTCCGCTCGGCTGCCCCTAGACCTCGCTGCATGGGAGAACAGCTGAACTAGTCACCAGGGCTCCATTGCCAGGAACCACCTCTCGGCTCTCGCCCTTCTGTTTGCAGGGCTCGCCACCCCCACGTGTGAATAGAACCAAACGCCTAGGAAGCTCCCCCTCCCGCTCGCAGGCTGCCCTGGGGCTTGTAGTTCCGCCGCTGCCGGCTCCCCCCGCCGAGACCCGCCTGAGAAAACTACAGGTCCCGCCGTGCAAAGCGACCCCAGCCCTCCTCCGCCTTTAGCACACGCGGAGAGAGACTAGGGTGCGTCCTGCCCACTCTCATTCCTGGAAGGGTGAGTAAGCGGCGGCGGCTGGGGCTACGGGTGTGTGGGATGAGGCGGGAGGTTGTTTGGTTTCTCAGCAGCCAGGGCCAAAATAACACAAGTTGCCACATTGAAATAATCAAACCTATTTCTTGCCGTTTATGCAAATCAGGCTTGGTTTTAAAAAAAGAAAAACAGGAAAAAAAAAACCCTTCTATTCAGGGCCTTGTGCCAGGAAACCGCTGCTGACAGCTTTATGCTGATCTGTACAGTGGTTTCCAAGGACTAGGGTCTCTGTAAGCCCCCTGTGCCCCCCACATCCCGGCTTTTCCAAGATCTGCCTGTATTCCCAGTAGGGTTGTAATGTAGACACTACCGCAACGGAAGGGGTTCTTCTGTTGCGGTAGTAAATCCACATCTCAGAGAGGTGGTGGCTAGGTTGACGCAAGCTTGGGGCTGCTTAAGTGTCACGCACAGTGTGAAATTGTTCACAGCCCTGAGCCGTGCTGTGAGGTCAACCTATTTTTGTAGCGTAGACCAGGCCTTAGGACATATCTACGCTCCAAAGTTAAGCTGACTTAAGTTACCTCAACAATCATAAGTCGCTTTAATTACATGCATTGTGCATGCCCACACAACGTTCCTCGTGGCAGACCGTGTCCTCAGTTGCTCAGGTGCTCTTGCATTGTGGGTACCTATTCCCCTCTGCAACTCACCACCCTCTGCTGCTGGGAGCTCTGAGAACAGATTGCAGGGCATCATGGGGGGGAGGGGTGCTCTCCATCCCAAGATGCAGTTCTTTCCCTCCCATCATTCCATGGGCTTCCGACTTCATTTCACACCATTTTTGAATAGCCCCTGTAAACTGTGCACCCACTGACTCTGCCTGAAAGCATGGATCCTGAACTGCTGACAACAAGCTCCCTAGTTGTTTAATATGTGCACAATTAAAGGGGAGATGAAAATTAAATGGAGGCAATGGCTGGTATAGCTAAGGTCTTAGAGTTTGATCCTGCTCCTGTTGAAGTCAAAACCAGAAGTTCCATTGACTTCAATGGTAACAGAATTAAGCCCTTAGTCTGATAAACTGGCACAGTTGTTTGGAAAGTTTGAGAATAACTGCTTTAATATAGTCATGACAACTGTCTAAATGCCCTACGGTGTTATTCCTTATGTCGTTTTCTGATGACAGCAGTTCTGTTGAAGGAGAAGAGCATAAATTGGTCTCTGTGCAGTACTTAGTACCTCACTCCTCCCCACCCTTGTGCCTAAATAATACCAAAGAGCTACTTAACCAATGGAGAATAGGAACTGTCTTGAATATTTCATTGGCAATGCTCCCCCAAATGTATTTTATTACACTATTTTTGTGAAATGTAGGCTCAAAAGAAATTAATTGCCGTTTGCTATAATATTACCTCTCCTGGAATTCTGCACCACTGCACAATGGAGAATTTGCACAGAATTAATGTTCCCCACAACATTTTATATTTTCATGCAGAATTTGTGACTTCCACCAAAATGTTTTTTTTCTGGTTTTGCATTTCAAATGTATTAGTTACATATACACGTAATGTCTTTGCACACACATGAGCACTACTGCTGTGTGAGCAGCAAGGTTCAAAGTAAAAACCTTATGTATTCCCTGCCAGCCTGAACCCATCCCCCTCCGCTCCGCGTGCATACCACCTCCAGAGATGAATGGGTATTGGCTGGCAAACCACGTACAGGACCCAACACACACACACACACAATTTATCCTCGGTCTCCCTTCCCCATGCTAACCACTGGCTATCCTACAATTAAACTACCACAACTCACCAACCCCCCTCCCGTTACAGTGGCATGACCCAAAAACCTTACAATACACATAGAAGTTTGAACTTGGACAAGACATGACAGACACAAAACAGTCCTTAAGGATGGTAGCCTCCTTTTAGGCCAGGTCGTTACAATACTTTTGTATAACATACTTTTGTATAATGATTTTCTTTACATGAAACATTTAGTTTCACTGAAACAGAAGATCGCTGTCAACAAAGATACATCAAGTTTGGTATTAATATGCTTAATAAGGAATCTATTTGTCAAAAAAACATTTTCTGAATCTTTTTCGTTGTCTGTATTGTTACAAACATACTTGCTGACAGGTATTTTGAAATAAATTACCAAAATAATTGAAACTGGCATGATTATATTGTGCTATTTTGACAAATAAAATATGCAGAATTTTGCAGAATTCTAAAATATCGTGCGCAGAATTTTTAATTTTTTTGTTGCAGAATTTCCCCCGGAGTATAATATAGAAATGTAGAACTAGAAAGGACCTTGGTAGGTCATCTATTCCAGTTCCCTGCATTCTGTACCATCCCTGACACGTGTTTGTCTAACCGGTTCTTAAAAACTGGCAATGATGGAGATTCCAAAACCTCCCTAGGTAATTTGTTCCAGTGCTTAACTATGGATACAGTTAGAAAGTTATTCCTAATGTCTAACCTAAATCTCCCTTGCTGCAGTTTAAGCCCATTACTTCTTTTCCTGTCCTCAGTGGATAAGAAAAACAGTTTATCACCCTCCTCTTTATAACAACCTTTTACATACTTGAATGCTTATGTCCCTCCTCCATCTTCTCCTCTCCAGACTAAACAAACCCAGTTTTTTCAATTTTTCTTCATCGGACATGTTTTCTAGACCTTTAAACATTTTTGTTGCTCTCCTTTGGACTTTCTCCAATTTGTTCACATCTTTCCTGAAGCAAGGTGCCCAGAATTGGCCATCACACAGTGCTCCAGTTGAAGCCTTATCAGTGCTGAATAGAGAGGAAGAATTACTTCTCGTGTCTTGCTTAAAACACTCTTGCTAATGCTGTTCCCTTTTTTTACAACAGTATTACATTATTGACAAATATTTAGTTTGTGATCCACTATACCCCCAGATCCTTTTCCTATGCAGTCATTTCCCATTTTCTATTTGTGTAATTGGTTATTCCTTCTTAAATCTAGTACTTTGCATTTGTCTTTATTGAATTTCATCCTATTTATTTCAGACCATTTCTCCCGTTTTCAAGATCCTTTGATTTCTAATCCCCCTTCCAGCTTGGTATCATCCACAAACTTTATAAGTGTACTCTCTATGCCAGGTTTCAGAGTAGCAGCCGTGTTAGTCTGTATCCACAAAAAGAACAGGAGTACTTGTGGCACCTTAGAGACTAACAAATTTATTAGAGCATAAGCTTTCGTGGACTACAGCCCACTTCTTCGGATGCATAATCTCTCTATGCCATTCTCTCTTGCACTACCCGGTTATTCTTAGTACTTATTTTCTTATTTTGTTGTTGTATAATAAACTATTGTATATTGCACACATGTCCACCAGATCCTCAGCAGATATGATTAAAGTGAATGGAGCATATGCTGATTTATACCTGCTGAGGACCTGATCCATCGTGTTCAATATATGCATTGTTTTCAAGCCTTTAAAGCCAAAATAAATCTTAGAAATATAGGGCTGGAAGAGACCTCAAGAGGTCATCTAGTCCATCCCCCGTGGCTAAGGCAGAATTAATTACACCTACACCCTCCCTGATAGGGGTTTGTCTAACCTATTCTTAAAATCCTGCATTGAGAGGAATTCCACAGTCTCCTTAAATAACTTGTTTCAGTGCTTAACTATCCTTGTAGTTAGACAGTTTTTCCTAATATCTAACCTGAATCTCCTTTTCAGCAAACTAAGCCAATTACTTCTTGTCCTACCCCCGGTGGACACGAAGAACAATTAATTACTGTCCTCTTTATGACAACCTTGTACATAACTGTCTTCAACTATGTCCCTCCTCTGCCTTCTTTTCTCTAAACTAAACAAACCCAGTATTTTCAACCGTTCCTCATAGGTCATGTTTTCTAAACTTCAGATCATTTTTGTTGTTCTCCTCTGGATTCACCAATTTGTACACATCTTTATTAAAGTGTGGCATCCAGAATTGGACACAGTTCTCCCAGAGGCGTTACCAGTGCGGAGTAGAACGGAACAATTATCTCTCACATCTGATATACAACACTCTTGTTAATACATCTCAGAATAACATTGGCCTTTTTTTGCAGCAGCATCATATCGTATTCAATCTGTGATTGACTACAACCTTGACTGTCAAGAGCAATCTATACTGAGGTGATCACATTGAATAAACACACACTCTCGCTAGGTATAATAGCACTTGCTGAGTCTGATAGCTTTCAGCATTCCTGAGAAGTGGCATTATATTAGCATAGCATATAACCACAAAAATCCTATTTTTTTGTATTGCCAGGGAACATGTGAAGCACGTGCACAGTAATAGCCACTTTTTGACATTGCATACAAAAGTTCAGTGATACTAAGTTCCCTGATTGCTGCAACTGTCTTTGAGGCAATTATCTGGGTAAAAATCAGAGCCAAACTGATGGCAAAACTGATCTTTTTTTAAAAAAAATCTAGTCATCTGCTTTAACTGCAGGTTGAGTTTGACACCCTTAAAAGAAAAATAAATAAATAACCCATGCCTGCTGTCTTCTGATCCACAATGTATTGCTGTGCTTACACTCCACAACAGGCAGAAGGCAACCTCATCCTTCCTTTATCTGAAAGAAACTGATTAAGAGTGGCACTGGCTTCCATGAAAGGGATTCATGGCTAATTTTGCAGGGCTGGCAAGGAAGACGATTTAAAAAAAAAAAAAAAAAGCGTTTCCAGTGAAACAGTTTTCCACTGGAAAATGCTGATTCTATGACATCGAAAAGTTTTGCCGGAAATAAATTGAGCTTAAAACCAAATTAATAAACAACAAGGGGTTTGGTAGTGATTGGGTTGGGGGAGTGGTCAGTAAAGGAGAGAGAGCTGGATCCAGGGCATTCCCACCAAATTATGGGATTCCTGCTGGATAGCTGTAATATATATATAGTTACATAAAACTATACTAGCCCATACTATGTTATTAATACACTGCAGAAGACATAGCACTTTGAATATGAGTGGTAAGCATTATTGTTTATTATGATGGTTTCCACTGAGCAGAATTCAGACACAAATTTTGCTCTCATTTATGCTGGCGTAAATCTAGAGCAACTCCACTAAAATCAGCTGAGTTGCTCTTATTCATTCCCCATGTAACTGATGAGAGCAAATTCTGACCTTTAAATTTTATAGCGAACCAGCTTACAGCTGCACCTGCTGGCCAGAATAGCTGGATCACAGTCCTTCTCTAACCCCACCCCTGATCCGCCCCCTCCAATCCTCTCCACCAGTGGGTGGCATGGGGGACATTCCAGGATGTATGGGGTGAATCCACAACTGAGGACATAAGACAGAAATGGCATAAAGGAGGCTTACAAGAGGTCAGTGACCTGGACAAAAAAGTAATGGACAATTCAGACAGGAGGAACAAACCAAGCAGTCTATCAAAATGCTGTCAGAGGAATGTAAATGTAAAAAAAAAAAAAGCTCAGACTTGTAAAGCTTTTTGGAGAAATGTACAAGATAATCTAGATGTAGGTTAGCTGCCATAGCAACCATGGATCAAATAACTGCACTCTCATATCTGTAAAGCTATAATTCAGCAACCTCTGTTTACATGTACCTAAAGCAATTAAAAAATTAATCTATCTGAAAACTCAACAGGAATGGCTGATGGTTTGCAGCTACTTGGTTTACTTGACTGTTGTAAATTACTTGGTTAAAATATGTGGAAAAACAGTACTTAAAAATAAAAGGCCTTAAATATTCTGATTTTACTCCATTTTTGAAATGCCGTTTTTGGCGAGGGAGGAGGCACAAGTGGAGAGAATATGTTAAAAATAGATCATTGCTGTTAGAGCAGTGAACTCTAACCAATGACTTGTACTGCCTTGACTTTACTGTATCCACTTACCCGATCTATCTCATGTTTGCTGCTTATTTAAGAAAATAACTGGTCCTGTCAACAATTCGGTTTATCGTTCATAATTAGATATCAAAGTGTTACAAAAATAGTAACACATTTTCTATCAATTAAGAATCTTCTTCAAATATAATAAAATACTGGATTCTGGAACTCTAGGTTTTGCAAAATATTAAACATTTTCAATGGAGATAAGAACATTAAAAAAGCATATTGAAATGTGTGTATGTGATTAGTTACTATAAATAACCCATTGTTGAGTGGGAGTGAAATGCCAAAATTTACCCCTGCTCATAAGCTAAACATTTATTTGTTTCTGTTGGTGTTCATTCTATACAAGGATTCTAGAGGAAAAATACTGTTATAATAGGCCATTTTCTGCTCTCAGTTTACACCTGTGCAAGAACCTTTTGGAGTGGGCAGAGGTCAATTTCTGAAATTACCATTTAAAAAATTACTTTGAAGCTTGGCAAGTAGCAGACGTCCCATCAGCACAAAACCATCAGGAGCATGATCTGAAGTTCTTTGAATCAGATCTTAAAAGAAGCTGTGACTAGGCCCATAGCACATTGTTTTCACCAGGTAGGCAACATAGATGTTTTTCTTGAAGACACTGCAAACTGCCGGGTGGCAAGACACAGGAGACAGTCTCACCAAACGTTCCTTTCAATTGCTTGGCTTTCTTCACCTCACTGCATAGTAGCATGTGAAAATACTCTGCATGGTGGGCTCTGAAGAGGGGAGAGCTCTAAACAGATCAGATCATTCTGTTTTCATACAGTAAATATATCTGGTTGTCCTTTTCTCTGTCCCTGCTTATTTGTTTAGATTTTAGAAATGCTGATGCAATCTACAAGGTTTGTACAACTAAGGGAAAGTTACAGTCAGTCAGATGTGGTCTACTTCCATTCAGTATAGCCAAATGGTGAACTGGGAAATGGCTAAAATAAGTTAGACCAGCAAGTACAACTTTCCCCCTTCTTGGAAACTTGACTGAAACTAAACTTCTTGGAATGTCTTGACTGAATTTGTGTTTTGATAGTCCAGCTGAGCTGTGTGGTGCACCAGAGAAGACACAGCATAGTATCGCTCTTAAAATGCCCCTAAGCCTTTCCCTGAGACGAAAGTGCAAACTCTTGGGCTAGATTCCCAGCTGGTATGAATCAGTGTAGCTCCACTGAAGTCAACAGAGCTACATGGATTTACACTAGCTGAGGATCTGGCCCTCTTACGTTTAGCAAGTTTTGTTTTGTGTGATTTCAGTAGGAACAGGATGGAGACCAAGAAGAACAATTGTAGCAAAAGAATCACTTGACCTAATCTTTCTGTAAATAAAGAAAGTAGACATGTGAGGAAATTTCACAATATCCTTTTTTCTTATTTATTATTATTTCACCTGCTTTGATGGTTACTTTATTGGTCACTGTCTGGCAGAAAATGAAACTCATCTTATTCTCTTTTAATATCTGAATAGCACCATAATACATATAGATGGATTTATATTTAGGAGTGGTGCCAGCACTGAGTAATTTTACTATTTAATATAGTTGATAATATCTGACCAAATATTCTAGAGTAAGTCACTATAGAAATGAAGGTAGGTTTCCTGTGTGACTTGCAGTATCATGCTAAAACACAAAAGAAACCTGACTTGGTTTCAGTTATGAAATAATAGATACTGAGCCATTTTCAAAAGTTCCTTCATATTTTCTTCATTGTTTAAACAGGTGTGTTTCTCAGACTTTGAAAAACAAAAGCTCAGCTGAAAGCAAGTTGATGTTAGGAAACAAAACCAGAGCTGAGTGATAGTGCTTCAAAACTGAGAGACAAGAGTGGGTTTAAACAAGAACTGAAAAGTTGCATCAGTGCTTTTAAAGTGTCTTATATTTTAAAAAAAATGTACTAAATGTACGACCGTATTCTACAGTTATGTTCCAAAACACTACAGCTTATAGTAGTGTTACTGCAATGTTTTGGATTACAATTGTAGAATATTACAGTCCTTTATTTTTAATACAAGGAATGTTACATTTTCATGCCAGTTCAATGCTCTGTAGATTAGGAGTCAATGTTCAAGGTCATAAATGTTCAAAGCTCTTATTTTTTTAGAACATTCTCTTTGTGTATGCGGAAGACAGGCAACAGTCTTTAAAAAACACGCTTGCCTTCCCATTGCCAGTTTACCAGAAATAGAGAAACCCATATATAGTGAGCCCAATTTCAAGTTATATACAGGGTATTCCACTCCAGTGACAGCTACAAGAGGACAGATTTTCAAAAGAACTCAGCTCCTATTTAGGTACCAAAGTAAGTGTCAAGATTTTAAACAGAGAGCTTTAAAAGTACCAGTTCACAAAACCACTGTCTACTGACCTACTTCAATCTGAGCAATATGACAAGTCATCTCTCTGAAGCAAGATGAGACCTGACAGCAGCACAAATAGCTGTCTCTGAACCAAATTCTGTCTGTAGGTGCATGCACTTTCTTCCAATGAAGTCAAAGTTTGGACTCTGACAGTTTGGGAAATTTTTCTATGTAAAAGTTAGGAATTCTGGTTCATTTTATGAAATTGCTAGATCATGGAATACCTCAGTGTATATTGAATCAGCCATTTGCTAACAGGGACATTGTCTTCAATGTTAAAAAAGTGCATTTTTTTAACTCAGGGTAACTAATATGCATGAGAGAGCCTAAGGTAATAAAGACCAGGTACCACAGTGAGGTAAAGAGCCCTAGACCTTCTCCAGGGGTTAACCTCAGTGTATTTACCTCACGGTAAAACTAATGTGCCTGGTCTTCCTGACAAAAACTGAAATTTTTTCATGAAAACTTTTTTTGTTGTTTTTATCCAAATTTTCCATGGAAGGAGAGGGAGAAACCATTTTCCAACCAACTCTACTCACCAATGCTTTTCTTTCAAACACCATGGTTATATTCAGGGGATTAGGCCTTGAGAATTAATTCCAGGTATATCTCACATGCACCCCCTTGACCCAAAATAAATATCTTTTCATACATTAACACCTACTCCATTGTGCGGTCCCCTAGGGCAGTGTTAGATTTTAGAGATTAGATAAGATTCAGCATTTAAAGTGCAGCTCTATTCTGAAAAATGATTCAGTACCAATGGCAGTGAGATATCATGTTTGCCATCTCGCAGTGGTTTGCATAATAAATGTGTTCAGCTTCCAAATACGATGTTTTTATAACTGCCAGTGATATAAAGTCAGCCAGGGGTTTAAGAGTCAAGATAGAATCTTTCCTTCTCGCACATCCTCATCTGTAATAAAGGGTTTGCAAACCAAATTATGCCCTCTGCTGATGCCTAGCCTTCCCTGGGCACCTTGATGTGGTGTGAAGGCTTGTGTGTTCCAAGGACTCTGAGAGGTATGCCAGCAGGAGCTTTAACTCCAGGTAGGGCCACACAAGCCAGACGGGTCAAAGGGTAGGGTCCAGACAAAAAACAGTCCACTGGGCCTCCAGGTTGAGGGAGGGCAATAGACCAACAAACTATCCTTGTTTAAAAAAAAAAAAAAAAAGAAAGAAATTAAATGCTAGAAACAGATCAAGGTAGCCATTCCAGGAAACAGCATGGTAAACAGGGGTGTTTGTGCCCTAAAGTGATGTCTGACAACACAAGAAGGATTCAGATTCAGTCTGATGCCTATATAGTCTCATTGTCTTCAATGAGTTTGAGCATGTAAAACAGACAGGAATTTAGCCAACAGCTCTGCTTCTGATGCACCAGATGGAATGGAATCCAGTTCATTTTCCCTTTGCTGTATGTGGCTCTGGAGGACTCACAGGAGTAAAAAGCAGGGGAAAAAAAACTTACTTTGGGCACCAAAGTGAGCAGCCAGCTCTACCTGCATGCAGGGACTGCTTCTGTAGAGTAAGAAGGTGCCGTTCTTCCATGGTGGCTTTTTAGAGTAGAGCCACACTTTAACCAGCTTGTGGTTCTACTTAGACATGCATACAACTCTCTTCTCAGGGTGGAGTGAAGCATCAGGTGATGACCTATCATGGCATTAATTTGATGGTTGGGAAGAGAGAAAATTGTTACTTCAAATAAAAACACAAATGGAGACAGACATATGGGTGTCAGCAAAGTCAACAGAATCAGACTTCTGGAAAATAATGGCGAACCTGGAATGTCAGATCTCTCCCTACGTCAAAGTGCTCATATTGTAACCATTATTAGCAGTTTAATGAATATTTCAGGTGTTACTTGGCAATAAACTTGTTACATATGGTTGTTGGTATTCTGAATATTGTTTCAATCATTTGCGGCTTTTCAAAATTTCGTTTAATGATGTGGTGGCTTTTCGGCTGCTAAAGGCTGAGTGCTGCTACCCTGTTGTATAGGAGTCATTGCAAGAGTGATATGCGTGTGAAAAAGTTGAGCTGGTCTGGCCCCTACGCAGAAAACACATTTCTAGACTGTAAAATATAACCCCTAATCTTAGATTATATTAATTTTAGACATTTTTCCATCTCTGCTAATATTCTGAGCAGTGTCATTAATCATCTCTGAGTGGGATTTTCAGAACCACACAGTATTGGCCTAATTCTGCTTGTATTAAAGTCACTTGACATTTTACCATTCAGTAGAAGAAGTTATTGAAGGCCAATGCTGAGCACGTCTGAAAATTCTGCCCTGTGTTTTTTAAACCTGAGACCATCCACAAAACAGAATGTTGAGGAGAACCTCTATCAAAATATACTCAGGGCTAAGTTAGAAACGTCGAAGTTTCAATCTTAAAAACAATCCCCATTTCTAATTGTGGTTCTGAACTTCATCAGCAAGTTTCAGTCATCCTGATGTGGATCTGATCCCAAACATTTCACATGTGCAGAGTCAGGAATCCACGTAAGAGAAAGGGGCAGTTCAGCCATAGGAATGGGTGACATCTATGAGAGAGCCACATTAAACTAGAAGTACCTATTTAAATAAAACCTAAATAGGGCTAATTTGTTTTCCTCATTTCTAGAACACACAAGTACTGCTTTTTCAAAGTCTCAAAATTTTCTATGCCAAATTTCATGGCCTGCACAAACTTCTTCTCTACATGTTGGCTGACTGATACTACTGACTGTATTCTTCTTAAAATCTTGTCCTTCCTCAGCTTTTGACACCCCACTTTCACCTGGTTTTCCTCCTACATCTCTAATCATTCCTTCAGAGATTTTGTTCAAGGAATCATCATGCTTTCTCACATTTGTTGGGGCCCCACCAAGCTTCATTCACTCTTGACCCCTATCTTTTCTCTTCTTATCTATTATCACTAAGGCTAAGATGTAGTCATGGGTATTTTTGGTAAAAGTCATGGACAGGTCACGGGCAATAAACAAAAATTCACGGCTCCTGACCCATCCTTGATTATTACTATAAATACCCATAATGGGACTAAATTTCTGCTCCTAGAACCCACTGCTTTGGGGGCCCCCTTCTCCAGCGGTGGGGGCTGACTGCACCCAGCAGCCGCTGCTCCAAGGCCCCCTGGGACCACTCTCCTGATGGCCTTTGGGGCCACCAATGCTCGGGCGCCCCCCGGGGCCAGCTCCCAGGGCCACCCAAGCAGCAGCCAGTGTGGCTGGCCTCAGGGTCGCTCCAGCAATGGCCAATGCGGCTGGCAGGGCGGCCTTGGGGTCAGCCACTGCAGCTGCGGAAGTCACAGAGGTTGCAGAAAATCAGAGAATCCGTGACCTCCATGACAGAATCGCAACTTTACTTTTAACTGGGTGATCTTGTTTGACAACAGCTTCAGATATCATGTCTACATTGACCACTCACAGAACTGACTCTACTCTGGACCTTTCTCCTTCCATCCAAACTAAAATTGTGGCCGATCTTTCTGATTGTCAAGGAAACGACTTAAGGTCAACACAACTAAAACTAAGCTCTTCATCTTTCCCCCTCCTGTCTTCCCCACTATCTCACGTACCATAGATGTCACCATTATCTTCCACTCAGACTCATAATCTAGGTGTCATCTTTCACTTACTCATCTCTCTAGACTTACATATCCAGGCCATGTCTAATTCTTATACAACATCTCTAAGACCCATCCTTCCTTTCCGCTCAGTCTATAGAGCTAAAACTCTCATCCAAGCTCGAGATCCAGAGATACAAAGTTTTTATTTGGGACCATCTCTGCTACTTATGCATCTTTACTCTCTGTGATCTTTCTGCAGCCCTTGATATTCTATACCAGTGGTTCTCAAAATTTTGTACTTATGACCCCTTTCACATAGAAAGCCTCTGAGTGCGACCCCCTTTATAAATTAAAAACACTTTTTTATATACTTAACACCATTATAAATGCTGGAGACGAAGCAGAGCTCAGGGTGGAGACTGACAGCTCCTGACCCCCTGAGGGGTCCTGACCCCCAGTTTGAGAACTCCTGTTCTATACTATCATTAATTCTCTACTTTCCATTGTAAAAAGGTATAATATCTACTACATATTCTTTTACATCTTGCTAAAACAACTGACACTTCAAGTTAGTTGAAAATATTAAATTTAAAAAATATCTTTAATCTAGGTAGGCTACAAATGAAGATGGCTCCCTCGATGTTAGTACTTTTTCTATCAATCTGTATTTTTGTATATTGCTTTTTTTTTTTTTAAATGAGAGAAGGATGGTCTTGTGGTTAAGCCACTGGATCTGGGATTCAGGAGATCTGGGTTTAATTCACACCTTTGCACAGACTCTGTGACCTGGGGGAAGTCATGTAATGTCTCTGGGCCTCAGTTTCCCATCTATAAAATGGGAATAATACTACTTCATTTCCTCCTCCCTTTGTCTGTCTGTGTAGATTGTAAAATCTTTGGAGCTGGGAGTGGCTTTTAGTGTGTGTTTGTAAAGAACAATGGGGCCTCGCTCTTGGTTGGCACCTCTAGGCATCATCTCTCTCCACGGCACCTCTAGGCATCATTTCTCTCTACACAATTAGGTCAGGCAGCTTACATTGACCTAATTATATCAGTGTCTACACTACAGCCTTCTGGTGCCGATGTAAGTGCCCTACTACACTGACATAACTCCACCTCCACAAGAGGCATAGCGCTTATGTTGAAGTAGTTAGGGCGACAAAGTGTATGTGTAGACACTGCATTACTTACATTTGCTGTTGGCTGTCTTGCCCCTGGCTCCGCACTCCCAGCTGGGCTGCTGCCTGGAGGCTCCCTGCTCAGGGAACTGAGAAGCCCAGGCAGCTGGCCCCTTCCCTCCCCCGCCTCTCCCCCCAGCTGGGAGTGGGGAGCCAAGAGCCCTGGGGGGCAGCTGAGCTCCGGGCAGGGAGCAGCGCAGAGTTGAGAGCCTCTCAGCCCCATAATCTGCTCTCTTTCAGTCGGTGGGAGCCTGCTGAGGATGTGCACCACCAACAGAAGGAGGGTAGTATGGACATCATCCACCGCAGTAATTACAGCAGTGGCTGTAAATTGGCCTAACATAGGGTGACTTAGAGCTGTACTGTAGACATACCCCTCCTCTCACTTTCAATCAGCATAACATGGAGCCCACATGGGGCTTCTTTTCACAACATGGAAAAGAAACTACCCTGTTAAATAAAAAGCACTTCTGCAGACTAACTGGAATGAGAGATCTTCTTGCACAGAAATATTATAAAGGCAATAAGGAAGCTGCTCTTGCTTTGTGTTTAATTCCCTTCAGTCTGGTCTATTTCAACTCTGTTGCTGATTGTAGAAGATTGCATCATTGTAATACAAATAATGTAATAAAATACAAACAAACTAAAACTATAATGCTTTTCTCCCCTGATGCCGCTTGAATATTTTCTCTGGGTATGACAGTTACCATGGAGTAATTGAAAGCAGAATTTTGCACCTCATCCATTTTTTTAAAATAATAACATAAATGAATGCAAGTTGTGTGTGCAATTTAAAAAAATGTACCAACAGTCTTTACTCACTGACCTTTTAAAAAGATACTCAATGTGGTCTTGAGTGATATGCATTTCCTGTTACATTGCAGCCTCCAGATGAGATTCCCAGTTCCTGAGAGACAACTGAGATTAGCTTTTGTGATTCACTTTTGGTCCTGCAAGCAAGGATAAAAAATGTAGCTGAAACTAAAATCTTCCTTATACTTTCTTCTGTGAATACTTTTGAATATCAGGTGTTAAATGAGTGGGTGGGGGAAATTCAAGTTTGGGTTTAACCAAACTTCAGAAAAAATGGTTTTGGTGGAACTTCCCAAACCTTTTCTCACCCTCTGGTCCACTATGAAAGATTTTGCTGATTTTTGTGTGATTTCCATATTCAACTTGAAATATATTGTTTGGGGTCATTTCCACTTGCAACATTTCAAGTGCCTCCAAATTTAGTTTTATAAATCTGATCCCTCTATTTACTTTTCAATCCTAATATTAGTTCTATAGAGTTGGATGATACAGTCCCTATTCAGGCAAAGCTCTCACTGACTTTAATGAGAGCTGTACCTAAAGAGTGTAAGATCAGGACCTCAATTGTCCACTATCAGCAATGGAGTTGAAATTGACCAGACTGAAGGGAATTGCACGCACAGCAAGAGCAACTTCCTGATTTTGTATTAACAAGATAAAATGAAAGATGCCTTTCAATATTTCTGTGTAAGAGGAGTGTTCATTCCAATTAGTCTGCAGAAGTGCTTTTTATGTAACAGGGTAGTTTCTTTTCCATGTTGTGATGTCACTTGGCTCCTTGGTGTGCTGATTGAAAATGAAAGGTGGAGAGAAAGCAAACTACACGACGGACTATTTTAATGATATTTCTTGCGTGAAACCATTAAGCTTTAATCACCAAGACATGACATTATAGAAGTGAAATGAAATTTTAAGCTTTGAAGCTGAAACACAACTCATTCTCACCTGAGGTCAATGATACGTAAAGAAGATAAGATGTTGGGAGGTAGGGTCTGAAATCATTGGGCTTTTGCCTGTGACATCAATGGGAGCAGGTTCAAGTCCATTTTCTATCAAAATATTGTTTGCATTAATTTTGGTGCATTTTGAGGAGCAGTACCTATAGAAAGGAATAATCTGACAGAATGCAAACACATCAAAACATCAAGTGACTGCGCGCACAACTCCAAATACAAAACTAGCTCAACTTTAGGCTGTAAGTTCTTTGGGGGCAGAGATTGTCGTTTACTTTATATTTATACAGTGCCTAGTACAATGGGGCTTCAACCTGTCCAGGTGGTGGCTGACGGTCCAGCTCAATTGTTAGAACTGGACTCAGGGGGCCAGGAAGTGGAGCTGGGAACCAAGGGTCAGAGCTGAAGTTGGAAATCAGAAACCAGAGCCGGGGTCAGGAAGCAGAGCCAAGAGTCAGAGCCAGTGTCAGGAACTGGAACCAGAGGTTTGACCCTGAGCAGGAACCAGAGCTGGAGTCAGGTGCTGGAGCAGGAACCAGGAAGGAACATGGGACTGGAGAAGGACAGGAACAAGACAGGCCAAAGCAGAAATGTTGAGCAGCCGGCAACCAGCTGCTGCTACTGAGCTTAATCAGGTCTCTTTGACTGCCTTCAGCCAATCCTACCACAACCCAGCTAGGGTGACCAGATAGCAAGTGTGAAAAATCAGGACACTTTTTTTTTTTTGGGGGGGGGGGGGGGCGGGCAGAGGGATAGTTGTCTATGTAAGACAAAGCCCCTAATATCGGGACATCTGGTCACCCTAAACCCAGCTGAGCTCATTAATCAGCCTGGAGGCTGGCCTGGTTAGTCCTCAGGCTCATCTGGAAGTGCTCAATCCTGACACAGCCTGGCTGAGGCTTCTAGGCACTGCCTCATAATGAATGATAAATAAGAATAGATCTTGCCAATTTCTCCCAAGATAAAATTGATAAAATACAATGACCTTCCCCTCAGCTTGCCTTCTCTTCCCCTTTCCCCTCCTAGAACTTTCTCCTCGTCCCCTTTCACAGACACAAGAATTTCTCGTCCACTTTCCTCCTCTAACCCATCCACTTGACACAGTTGGCCGTGGTCTTCAAGTGGGAGGAGGGATAGCTCAGTGGTTTGAGCATTGGCCTGCTAAACCCAGGGTTGTGAGCTCAATCCTTGAGGGGGCCACCTAGGGATCTGGGGCAAAATTAGTACTTGGTCCTGCTAGTGAAGACGGGGCTGGACTCAATGACCTTTCAGGGTCCCTTCCAGCTCTATGAGATAGGTATATCTCCATATATTATATTATAAATCTTGCCCTCCCTTGGCTTCTGTAACTCTGTCCTCTCCTCTTAAATTGCTCCTTCAGCATGTCCTTTGAAGGATACTCTTCATTCTTCCTTCAACTTTCTGTGTGGGGGTTCCACAGGGCTCTGGGCTCTGTCCTTTATCCCCTTCCCTTCTCCCTGTATACCTTACTTTTGGGTACTCTCATCCACAAACACAAATTCAGCTACTATCTCCATGCTGATGACTGTCAGATCTATCTGTCTCCTTCTGTCCAAATTACAATTTCACCTGTCTTAAAGCTGGTTGGAAGTTTTTTGGTTGAAACTGGGTTTTTGATGGAAAATGCCAATTTTAAAATCAGAACATTCAGAAAAATGGGTCTCTTTAAATGACATTTCATTTAGAACCCCCCACCCTGAAGTGAAGCATTTTGAAAATGTTAAAATGTCCCCGACAACATTTTCAGAACAAAGCATTTTGATTGTTTATTTTTGAAATGACTATTCAAAACAAAATTAATTGTTTTTATATAAACCACATTGTTAAAGGTTGAAATCAAAATGGAATGCTTCAATTTTATCTAAACAAGATGTTGAAATTGACCCGAAACTAGTATTTTTGTGGAAGTTTGTTTTGTGGGAAATTTTCAGTTTGTTTTTTGGTTTTGTTCCATTTCAGAATGGAAAAAAAATCAATATAATGGATTTTCCCCTGGTTCCTACCCAGTTCTAGCCTGTCCCTCTGGTGTCTCCTTATGGATGTCTAACCATTCAGTTTAAGCTCAACATGGCTAAAACACAGATCTTAATTATTCCCCCCAAACCTTCCCTGCTACCTTCTTTCTCGATCACCGTGGACAACACCCCTATCCTGCCTGTCACTAAGGTCCACAACCATTATCTTTGTCTCAGATTTCTCTCTAGGTCCTCACACCCAAGCTGCATCTAGATCTTGCAGATTCTTTCAGTAGAACATCTCTGGCTTTTCCTATCATCCACACAGCTAAAATGCTCATCCTGGCTCTCTGCATTTCACGGTTCAATTATGGCAACATCCTTATTTCTAGCCTTGACCAATGCAATCTTGCCCTACTCATATCTATTCAGAATGCTGCTGCAAAGATCATTTCCTACCCTGTTGCTTTGCCCAGGTCACCCCTCCTTTGAATCCCTCTGCTGGCTCTCCCTTCTTGGTCACATGAAAAATAAGCCACTTGTCTTCACTGCCTGGCCCCTCTCCCTTCCCCTCCCCCACCTACTTGTAATCTCTCATTCACTGTTGAAATGTCAATCCCCAGTTCTTATCAGTCTGTGACTCCAGCTTCCATCTCCCACTTGTTAAATTTTCAGACAAGCCTCTTTGTTTTCTCCCAGGCTGCCCCTCACACTTGGGAGGAGCCCCTCATAAATATCTGCAAAACTCATGCATGAGCCTCCTTCAGATCCCTCCTTAAAACTCTCCTTTGCCATAATTCCTATAAAAACTTGACAAGGATTAGGTTTCCAGTATGTTGAAATCATGACCTGTCATGCTGACCAATATTGTCTCAATGTTTCCTTGTGCTTCCCCATCTGTCTGTATTCATTTGTTGTCTCTTGCCTTATACTTCCATTGTAAGGTCTGTCAGGCATGAGCTGTCTTTTTGCTATATAGTTGTACAGCACCAAGCACAATGGGGTCCAGGACCCTTGACTGGGGCTCCTAAGTGCTATGTTAATATAAATAATTATTAATAATACTAATAGAATTATATATTGCACAGCTAGCAGTACTAGTAACTTTCTTTGAGATGCTTTGCTAGCTACTTTGCTCAGGGCTGTGAAAAATTTCATGCCCTGAGACCCTAGTGTAGATGTGGCTAAGTCAACAGAAGAATTCTTCTGTCAACCTAGCTACCGCCTCTTGGAGAAGTGGATTAACTACAGTGAGAGAAAAAACGCTTCCATCAATGTAGCTGTAGCACCTGTAGTGTAGACACGGCCTGATACTCAGGAGAATCACACATTGAAATGTTCATGTAGAAGACTAGTAATATTTTGAAAGTTTAAAGGTATCCATATTACTCTTAAGCAACCACAGAACTAACCACTACCACATCATATAGTTTGGGCCTCATTCAAATTCACAGTAATACCCCTTTATACAACTCTGGCAACACGAAGCGTCCAGAACGTGGATACAAATGTAATGTATGTCCATTTCAAGTCTCCTGTACACTGGCAAAGCATTGTAAAAGGCCTCAGCACAAATGAGAGCCAGGGCCATTCTATTTTCCATGCACAAAGAGTAAATCATATCCTTTCAGTCTGGATGACTTATTTTAGACTGAGGAAGCCAGCAGGCAGGCAAAGAGCAAATACAGAATTCCCAGAAGACAGAGCATGCAACTCACTCAGTAAGATCTTCTCCATGCTGAGTGCTCTGACAACTGTGCCCCTTAGCAGACAGAAATGGGAATGCCTTACATTTAAATATGCAGGACACAGAAAAGAGTAAGGGCTACATACATCCCACTGCAATACTGTATTACTTCTAGTTGGGGCAGGTGTGTTGGTGGATGACTGAAGAAATGTTGTGTGGCTATTTTTTTAGCCAGTTAGGATGTGCCAGGATTGAGCACCTTCAGCTGAGCCTGAAAACTAACCAGGCTAGCCTCCAGGCTGATGAATGAGCTCGGCTGAGTTGTGGTTGGAGCCAGCCCACCCGATTGACTGAAGGGCCAGCCAGCCTGCTTTTAAGCTCAGCAGCAGCTCATCATTGGCCACAGTGCTCCACATTTCTGCTTGCAGCTCCAGTCGCTCTTGCCCTGCCGTACTCTTGTCTTGCTCAGGCCCAGCGTTCCCTTCCTGACTCCAGCTCTGGTTTCTGATCTGGCCGTTGGCTCTGGTTGCTGGTGCCCTCAGCCAGGTTCTAACCATTGAGCAGCACTGCCAGCGCCCGCCCTGATGGGATGCTTGAAATGTATTTGTTTACAGTCTAGTCAAAGGAAGCAGCCCTGCGGCCACACATTCTAAGGTTATTAGAAAATGAAAATATTGACCAGCAACTGATTAATATCTTATAAATGTACCTTGTGCCCATTTGTTATACAGAGACATGGATAAAAATCCCCTCCAAAAGATCCTGAGACTGCTTACTCAGGCAAAATTTCCATTGGTTTCCATAAGCCAGATTGTTCTTCCTGTGGAAGGGCCTGAGGGAAAGAAAACTCTGAGTTGTCCCATTGGGGACAGTTTGCCCTGCCACAGAACAGGCAACAGGATCAGCTCCCAAGTCTGCAGATCCCCTGAGATCCAGGCAAATGTAGGGGGATCCACTAGACATCATCTATACAGAGGCCATTGTTCTTCTGTGGCAGCTTCAGGGTCCCCCTATTCCCTCTTTCCCCCCCAGCTCCAAACGCCAGGGACTCCCCCACCTGTGGCTGAACCTGGATTTCCCCCTAGAGGGGGAGTTCCCCATAGCAGAGGGGACTCACAGAGAATAAATGCAGCCTCCGGCTGTTAACCTCTCAGCAGATTCCCCAAGGGGCTGGTGGAGGGACTATAAGTCCCCTCCCCTAATCCACCCCCTCACTGTACCTGGTTCTCACACAGTTCCTGAACCCTTCAAAAACTCTATGGACAGGGGTTATGGTGTCAACTGAAAATGCCAATGAAGAAGTGGGAGGAGAGGGGTAAAAGGGAGGTGACATCCAAGTACTGATCTTGGGGAGATGGTCCAGGTCAATCGTTTTATCTGAGTAAAATCTGAGAACCAAATGCTGCTTCACTAACTGCTGCAAATTCATAGAAACTCCGCTAAAGAAGAATGCGGAGAACAGAAAGTATGCAATTTATGAAGGCAGAACACAGGGGAGATGGCAAGAGAATAGGGGAAGTTTACAACCTTACACCATGGTAGAGTTACCCCCGGATAGCTGTAAGAGCAGAATTCGGTCCTGAGTAAGGACTTCAAAAATTGGCCCATGATATGTTGTGATAAGGTGACTCAGCACTGAAGGGAAGAGCGTGACATTTGAAATGACTATAGAAGTGGGGTTAAACATGCGATATAGATATAGCTTTCTAAAGATGCTCAGAATTTAAGAGGAAAGCACTGATCCTGAACATAAAATACAGATCCGAGCCGATCCGACCCCATGGGAGTCAATGGGAGTTCTGACTGACGTCTAAGAAAACATGAGGATTAGGCCTCACATTGTGCCAGAGGTTTTTAAATCATTTCCCCAACTGTTTTTTTCCCTTCGATGTCTAGCACTGTGTACACTTGTAAACTTCCCCTGTTGTCTTGCCACCTCCCCTGCGTTCTGTCTTCACAATTCACGTACTTTCTATTCTCTGCATTCTTCTTCTTTCATGTCTGTGTAGTGATTCACTCTGCATCTTTTTTAGGGTCAACAGTAGTGGTTTCACATTCCAGACTGAGTATTAAGTGTGGGGGCATTTACAGGAACTTGGAAGCATTACTATAACACTTGAAAGAAACCAAGGAGCTTCACAAGTAAGATTTACGGTTTTTCACACATAAGCATCTTCAGTGATTTCCCATTGTATAAACAAAGAAAGTAAAAATAATTGTTAATGTATCATGATGACATATCAGTGTGAACAGTTTCAGTGTGATGGTTTATTAAATCAATCTGTCTTTTTTTTTCTGTGTCTGACAGTGACATCTTTTGTTTACCCTGAATTAGTGCAATTCATGGTTTTATCTTTGTATTTCTATGATGGGGGAATATTGCAGCTAGAATTTGATGGATGCAGTTTACCATGCCATTAAGCGTGTTCACCTCATTATTCCTGCTGGAACTTTCTTTTGTTCTTTATTAGAGGTGAGCCCAAACCAAAACTTCAGACCTAACCTCAGCACCACCAAACTCTGTAATTCGTATCCAGACCTGTCACTGGATCAGGTTCTGAACTTCGTGGCTTGGAGCCCATCTTTCTGCCTTATCTCTACGCTACATCTTGGGGCAACATTTTTCTCTTAGCTCCACGTGGCCACAAACATTAAGCCAGGCTGATCAAATGTGTGCGCCACCCCACACACATTTAAGGAGGGCAGAGTATGAAACTGCTAAAGAAAAAAATTCGAAGTTAATAGCCTCCTCTTCCCTCAGTATATCTTGTCTTATCTGTGTTGTCTTTTAAGCCTCGGGGCAGCCTTTATTTTCATCTTTTACATCAGCAGTGCTCACCAAATAATAATAATGGCACATCTGAATGCTAATATTCTTTACCCTCACTCAGATCTGGTAACGGGAGTTCCATCAACATAGGGAGAGTGGAGCTCATATCAGCCAAGTAGACTGAAAACAGAACAGGAAAAGAAGTCTTGGCCTTAGATATTGTTCAGGACTAAACTGTTTTATTTCCCACATTGGAAATTGTTTTAGCAGAACAGTAAATATTTCAGCCTGGTGAAGCAAAATTTAGATTCCTTCGCATTCCAAGGGGATGAGCCAAAAAGAAAGCAATAAAATGAGTCTCAATTAGGGCTTGTCTTCACATACAGTGCTGCAGCGCTTTTGTGAAGATGCTACTGTGCTTACTGGAGAGCTGCTCCCATTGGCATACTTAATCCACCTCCCTGAGAGGTGGTAGCTGTGTTGATGGGAGAAGCCCTCCCACTGACAAAACATTGTTTACACAGGGTTAGGTGGGTATAACTATGTTACTCAGGGGTGTGGCTTTTTCACCTGAGAGGAGACGCCATTATACCGATATACGTTTGTAGTGTAGACCTGGCCTTGGAGAGGGACCTAAACCAAACTCCCAGAGCCAAACCAATCTGTAATTTGGGAAAACTGGGATTCAGATCTGAGCTTTTCACCTCGTGGCCATCTCTCCTTGGTTTAATAAAGCCCAGAAGTAAACAGTAAAACAAAATAAGGTATTCAAATTGATGGAGTAAGTGTTCTGTGGTGAAAATGGGAGAGAACTTTATCTTTCATGCTAGACTTGTGCAATATTTGGCAATTTCCATGCACAGGGACTTGTGCCAAACCATTTCAGTTGCCATCTGTTCATTTCCCTTGAGTTTTACTCCACTTCAGATATGAATGAACCCAAAACCTCAACAAAAATTTCTCTGCTGAAACCATCAAGTTCAACCTGACTCTAGGCTGAAACCAAGGGAAATGGCCACGTTGTGTGCAGGTCCCATAACAAAGTATAATCCTGCCCCAGTTCACCAAAAGAATCACAAACAATGAATCTTTTGACAAATCTGGGCCCAGGTTTGTAACTCAAGTTTGGGCACAGCTACAGTCCACTGTCCATTTACCATTGTTTAGTGGATAACATTGCAAAATGCTGGGCAGCATCCCAGTATACGTAACAGTAAATACTGCAGCTAGTTCTCATGGGTAGTTTGTAGGTCAAATGGCTAACCAGGGTCATATCATGACTTCAAATAATTTCTGCCTAAGTGGACAACAGTCACAGGCAATGGCTGTGGGTGAAACACAAGTGAAAGCTGCAGGTGCTGTATGTCTGATACCACTACAGCAAAAAACCCTGACAGTTTTGACTCTTCCCTTCTACCTTTTCGCTGTTCATGCCCGTTCACCTCACACAGCATGTCATTCATCCGTGCTGTAAGGCCACATGCTTAGAGGCCAGAATCCCTTTGGTTTCAGAGAATTTTCATCAGCAGGTATAAGCAAACTGTTAGGCACAATCAAGATTTTCTTCAGCATTAGACAGATGAATCTTCTCTTGACCCACCTCTAGGTTTTAGTCCAGGAAAGAAATGTCGATTGTGGCATTTGTAAGGGGTCACTCAATATTTTTGGCATTTTAACAGGGAGTGCGAAAGTTAGTGATGGACCTGAGCCAAAACCGTACATCCAAGCTCCTCTGAGCGTTTGTGGCTGTGTGATAGGATCTATCAGGCCTACCAGGTGACCAACAGGATAGTCCTCCAGAGGCCTAGAAAGGTCAGGAGGAAATACAGACCAATCAGGAACTAATAGGCCATTTAAGAAGGCTTGCCGCCTTTGCTCGGGGCAGAGCTGGGTGAAACTGGAACAGAGGAGGAGCTCCTCAAGGCTAACCCAGAACCCAGGCCAGTGCCTTGCCCTAAGTGTTGCAATCAAGCACTTGCATTTAGAAGGGCTTTTTCCTCTTTGTTTAAAGGCGCAGACAGCTGAATCCTGAGTTGCTATTTTGTTACTTGATTGTTTGAGACTGGTGCCAAGCTTACAGCACAGAATACCCTGCCCCAAGCAGGTGGCCAAACCTTGCAGACTAAGGCAGGGATCTCCTGCAGTCCCACATATGGCCCTGAAGGGGGCACTGCAGAGCAGCCCACCTCCCACAGGCTGGCCCCCATGAAGGTATGCACTCTTTCCACTCTCCCATGCACCTGCATAGGCATAATCTGTCCCATGAGAGGGACTGCCAAAGCAACAAAACCTAAACCATGGCAAATCTGCTTCATGTTAAGGTTCATTAAGAGAAAGAATCTCTTAGAATAATGTTTTCCACTCTGGTATTCCTGAAAACCCTTCATCAGACAGAGGGGACACAATAGGCTTGCTTGCTGCCTTGGTCCTCAAAAGAGCCAGGTGGGAATCAGAGGAGAGGCTATCGTGGAGACCATGAGCCACAGAAGAAAACTTTCCAAGAAGGGGGAGTCCCATGACCCATTGGTGGGAGGAGAGTCCATGAAGAAGTTGATTTAGACTAGTTTCATTTCATAGTGAAACTGACAAACCTTTCACGCGTTGGCTGGCGATGCTTCAGATTTCACTGAATTGTCATTTGCACATGAACCCAAAACATAAAGTGGAGTATGAGGGTAACAGAGCCATGTGAAGTTAATCCATGGGTTTCATTTTGCCAAAACTGTGTGTTGTATCTTTTGCTCATTACACAACAAATGTAATCAGGAAGAAATACAGCATGCAAGGCTTAGCTGCATACAGACACTGCTGCTCTGGCCTGGTTCTGCTAGCTTCTAAAACAGACAAACCAGTGAAGCCACTAAAGGGTTCAAACTATTTATAGGATTATTATGACCCACTTCTTATGCACTACACTGTACAAACAGGAACAGGCATTTCTCTATCTTGCAGGAGAGCTGTGGAGCTAAATGCATTAAGGATTGTGAGGTGTTAAGACAATGGGGGCCATATAAGCACCATGGATAGAGACAGCACCTTGTTCCAAGCCTATATTTGTTGCTGGGAGAAGTGATTTCCCGTGGTTGGAGATCAACTAATAGCATTCAGTGACCTTTCAATCACTATTTACCTTATCTAGACCTATGAGATCCCCAGAGTGTGCAGGGCCCCTTTTATCATCACCATCACCTCTCACCACTCACTGGCATGCACTGCAAAGGATATGGCTGATGCAAGCTGACAGAAAATGCTTCCTCTTTACTTAAGGAAATGATACAATGTGTTCTACTGACAGTTAAAACTAATTGTTTGCTAAGTGACTTGAGACTCACCAGTATTTGGATAGGAGATCTCCAGGAAAAAAGCCAGGATACTGAAAGGATGGAGCAACGGGGATTGAGTAGGTAGTAGCACTCTTCCCTCTGAGACAGTGCACTGGAAACACTGTGCTTTCTGCATTTGGATAAAGCATATTAAAGGTCCTAGGTATTAAGGATCTCTTGACACTTTTGGGAAGTACAGGTCGTTAACCTCAGTATCCTGGTCAAATTCTAACTTATCACTTATATATCTCCTCTACAGTTTCAGTATTAAAAACAGCAATATTAGCAATCAAGACACTAAGCCTAACCTTCCCTATCTAGATTTTTCAGAAGGATTCTAAACCAGATTCTAATCTCCGTTACAATTGATTTCAATGAAGTTTCTTCAGATTAATACTGGTGTAATTGAGAGCAGAATCTGATTCTGTGGCATTGTCTTTGAAAACTTTGAGCAAACTACTGGCATTTAACAATAACGTTTTTTCTATTGTTTTCTCAGTGGAGGGTAGAGGAGATCTTTATTATAGAATTTGTTAGAGTAAAATATACACCTCACTGCTCTTGTACTAGTTATAATGATTTATGTAAACATTTAGGAACAAATCCTGCAGGATTAAGGCAAAATTTGGAATCTTTGCTTGAGTAAAGGCCTGAGATTTTGGCCCTTAATATTATTCATTCTGTATACATGCTTGTTACACACACTTTTTTTTTATTTGAAATTTAAAACCAAGGCGGATTAATGTCACTGGAAATCTCCAATTTAAATAAAACTCAACCATCTAATGGTTGTGGGTTCGGATTTTAGGGCATTAGATTCTTGGACCTGGTCAAGTTATAAGGATGGTTTTCTGCCATCATTGTTCCCTTAGAGATAAGCAGTCGGTGGCTTGTGGCAGTGTGTAACAATTCTCTAAGGGCCATTATGCCAGAGAGCAGCGAGCTCTGCCCATGCACTCGGCACAGGTGTGGGTTCTTGAAAGGGGTAGCTCAGCCCCAACTGGGGATTCCCCTTTCTGGGGAATTCCCCAGCTGTCCCACTTTACAGCCAACACAGAGAGGGGCTAGAGCAAGGCTGACGGTCTGGCGCTCGCCATTTTGTAGACTGAAAATTTACAATTACATAAAGTGATGTGCATTGAAAAACAATGAAAAGTTCCCGTGCATAACACAATGCATATAACAAAGCTACACGTAAACAACTGGCCATCAGCACATTCACTGCTCAACTTCTCATGTGGTTGTGAAGGCCCAAACTCAATTACTTATGGTGTGGAAAGAAATGTTTGGCAGAAGATTCATTTATCAGCCAGAAATACATTATAATGGGGATCGGCAACCTTTGGCATGTGGCCCGCCAGGGTAAGTGCTGGACTGGTTTGTTTACCTGCCGTGTCCGCAGGTTTGGCCAATTGTGGCTCCCACTGGCCGCGGTTCACCACTCCAGGCCAATGGGGGCTGGAGGAAGCGGCGGCCAGCACATCCCTTGGCCCGCGCCATTTCCCCTGGCAGGCCGTGGGCCAAAGGTTGCCGATCCCTGCATTATAACATTATGTAGAACTCCTTGAGCAGCTCTCACTGGCCTCAGGTAAGCAGTTGTAACCCACAAAGGAAGCACAGAAGTGAAAGGGAAATAAAAAAAAAATCTAAGGACGATGAGAAAAGTAATATAAAGGGTGGGCAGATGCTCAAATGAAACATGGATGAGCTGGTTTCTCACTATGGAATTTTCTAAGTTAATTCAGTGGAATGGGTCAACAAACTCTGGCTCAGTTCACATTATTGCAATTATATATAATAGTTTTATGTTCACCTCATGCATTATTCTCCATAGTTCTAGTGTGACCTCTATAAACTCCCTTAAGGGGCAAACTCCAATGTCTTTTTTTCCTAATCCATCCTCCAGGAATACTAAGACAGAAGCACTGTGCATGGATAGCTCAGTGGTTTGAGCTTTGGCCTGCTAAACCCAGGGTTGTGAGTTCAATCCTTGAGGGGGCCACTTAGGGAACTGGGGTAAAAATCTGGCTGGGGATTGGCCCTGCTTTGAGCAGGGGGTTGGACTAGATGACCTCCTGAGGTCCCTTCCAACCCTGATATTCTATGATTCAGAGCTTAAAAGGAGGACATGTAAGAGAGAAGATGGCAGCATGCTGGGAAGGCATTCAGGAGAGGTCTACCTCCCCCATATAAAATAAAGATGGACTCTGCAGGGCCTTATCCACAACAGTGCAAGGTCATGGCCAGCAGATCTGTGACAAACTCTACTGCCTTCACCTCCTGTATGCAGGGCGAGATTAATGCAGGGGCTTTAGGGACTGCAGCCCAGGGCCCCAGGCTAAGGGGGGCCCTGGTGCAGCAGGGTTCAGGCAGGCTACCTGCATGCCGTGGCCCCCCACCGCTCCCGGAAGCTGCCAGCTGCTGACACGTCTCTGCAGCCCCCGGTGGGGGGAACCGGCCAATGGGAGCTGCAGGGGGTGACGCTTGCAGGCGCAGACAGTGCACTGAAACACGCTGTCTCCCTCTCCCTAGGGGTGCGCAGAGATGTGCCAGCAACTGGCCGCTTCCAGGAGCGGCGTGGGCATGGGTGGCACTCTGTTTTTTGCCGGCCCAAGCACGGCAGGCAGGCGGCTTTCAGCGGTGCGCCTGCGGGCGGTCTGCTGCTTATGTGGGTTTGGCGGCATGCCTGCGGGAGGTCCGCTGGTGCTGCGCCTTTGGCATTCCCGCTGCCAAATTGCCGCTGAAGCCGTGGGACCGGCGGACCTCCTGCAGGCATGCCGCCAAAAGCCACCTGCCTGCCGTCCTCACGGCGACCGGCAGGCTACCCCTGGGCATGGGGTCACAGCATGCAGCCTGCCTGAGCCCTGCTGCACCGCCGGCTGGGAGCCGCCTGTGGTAAGCGCCTCCTGGCCGGAGCCTGCACCTCACATCCCCTCCTGCACCCCAATCCCGTGCCCCAGGTAAGAATTCCCTCCTGCACCAAACTCCCTCCCAGAGTCCGCACGCCTCACCCTCTCCTGCACCCCAACACTCTGCCCTAGTCTGGAGCCCCTCCTGCACCAAAGAAATTAAAGAAAGAAACTAATGTAACAGCTGTTCTAAGGGAAGAAATAGGCTATTTTGAATTAACTTAACTATATTTTATGTGTTTTAAGACTGAGATGTTGCCACAGGACAGCTTTATGTTAATAAAAAGACAAGTTTAGTATAGTGTTAATAGCCTTGTTGCCATAGTTGTGATCATTTTGTTTTAAATTAGGAAAAAGACTTGTATACAGGGGCCCCACAAAATCGAATAGCCCCGGGCCCAGAGGAGAGTTAATCTGGCCCTGCCTGTATGGATCAGCTGTGAGCTGCATTGAACATTCCTGTGTGTAGCCTATATACTTAGGTTGTGCTGAGGGACTGAGGTTTGGCCGTATAGGAGACCAATACAGTGTACTCTAGCAACTTGTATTTTTACTCTTTTCTTGCTCATACAGGTTCAGCTGTAACCTTTTTATAACTATTCAATATAGACATACGTAACATTGTTCATTATATAAGTCACAGTTATGTAAGGACAAAACTGTTCCACCTACCCCTTGAGAGTTCAGGGGGATTGGTAAGGGATTTGGGAGTTTAGGCTGACAACTAAAGTGTTGCTTCAGTGACACAACATTATAACCACCGTGATGTTGCTCACGTGTGCTGTATTTTCAGCCATAAACCATCACTTGGAGATGTTTTCAGAACAGTTAGGAAAATTACTCCAGGCCCTAATGAGACTGTGCATATATATATATATTATGTAATTTGCAATTTCTTTATTAAAAATAAACTAAAAATGAAATACCCAGATTTCAGACAGAAAGAGATACCTGCACCATAGATGGTACTTTCATTATTCATAGCATGGTTTCATTATGCATGTGGTCCCCTTCGCTTTCTCTCATCACTGAGATGCTTCCTTTTTCAAGATGGGTGAACTACACATGGCTGAAACATCATGTTATGATTGCTGTGGGGGCACCCTCCACATCACTGCACGACCTTTAAGGATGTCCCCAGTTTCCTACTTCATGCACCACATTTTAGCCACACTCTGTGTTGATGAAATGAAGGAATTTTCTCTTCTGTGTTTCTCAACACCACTCTCTAACTGATTTACAGGGTCACTGTTGAGTAGTGTTGGGCAAATGTAAAGGGGATGAGGGCTTAGCTATAAGGCTGAGCAAACCCAAAACAGACAAGGTGAGAGAGATACTGAGATGCCAGCCCAGCAGAGCCAACACTTCATGGATGGAGTGCAGGGGGCAGGAAATTTAAGCAGTTTATCCTTTCTCCCAGACTTTCAGTGTGAGGGCTTTTTAGGCTGATGACATCATCAGGGTGCAGTATGATGCAAAGCTTCATAGATTTTTAAGGCCAGAAGGGACCACCATGATCATCTAGTCTGGCCTCCTGCGTAGCACAGGCCACAGAACTTCTCCAAAATAATTCCTAGAGCAGATCTCTTAGGAAAACATCCAATCTTGATTTAAAAATTAGCAGGGATGGAGAATCCACCATGAACCTTGGTGAATTGTTGCATGATTGAAGGACTCTCACATTGTGAAGTCACCACGACTCACAATGTTCAACATCAGTTTTGGGGAACTTGAACAGAGCTGGTTTGAATGTGCTTTTATTTTGTTATAACATTACATAGTGTACGTAGAGTAACATAGTGTACTACTCACTATGAGCGAAGTACTTCTGCAGGACTCCCAGCAGAAAGATAGACACACACACACACACACACACACACACACACACACACACACACACACACACACACACACACAAAGTGGTTGACAGAGACAGGGAAATGCCACAGTCTTTTGTTTTGCAATCGGGCACACCTTACCAGTAGACCAAATATTATTCTTTATCATTTGCATTGTGGTAGCACCTAGAAGCCCCAGTCATAACTGAGAATTCTATTGTGATAGGTGATATACAACACAGATCAAAAAGATGGTCCCTGTTAAAGCATTCACATTAGAGTCCCTGGAACCACAGGTTCAAATCCTGCCAAGATCAACTCAGCCCTCTATCCTTCCAAATTAGGAATATTGAGTACCATTCCAATAATTACGTATGTAAGATCCTTTTGAATGAGACCTTAGCTTCCAAGAAAGGGGGTTGGAATGTAAATATACAAGTGCTACTTTAATAGAAATTACTCTGGGCTAAAATCTTTTGGCCTGGATTATGACTAATTTAAGGAAAGTATCTATCCATGTTTTCACTTATACTTGTGAGAGACTCTCTACTGTATGTTAAGATGTCTTGAACATTAATTACCCACACTGTCACGTGGCTGCTTTAGTTAATGGCAATCCAGGATTTCTTAAACCCATCGGATGACTTTCAGAATCAAATAGCCTTTTACCTGAAGTCAGTGATTTAGCAACAAAATGAATGATTATGAGGGTATCTGTGTCACCCACATTGTCTTAATAAACATAGATCACTGTGTAATAAAGAGTGACATTCCATTAGCTCAGTCACTTGGGGCCTACTCCTTGTAAGGTATGTGTGCTTTCCCCTCCCAGTGGCATCAACAGGAACTGAAGGTACCTCCCAGAAGGCACTCAGGCCTTGCAGGATCAGGGCCCTTGGTTGGCCTCCCAGTGACTTCGCTTGTGGAACAGCTATGAACTATACCTACAACTCACTCTCTGGTTTCCTTCATATTATTTGGCTTGGTTCTGGGTCTTGCTGAAGACCCTTCCTTGGTTTTGGTGATTCCAGCTCTTTCCCTGTGGTAAAGCTTTTTTATTATTGCTGGCGGTAGAGATTGAGATTGCTCTAGTCATCAAACACATAAGGAACAAGAAACCCTGTTTCCTTCTTCTTTGTCACACACATAGGCATGCATACGGGGTGTTCCGGGTGTGCCCAGGCACATCCTAATGTCTCCAAAAAAAAAAGTGGCTTTGCGCTTTAATTTAATCGCATAATACGCTCTTTTAGTTTTAAAGTATGGATTGTTGTATTCTTCAATAAGCGCCGAATTGCGTAATATAGATGTTGTAGAAATGTATGGAAAGCCCGCTTTCGCTCGCAGCATGTGTCCCCACCACTGCGGCGCCGCATTACCATTGGTCCTCCCCTCCCCCTCCGACTACTATTCTAGAAAATTCTTTGACCTATATAAGCAGCTGTGTCAGACGTGCCCAGCATGGTGGCTACAGTGTTTGTAATCTTTATAATGAATGTGCTGATAGTAGTGCAAATACCTTGGACTCCTCGGTTAAGAACTTACATGAAGATAATGCCACCACCAGTTTCAGTGCGTGCAATAAACTGAGTAATGACCAACAGAAACAGACTTTGTCTCTTAGTTCAGGTCAGTGTAGTTCCTATTCAAAGCCATCAAACATTCCATCTGATGACGTGGTCTGTGATAGTCCAAAAAATAGATTAGAACGCCAGTCTCGATTATCTAGAGGTCCTTATCAGCCTAGATTGAGCATGTTTATTAGAAGTAAAATAGGAAATAAACAAAAGTTTTCAGTCCAATTGATATGAAAAGTATAGGTGGTTAGAATATAGCCCATCAAAGGACGAAGCATTTTGCTTTTACTGCCGTTTCTTCTCCTCTAATGATGCAGCAAACAAAGGTCACACTGATCCAGCATTTATTGATAAGGGATTCAGAAACTGGCATAGGGCTAATGAATGTTTTAAAACCCACCAACTGTCAAAATCTCATGTGTTGAGCTGTTCTTCATGGTCAAGTTTTAATGAAGGGAAACCTATTGATGTATTGTTGGATGAGGGCAAGCAGGTTTATCTGTCTAAACAAGAAGAAGAACAGTGCCATAACCGAAGTGTAATGGAGCGACTGATTGACATTGTTCTGTGTTTGGCGAAAGGTGGGAGACCATTCAGGGGTCACAATGAAAAAGCTGACAGTTTTGAGAAAGGTTTATTTCTAAATCTTGTCAATATGCTCCAAAAATATGATCCCGTAATGGCAAAGCATGTGCAACAATCTCCTCGAAATGCTACCTATCTGAGTAATCGCATCCAAAATGATTTAATTGTGGTTTTGCACAATGCTGTGCAACAAAAGATTGTGTCTTCACTAAATGGAAAAATGGTCTCAATAATTGCCAACGACACTACTGATTGTGGACACCATGAACAGATGTCCATTGTAGTATGGTATTTTGACAATGAAAAACGTAGTCCAGTTGAACATTTTGTGTTCAGAGACTGTTAACAGTTGTTGCTTAGTCTATTTTTGACCAGTTAAATGACGTCCTTGGCATTCTTAAAATTGACTGGTCATCAGTGATGCCTGTCTGTTTTGATGGCGCATCTACTATGTCTGGATGTATTGAGGGAGTTCAAATGAAATGTAAAGAAAGAAACAGTGAAATACTCTATGCACACTGCTATGCGCATTGTTTGAACCTCGTCCTAGTAGATGTATGCACTTCAAGTAAACAAAACAGAACTATCTTTGATTTTTTTGGTGTTATTCAGACTCTTTATGCCTTCATAGAGGGGAGTCCTATGTGACATGCAGTAATGGAGAAGATTTCACAAGAAGTAGGATCCCAGTTGAAGACTTTGAAGTCATTGTCAAACACAAGATGGGCATGCAGAGCAGAAACAGTGGCTGCTGTAAAACAAAACTACTCCATCATTTTACAAGCTTTACAAGAGATTATCGAAACAACTCACCTTGCTGACGCTAAAATAAAAGCCTTATCCATGAACTAAATTCATTCAAGTTCATCTTTGCCCTTCACATGATGCACCCTGTTCTCCAGGTGGTGGTAAAAGTGAGTAAGGCTCTTCAAGCTCCAGATCTCAACTTACTTACTGCAATGACAAGGGTGAAAAGCTTGCATAACTGTTTGGCTGCGATGAGAAGTGGCCCAGAATATTTTCAATCTATTTTCAATGACTGTGAAAATGTGTGTAGAGAATGATATATCGATTCCCCCAGTTAAGAAGAGAAAAACGTCCACTCGTATTGATGATGCATTTGAGTCCCAGCATCACTTTGATACAAAAGAGGAGCAGGAGAGAATAACTTCATTTTACCCACTCCTAGACTCAGTGATTACCGGCATTGACCAGCGATTTGAACAGGAGACTTGTAAAACTATGACTGCAATGGGAAAACTGCAGAGCTTAGACATTGGCAGGGACGATATGAGAATCATTGCCAACAAATTTAAAGTGTCCTTGGATGAGTTGGAAGCTGAAGTCGGATTGCTTCAGGGTTATGACGGATCTGTTCCTAAAGGTAGCACTACAAACACCACCAGAGAGTGGCTTGATTGGCTAAAGGAATCGGATTGGTCTTCCATGTTCCAGGCCTTTTACAAATCTATTCAATGCTTTGCAGTCTTACTTGTTACAAGCTGTTCATGTGAAAGAGCCTTTTCGAAACTAGCACATGTAAAAAACAAACTAAAAAGTACAATGTCCCAACAGCGCCTCGACCCACTCATGCTTTTGTACATTGAAAAAGAATTGGCTTCGTCAGTTAAATTCCTCAATCACATCATTGTAATTAAGTCCATAACACCTGGTGAGCGACGTCTCATTCTCAAGGACAGGAAGATGAAGAAACCTTAATCTGTTTTGGTCAATTTGGGTTAGCTCATTATCTGGTTAAAGATAAAGATCATGAAAATTGACTGTATCTTTGTATACGCCTGTTATCACTACAGCAAAAAATTGGTATTTTGTGTCTCATTTTTTGTTCGTATTTTTTAAGTAAAGTTTACTTGTTAATTTAAAAAAAATTAAGTTTAGTTAAGTTTTAGTTTCTTTAGTTTGTTTGATGAATAAAAATAATGTTCTTTATGATTGAGTATTCAATAAATGTTCGCCTTTAAAAAAATAAATTCCCTGGGTGCACACCCTAAGGAAATGTGCTGCGCACGCCTATGGTCACACACATTACCTCCCTCAAACACAACCATTCTTCTTCCTCTCTCCCCTAGTCTTGATTTAAAAACTATTAAAATATTGAGTATGTTCAGTTGTGGGGGCAGCGGGAGCGGGGAGATGTGGGGGCAAACCAAGGCACAGTCCAGGCTTGTAGAGCCCACCCACAAACTCTACAGAGCCTCTCGGTGCTGCACGAGTCCCAGGAAATGAAAGCGAGGCCAGGGCCATCCTCACAAAAGCAACATCCTCATGTGCCTGCTGTCAAGATTTATACAAGCAGCAGCTGGCCTTGGGGCACCCCATCCCTTTAAAGGGGAATCCCATTGTAGAAAGGGTCGGCGCAGTGTGTCATACAGATAGATAGTGCATGGCAAGCTAGTATGCTGTAGATTTACAGCCCGGCTTACCATGCATCATGTAGACAAGCCCTGTGTCTTTTGTGCTTTGAAAAGTTCCTAATGTACTCTACATTCCATGGAAATAAATTATAACAATACTATTGAAATCACCTAACAGAAATAAAAAGGGAACTGTGGGCTTGAATGTGTCCCCAAGACATACCAGGACCCCTTTGCATACAACTCTCCCCCTTCCATGTAGGAAAAGAGTCAGTTGCATCCATAGCAACATCCTTTCTCTGGAGGCCACAGAGAGTTCTCCTTAGGCCTGGGATATCTGTGTGATGGGAGGCGACTGGCAGTGGTCCAGCCAGATGACAAACATGCAACAGGGCAGAGAAGTAATTCAGCCTGGGGCATAATCCAGGTCATGGCTGCATTGTGCTGGGTACTGTGTAAAGACATATAAAGACATGGCCCCTGCTCTAAAGGCAGTTAGGCATATTATAACAAGCGCTAACAAAGTAAAGGTTGGGAGAACAAGAGTTAAATGAGACACGTCAACATCCTAGTTGTGTGTACATATCTTGCAGGCTAACCCAAGGTTGAGTGAGTGACCTCTGCAGTGAGCTGATCCAGGACGGCAGTCAAATAAGGGGGCGAGTGAGGGGAACTGAGGGTCAGTGGGGTCATCAAGATGGACATCGCTGTCCCTAAGAAAGAGAGAGACTGGGAGGATACATCCTTTAATAATAAATGTAATACTCTTTCCTTTAGAACACTACTTTCCAAAAGCAATGTTGTGAAAAGAAGAAGCTGGTGCTAGCAGGCCAAGTAGCATCTCAGACCAGAAACCCCAAGAAGCCACTTTAGGACTACTGCTTTCCCTGGTATTTGTGGAAGCCATGTGCATGTATTCAAAGCACTGAGTTACCATATCATGAGGTATCAAAGCATGATATTTAGTAAACACTGATGAATTGCACAAGTTATTCACACAGCACTCACTAACCTTCAGAAGTCCTTCCCCAGCATGCAATGATCTCAGTGTAAAAACTGGAAAAGATTCCCTGAGTTTAGCTTCATCTTCAGTTATTTAAGTCCTGGTTGGGAAGTTGAAGAGGGTGTCCACAGGCCATTACAGACTCTGCAGAAGTGTCACTCTTATCTTATTCAGTCAGCACTGGTTTCACCAGTGGATTTTTTTCAAACGGGGTTGGAGGATTTAGTCACCCACATTTTTATATATATATATAACACACTTCACAAAACTTAACCTAACATCTGACTTTTTTTTTTAGCATGAGCTCAGCTTTCCAAAGCCAAAAACTCTACTGTGTCCCTCTCCCCCCCCAATCCAGATTTAGCAATCAATATGTGGCTTGAGGGTGAAAATTTCCACCCACAAGTACATTCTCAAGATACCAGCAGAGAGAGGAAAGCACCTGTGAAGCAGAAAGCATTGAACACAATGGTGATGGATGAGAAAGTTTCCAGCAATAGTGGAAATAATGCTTCTCTGTGGCTTGTACTGATTATTAGAATGATTGGACCAAATTCATCTCTAGTGCAACCATTGACATCAATAGAGTTTCACCAAGGATTCGTTGTTTGGCCTGTTATTGGTTACTATTTATTATTTGTATTACAGTAGCATCTATAACTGAGATTGGAGCCCCACTGTACTAAGTGATGTATGTACACATAGTAAGACACACTCCCTGACTGCTAGGAGTTTACAATCTAAACAGACAAGACAGACAAGAGATACATTATTGTCACCCCCATTTTACAGATGGAGAACTGAGGCACAGAGAGATTCAGGATCACACAGAAAATCTGCAGCAGAGCTGGGAATTAAAGCCAGATCTTCTAAACCCCAGGCCAGTACCTGAACCCCTTCTGAAAGATGCCACACTAGTCTGCTTCGGTGCTCTTTTCCCACTTCAGGATATGAAGAACTCCTAACGACAGTTAATTATATCCTGGGAAGGAAAAATCAAGACAAGGCCTGATTGCCATTTACCATGGAAGATCAAATGGCAAATCTTGGTCCTCTTCAGAAGATTGGCCTCTTTCTGTTATTTGAACCCTTTCTAGTATTTGATACTGAAAACATGGAACTTAATAAGCTTTTATGAATTGTAATTTGTATGATTCAAGATGTTCTTAAAGACAAAATTCCATGTGTTTTCACAGTGAAGAACAAGGCAGTGCTGTTAAGGAAATGAAGAGCAGAGTGGCAATTGAAAAAAAGATCTGTCAGAGAGGGATCCCTCCCCTAGAACAGGTGTGACATTTTCCAGCAGTGACAAAAAAGAAAGTCATTTATTGTACCCACCTCATGTATAAGTTACTGAAAGTACCATCTGGGAGGTATTTTTAATGGAATGTATTGGTCTTGAAAGGTCCTGATTCCAAACCCGGGAAGCCACAGTTACGGCATAAGCAAGTGCCGTCTTTCCCAGACTCCCCTGCTAAAGTGCCTCAGTCTTCCGGAGCCAGGGATAAAAGGAAGTTCTCCTCATGACTAAACCCTCAGCCTAACCCTCAGGAGTGGCTGTTTTCGGGTGGTGTTTTTTGTGATGTGGATGCCCACTGGCAACTGGACCAAGGCCACTAGACTTGTGTCATGTGGACCATTGAAGAACTAGGAGAGAATAATTTCTGATCACTGCTAATCTGGGCTGGATTAGAACATGTAAATTGGTGGTGCAGCTCCTTTATCTTATTCTGCACAAGATTTCTCTAAGAATGTAAGCCATCTCAGATACGACCATTCCTAGCGGCTGGAGCTGAAAGGCTCCCGTTGTCATCTGCAGCACCCCCTGACAATGTAGGATTGTTTCCACAGTAGAAGCTACTAAAGATTGACCCAGAGAATGTATGGTAAGTGTCCCAAACAATGGGGCTTTGCCACTTCCTTGTGGAGATTCCACGTTCTACTACGAGGTCCTCAAACTAGAGGAAGTTTTTTCTAATACTGAGCCAAAATTTTTCCTTTGCTAATAACATCCCTTTACTTTCATTTGTATCTACTTATATCATCCTCAATAATTCCTCTCAGACCTCTGGTGTTTACAGCTGTCAAATACCTGTACAAAGTTTTTACATCCCTCTCTTACTTCCAGGATTCTGTTCTTTCCTTGTTCTTCTGTGGCCTCTTTAGAGCTAAATGTGTATAGTTTGGCTAAGAAGGAGCAATTAATCTTTCCTGATAAATCCTCCCCATAAACCACCTGATACTTGTGGCTCTTTTCTTAGTTCTTTTTACTCCATCTGCAATTAAACTGTCAAAATGTAAGGTACAGAGGGCATAGCCTTTTTTTTCAAATCCCAAAATTGTGCAAATTGTGAGTTAGTTGTAAAGCTGGCATTCTTGTAGCATCTCATCCAGTGTTCCAGGAATAAATACTGCCCCGATACAGAAAGGAAGGACATAAAAATGGATTAGAGCATTAGGTGCATCCATACTCGGAACTGAAAGGGGAAACTTTGCACGAGATCATTACTACAATCATTACTAATGCGCAAATGTATGGTTTGAAGTCTTGTTAACTAATGTGCTGGAATGGTAAGAGTGAAAGACTTTTCAATTTCATTCTCAGTCACTTCAGTTTAGTCTGACTGAAAGTATAGAAAATAATGACATGTTAGCAAAAGAAGTGGTTCAGTTGTTTACTGTACGTGTGTGTGCTAGTTACAGAGATCTGAATGGCAGAAGAGAGCCTAAGCACTTTGTCAATTCATAACAGTGAACTGTGCACAGCCTTACAACTCTGCCTGTCCTGCAGGGGATTTCACCTGCTGCTGAGTGAATTCCTTTAAATAACATGGTGTTCCTGTAAACATAAATACTCTTCTCTCACAACAGGAGGCATTTAATGCTGTAGACTGTGCATTATTTCATTTCCAGATACAAGCTTGTTTGTATCACGGACATGATCCACTGTAAAGTCTCACTGTTGGAGTTCACACAGCCTTTTCCTAAGCAGGACCACTGAGAGGAAAAAAAAGAAGAGCAGAGTAGAGGTACTTTGGCCAATATTTCTGATAGACAAAGCAAAAGAAAGAAACGTTGGTTACTATTATTCTCAGGCCAAAGGAGACTGCTCAGCTCCTGTTATGCTCCCAAGAAAAAAAGCCTAGCAGATGAAGTAGATGGTCAGCATGGGCTTCCATTATCCTATAATGAATTAACTTCTAAACTTTGGCTCATTCCCATCTAGCTGTGCACATTGCTGGCCTACACAAATGCCTGGTCTTATTACCATTTCTCTCATCCTTCCAGTGATGTTTGTTCCATCCGCTTGTTGCATCTTGTCTTAGATTGTAAGATCTTTGGGGCAGAGGCTTCCTTTTACGATGTGTTTGAGTCGCACCTAGCATACTGAGGCCCTGATCCTCATTGAGGTTTACAGGTGCTATTGTAATATAAGTAGTAATAAAAACAAGCAAAGCTACTCAGTCAATCACCAGCCATATACATGAAGTAATTCCTCCCGCTAATCATGGACTCATCATACTGCATTTCAAGGAGAGTGCAAACACCAATGAAAACACATGTTCATACCACAAGTGCAGTATAGTTTGCTATTGCTTAAGCAGGACAAGAGGAGGAACTTAGCAACATAACAGGCTAGGGTGACTAATTATCCATTCTCTCTTCTTTAACACTAATACAAACATTTATTGGTTGAGTAAAATTCTCGTTTCCATGACAGCAATCACCTAGAAAGACAGTAACTAAACAAACTTACACCTGACTTCCTACCTCAGTTTCCCTCCAGCTTCAAAGGAGACAATACTGGTAGTATTGAGAGATTTATATTATGTGGTGTGAAGATTCAGGTTCACAGCCTTTACTACCAAAACAGGGGACTAGGGATCATCTTTCTGTAATCAGAAGTGCACCCAGGATTCTTTTGACCTCAGATTTGCAACTTATGTAGAAGGTTGGGGGTGGGAGTGGAAGTCATTTTCTTTCACCTTTCCATCCTGGGTTTGTTCATCATCCCTGACTGCTGCACAGTAGGATGTTTCCTAGCTTGATGCCCAGCATTTCAGGTTGAGATTTATAAACCACAGCAATTAATCAGTACAAATTACTGTAGCTTGCATGATTGAGTGAGACAAGAAGCTACGTGGGGATAGGTCAATGAAAAGGTCAAAAAAGACAAGTAAGGGGGAAAAGCCCTCAGCAGGGCGAGGGCTGACAGAGGTGTGCTGGATAATGACGTAGATGAAAAGGGGCTCTGGAGATTTCTCAATGCTGCTCATATGCTCTAGGGGTTTGCAGTACTGTGGGCAGCACAAAGGAAATATGGGGAGGGAAGAAGAACCACGCAGATGTACATTAAGGAAGTAATTCTAAAATGTGCGAGTTCTGTTTAAAGCGGTGGTGGATCTGGGAGACTGGTTAGAGAGTTTCAGGGAAGTTGGTCTTCTGTGTGGGAGGGATGTGTACGGGGGAGGGATACCCCCACACTGGTGTAATAAAAAAATGAAAATGTGTGTGACAGTATGTGATAAATGCAAACAGTCTGTTCCACCTTGCCTTTTGCTGTGAAGCTGGGAGTACCTGTCCCAGATCTGAAGATGAGCTCTGTGTGGCTCAAAAGCTTGTCTCTTTCACCAACAGAAGTTGGTCCAGTAAAAGATATTGCCAAACCTACTTTGTCTCTCTAATATCCTGGGACCAACATAGCTATAACTATGCTGCACACAACTTATCACATGGGCCATGCCTCTTTGACTGCCTCACTTAAGCTGTGCCAATTAATGCACACTAGGGTGACCAGAGGGCAAGTGTGAAAAATCGGGATGGGGGTGGGGGGCAGTAGGGGCCTATATCATAAAAAGCCCCCAAAATTGGGACTGTTCCTATAAAATTGGGACATCTGGTCACCCTAATCCACACAGACATATGGCAGGATACTCACTCTGAAGTAGCAGGTAACATTGACCAGACACGGTTTCAGTTCATTTTACACTGACAAGGCTTCCAGATAAGGTATAAATTTCTTAAAACCAGAACTCTCAGATGCACAAAACACGATGCCCACACAATAATTCAGTCCACAATGACCTTCATCCATGCCATATCTGATTTTAAATCACCATAGTGTGGCCATAGTCAGTCGCATGCCAAAAATCTAACTATAGTCTTGGATTTAGAAGGTTGTAATACTCTAATCTAATTTCACCAGTAGTCATCCTAGGCTGTGTATTTAGACTGTAGTAATAAGTTATACCTATCAAGAAGAAAACATCTCTTTGTAGGAGGGCTTTCTGGTGGTGGGCAGTTGGAATATTTCTAGTAAATCTACTCTTGAGAAGGCCCTGACTGCTCCTTTGTAGGGGGTTGGTGGGCACATGGCAGATCAAGCTAAAGCCCCAATCCTGCAAAAGATTTACACACATGCTTAATGTTAGGCACTGTGAATAGACTTCAAATGGGACTACTCAGGTTGTACAATTAATAATGTGTGTTTAACTTTCACAGGATCGTGGCCTAAATCTCTCTATCTCACTTTCCCCACCTATAAAATGAAGATAATCATACTTCCCTACCTCACAGGGTGTTTTAAGGATAAGTCCATAAATAATAGGGAAGTGATCAGATACTAGGGTAGTGTTGGCTGTGTAAGTATATAAATAATAGCTTATCTATATAGGTATTTCTATGCTCAGCACCACAGTAGCTGGGTGCTTTTCATACATTAGTGGATTTACCCATAGTGCAAACTATCTATATTACAGATAATAGTAACTCTGTCCTTCAAAAAAGGACCACTGAAGTGACTGCAGTTAGAGGAGGGTGACATTTTTTGTCCAAAACTTGGGAGTGGGAGTGGGGGTGGGAAATGTTTTGTAAATTTGTATCAGTTTTGCCAAACTGTACACCTCGGGGGGAAAAACCTGAAAAAGTCTAAAGGAATTTTCTAAAGGAAATGTTTCCATTTTGTAGATCTAAGTGATTTTGCATTTCAGAATTACCTTCTGTTTGCTTAAAAAATGCAAAACCCTGTTAAAAAGCTTGAAATTGAAACGAGACATGTTGTTCAACCCAGAACGATTTTTCTTTTTTAATTTTTTGGATGTGACAGGGAACTGAAAACTCCATTATTCACCCCAGGGGAAGCAGGGAATGAAAGCACTAAAATGAACCATATCATACATTTGAAAAGATGGCGCTCAGATTTGTAGAAAGATTTATAAGGTGTTGGGCTAACACAAGAAAAGCTTTGGATAATTGTTTATTTATCCAGTTACTGCTGTAGGAGAAAATAAGTGAGAATGGATTGGTATGTTCTATAAAATCCATTTTTTTAATCGTGTTCTTAGCTCTCTTCCTCCCTCTAGTGGATTTTCTTCAAGTAAGCAGAGCACTGTTCTCACTAGAACAAGAGTACTTTTATTTCAGTTTCAGAGTAGCAGCCGTGTTAGTCTGTATCCGCAAAAAGAAGAACAGGAGTACTTGTGGCACCTTAGAGACTAACAAATTTATTAGAGCATAAGCTTTCGTGGACAAAGAGCCAGCAGGCCAGCCTCTTCCCCTGGGCAGTGGCCACGCACCCGCTCTCCTCCTGCTAGGTGGTCAGGGGGTGTATGGTTAGAGGAGCCCTTGGGCTCAGAAACTCCTCCCTGTGAAGCCCGACCAGGAGCTGGGGCCAGGAGCTGGTCCTCACTCCCTAAGGCCAACATTGCTGTTCTCAAACTCAAAGAAAGGGCACCACAATTTAAGTTTGCCCAGGGTATCATTTTCCCTAAGGCCGGCCCTGCTTGTGACTTTCTAGGCAAATTCCCGCATTCAGGTTATTAGTTGGTGTGTAAGACATTGGGCTTGATCCTGCATCATTGACATAAATGGGAGCTTCAACATTGCCTGCTTTGGGAGCACGATTACCATATATACTCGTTCATAAGCCGAATATTTTTGGTAAAAAAGTGACGCATCAAAGAGCGGGGGTCGGCTTATAAACGGGTCTACACTAAAATTTGATTATTTTAAACTCTATGGAATCATCCAGGGCCGCTCAGAGGGGGGAGCAAGTGGGGCAATTTGCCCACAGGGGCCCCCACGAGAATATAGTATTCTATAGCATTGCACCTTTTTTTATGGAAGGGGCCCCAAAAATTGCTTTGCCCCAGGCCCCCTGAATCCTCTGGGCAGCCCTGGAATCATTGAATTGAATATCTAATACGTTGTTGTTTTGTTTACCTGGAGCAACTGCAGGCATGGAGCCCCTCAGCTCCTTGTGGCTGCGGTTTGCCATTCCCAGCCAATCCTTCCCGCAGCTCCGACTGGCTGGGAACGGTGAACCGTGGCCACAGGGAGCTGAGGGGCTCCATGCCTGCAGACGTTCCAGGTAAACAGAACGTCCCGACCCACCAGTGGCTTACCCTGACAGGCCAGGAGCCAAAATTTGCTGACTCCTGAAATATAGGGTCAGCTTATGAAAGGGTCAGACAGTTTTTGCTATTTTTACCTAACCATCTTGGGGGGTTAGCTTATAAATGAACGGGCTAATGGATGAGTATCATAACCAGGTTTCCATAATGAAATGTGCAAGGGTGAAATCATGGAACACTATTCTAGTGAGGGCTCTCTTGTTTTTTGGTTCCTCCCCAGCTGTCTTGCAGCTGGATGGATGTAGTATGAGCAGGTGTTGCTCACCAACTAGTAATAAACTGTTCAGTCCCCTAACTCCTTTCAACACAAAACCCACTAGAACACAATTAGAGAATCAGAACCCCCCTCCTATAAACTACTGTGTAAGAGGAACCCGTGAAAAGCAATCTGGAAAGAATAACTAAAATTAGTTGTTTCTTAAGCACTTTTTGTCACACATGATTGACTCAGCAGGGGCAGCACCTTATGCACCTGGGGAGGTTTACTTAGAGTTCATTATTTTAGATGATGAAATTATAGTCCTCCTCAGCCTAATAGTTTTCTAGAGCTCCCTCTTAAAGCTTTATTTTCCCTTCATATGTGTATTTATTTTGCCAAGAAAGTTAAAAGTCCCAACTTGATCCACAATTTTTACTCCTCACCAGACAGATGAGAACCTGACATCTAGGACAGCGAGTAACTATGAAGTTCAGTAGTTTAAAACAGACACCCTGCCCCCCCCCCCCCAAGCCCTTTATTTTGTTCAAAAGAATGTGGAAAAAATCAAAGATCCTTAATACTAAAATCTATCTAGCCGGTTTGGGACCGGCTCTGTTCAATATCTTCATTAATGACTTAGATATTGGCATAGAAAGTACGCTTATTAAGTTTGCGGATGATACCAAACTGGGAGGGATTGCAACTGCTTTGGAGGACAGGGTCATCATTCAAAATGATCTGGACAAATTGGAGAAATGGTCTGAGTTAAACAGGATGAAGTTTAACAAAGACAAATGCAAAGTGCTCCACTTAGGGAAAAAAAAATCAGTTTCACACATACAGAATGGGAAGAGACTGTCTAGGAAGGAGTACGGCAGAAAGGGATCTAGGGGTTATAGTGGACCACAAGCTAAATATGAGTCAACAGTGTGATGCTGTTGCAAAAAAAACAAACATGATTCTGGTATGTATTAACAGGTGTGTTGTGAGCAAGACACAAGAAGGCATTCTTCCGCTCTACTCTGCTCTGGTTAGGCCTCAGCTGGAGTACCCAGTTCTGGGCACCGCATTTCAAGAAAGATGTGGAGAAATTGGAAAGGGTCCAGAGAAGAGCAACAAGAATGATTAAAGGTCTACAGAACATGACCTATGAAGGAAGGCTGAAAGAATTGGGTTTGTTTAGTTTGGAAAAGAGAAGACCGAGAGGGGACATGATAGCAGTTTTCAGGTATCTAAAAGGGTGTCATAAGGAGGAGGGAGAAAACTTGTTCACCTTAGCCTCTAAGGATAGAACAAGAAGCAATGGGCTTAAACTGCAGCAAGGGAGGTCTAGGTTGGACATTAGGAAAAAGTTCCTAACTGTCAGGGTGGTTAAACACTGGAATAAATTGCCTAGGGAGGTTGTGGAATCTCCATCTCTGGAGATATTTAAGAGTAGGTTAGATAAATGTCTATCAGGGATGGTCTAGACAGTATTTGGTCCTGCCATGCAGGCAGGGGACTGGACTCGATGACTTCTCGAGGTCCCTTCCAGTCCTAGAATCTAATCTATGAATCACAGGGCTAGGGTTTAAAACTAAATTTGTAAAGCCCTGGAAGTTATACAGGTGAAAAGAATCATTCTGAAAACAACTGCTTGGTCAGATACACATGGATTTTTTTCAAATGTCATAAGGTTAACTTTTTGCATTCTGGGATTTAAAATTCATACAAAGTGGCTGCCATTAAAGTCAGTTTTACAGCCATTACCACAATTTTTAGATGGAAGACACCTGTGGTAAATAGGTGGTAATAGCTTCATTTGTTGACTTGTCAAGGGTTCCTGCTGTAGGAGAATTCTTCATTGGGGAGAAGGGATCCAGATTAGCTTTAGGATCTGGCTATCTTCATTGCAAAAAAAAAAAAAAAAAAAAAAGTGTGTTTTTACATTGAAATGGATATCTCAATGTAAAATCCTTATGGAGACAAGGCACTGTAGTTTTTCCCTTGATGTAGCTAGTTGAAGTAAGCCCCAAATGGGAGTATAGGGTTCACTTCAGTTTAGGGCTTGTCTACATGGGAAGTTAAACCAAATGCAATAAAGGTGTGAATTTAAGGTGCACTGAGCCCTTGTGTGAGTGCTCTCATTCAGAAGAAAGGTGACCAGATAGCAAGTATGAAAAAATCGAGACACTTGTTTTTGGGATGAGGGCATCCTTGCTTAAACAAGACAAAGCCTCTAATATCATGATGGTCCTGATATTATCAGGACATCTGGTTACTCTATTCAGAAGCAAAGACCATGTCTACCAGATGGGGACTAGAGAGGCATAACTATGGTGCTATAGCTATGCTAACATAACTCCGTAGCATAGTTGCAGCCCACACCAATGTAAAGGTTTTTTTCCACTGATGTAGGAACACCTCCTCCCCAAGTGACAGTAGCTACGGCGATGGAATCATTCTTCCATTGACCTAGCTGCATCTACATCGAGGGTGGTGTTCCCACACCATGGAAAAAATGCTTCTGTCCCCTGCCTATACACTGCAGGGTTATCCACAGTCTGAGTGCTATAACTATGCAGACCTAAGTTTTAAGTGTAGACCAGGCCTTAGTATCCCTTCAAAGGGAATTAAGCTAAAGTGAACTAAGACCACTTTACCTCTGGATGACCATCCAAATAGGAGTTCAATGCACTTTCAATTCACACCTTTAGCTGATTCGTCTTAACTTTCCTCAGTGTCCTCAAGAGATATGCCCTAACTCCACAGAGGTGAAAACTACTTGCTGTGTCTGGGTCTCCACTAAGATTTTATGTTGGGATAGCTAATCCAATGTAAAAACATACCTTTTTGTAATGAAGCCAAACCCTGCATTGTCACAGATAAAAAGGTATGTCTTCTACAATGAGCCAGCTACCATTGTAAACTCTTAGTGAAGCCAAGGGAAGTAGTAATTTTACCTCAATGCAGCTGGTGGAGGCAAACCCCAGCCCCCTGCCCTCCGACTGCTCCCAATTACCTCGACTAGCTGCATCAAGATAAAACTATCAGTACATCAAGGTGGCCTTTTCTACACTAGGATTTTACAACAAGATAGCTAACTAGCTCTCTTAAAAAACAACACCACCCCTTTCTTTTAGTGAACACACTCTCAGTTGTGTCTGGTTTAACTTGACCCATGAAACTAACAACTAGGTAACGTAGAGGTTCTTGGAGATATCACATCTTTATATGGATGAAGATGCCAGCTGTCCCCAACCTTTTTGTGGCCAGTAGCACATTCATGTTTTCAGAAGAGTGTGGCAGGCACCAACAATTTTTCAAGGCTTATTTTGTATTTGTACATTAAATAATACAAAAAAAATCATATTTAATAATACATAATATATGAATCCAGGGAGAAGAGAGAAGCCGGAGAGTAGCCGCAAGGATAGAGAACACCGGCGCCCAGAGTACTCTGTCTCCAGCAGGCGCGGGGCCCCGGCTTCTCTCCCCTGCTGGGCACTAGGTGGGCTCCACACCTGCCTGGGACCGAGAACACCGGTGCCCACAGTCTGCAGCCCTGGAGTTGTCTGTCCCCGGCAGGCGCGGTGACACGGCTTCTCTCCAGCATAAGCCGCGGCCCCGCACCTGCCAGGGACCGAGAATACCGCGCCCGCAGCCTGAGTTCTCTGTTCCCGTCAGGTACGGGACCACAGCTTCTCTCCCCTGCTGGGCACTAGGCGGGCGCACATAAATGCCCTGGCGCGCGCCATGGCGCCCGTGGGCACCGCGTTGGATACCACTGCCTTACTGCTGGGGATTTCTTACTCTTACTGAAAAACTTTGTGGCCACTCCCCTCTCTTCTTTGTAAAGTTTTAGCAGAGGCTGTGAGAAGTTTCATATTATTAAGGCTTTTTAAAATGTGTAAAGAAATATACTACATCATATTTATTAGTCTGCTACAAAATATGACCGTAATTACAACTAAGCAGTTAAATTGGTGATAGTGTGTTCCAAGGTGCATTATCCTTGTATTGTGTTTTTTCAAAAAGAAGAACAGGAGTACTTGTGGCACCTTAGAGACTAACAAATTTATTAGAGCATAAGCTTTCGTGGACTACAGCCCACTTCTTCAGATGCATATAGTTTGTTACAAGGATAGGTTCCTGGGTTAGTGGTTTTGGTTAGTGGTTAGCGAGGACACCCTATACCGGAAACCTACTGACCGCTACACTTACCTACATGCCTCCAGCTTCCATCCAGGACACACCACACGATCCACTGTCTACAGCCAAGCTCTAAGATATAACCGCATTTGCTCCAATCCTTCGGATAGAGACAAGCACCTACAAGATCTCTATCAAGCATTCTTAAAACTACAATACCCACCTGCTGAAGTGAAAAAACAGATTGACAGAGCCAGACGAGTACCCAGAAGTCACCTCCTACAAGACAGGCCCAACAAAGAAAATAACAGAACACCACTAGCTGTCACCTTCAGCCCCCAACTAAAACCTCTCCAGCGCATCATCAGAGATCTACAACCTATCCTGAAAGATAATCCTTTACTCTCACAGATATTGGGAGACAGACCTGTCCTCGCTTACAGACAACCCCCCAACCTAAAGCAAATACTCACCAGCAACCACACATCACTGAACAAAACCACTAACCCAGGAACCTATCCTTGTAACAAACCCCGATGCCAACTCTGTCCACATATCTATTCAAGTGACATCATCATAGGACCTAATCACATCAGCCATACCATCAGGGGCTCGTTCACCTGCACATCTACCAATGTGATATATGCCATCATGTGCCAGCAATGCCCCTCTGCCATGTACATTGGCCAAACCGGACAGTCTCTACGCAAAAGAATTAATGGACACAAATCTGACATCAGGAATCAAAATACTCAAAAACCAGTGGGAGAACACTTTAACCTGTCTGGTCATTCAGTGACAGACCTGCGGGTGGCTATATTACAACAGAAAAACTTCAAAAACAGACTCCAAAGAGAGACTGCTGAGCTAGAATTGATATGCAAACTAGACACAATCAACTCCGGTTTGAATAAGGACTGGGAATGGCTGAGCCATTACAAACATTGAATCTATCTCCCCTTGTAAGTACTCTCACACTTCTTATCAAACTGTCTGTACTGGGCTAGCTTGATTATCACTTCAAAAGTTTTTTTTCTCTTAATTAATTGGCCTCTCAGAGTTGGTAAGACAACTCCCACCTGTTTATGCTCTCTGTATGTGTGTATATATATCTCCTCAATATATGTTCCATTCTATATGCATCCGAAGAAGTGGGCTGTAGTCCACGAAAGCTTATGCTCTAATAAATTTGTTAGTCTCTAAGGTGCCACAAGTACTCCTGTTCTTCTTTTTGCGGATACAGACTAACACGGCTGCTACTCTGAAACCTGTGTTTTTTCACTTAGAGCTAGGGTGAAGATTTCTCAACCTTAGTTGTTGCCTTTGTTGTTCCTATTACTCGCTACTGACCTCAGAGACAGAGGGGAAAAAAGCCACATGTAAGTAGCTCTCTCTGTTACACACTCTTCCTGCTTCCTTTTCCTGTGTTACCCAGCCCTGCCATCACCTCTGCTGCTCTAAAGATTGGTATCACTGAATGACTATGCCTCACCATTGCTACCTGAGAGGAAAATGTCAGGTACTGCCCAACATACCATGTGGTGATACCAAAAGCTTCTTCTGTAGTGTCCTGATCCTCAATTGCTCCCTCAAGCCCCAGTAGCCCCCTTTAGAGAATTGACTAGAATAGTCACAGAAAAGAAACATGGCAGGGGGATAGACAGAGTGAAATTGTTTTTAAAAGTAAAAGATGTTCACCCTCCCCTCAGGATTCACTCAACTCTAATTAATAGGATTTGCCTTATCCATTCTTGTGGTGATGGGAAATATGTTTGTTGAAATGTGTCCTGCCAGGGCCCATTGGCTACTTAAAATGTTTTCTTGTACATTTACTTTGGGTCAAGATGTTTGTTCTGTTAAAAATTTAAACTCCACATTCCTGTCAAGTAGGACTTTGCAGCTTACGTTCTCAGGACAATTCCTCCCATTAGCCACTAGGTGGCACTACATGGACACTCTGAATAGGGTATGCAGTTTTGAAAGCCCAAAAGATCAGAAGATTTCAGCCCAGAGAGTGAACAATGGTTACAAAGACTGCTGGTCTTGTACTGGTGGTTAAAATGACACGGGTAAGAGAAGGAGTTGCTTTTGAGGGATATGAGAGAATCAAGTTGGGTTTCTCTTTGGCTGAAGCTTGCTATCCCAATGCTGTAGACTCAAACATAACTTCAAACAAAAAGAATCTTCTGCATAATAATCCTATGCCGAATGGGACAGAGATGGTGTTTACTACTTACTGGTGACCATAGGTCTGATCCAAAGCCTGTTGAAGCCAACAGGAATTACTCCCAAAAGACTCCAGCATGTGTAATAGGAGAATCAGGTCCACTGTATTGATGATGGTTAGGTTGTGTCTACACTAGCCTTTTTCCCCCCTGAAATCTTCCACCAATAGAAGATTTGGAGGGAGTAATAGAGCCAAGCTGCCAGGAGTCTTCAGTTTTTTTAACCATTGTGTTGTCTAAACCTTGGGCTAGACAACATGGTTGTTCAAATCCCAACTTGTCTTACTTCTGGGGTACAAACCTAGATCCAAGAAGGAGGTATTCTATTTTCATAGTTACACTTTTCATTCAGAGATCTCAAAGCACTGCACAGAGAAAACCAGATGGGGAAGCTGAGTCAGAGAGGGGAAGTAACATATTCAGGGTCACACAGCAGGCCTGTGATATTGGACTTCAGGAAGATTTCGTTACTAGCTACTTATATTCCAAATTGGTCATTAGTTTGTATCACACATGGGGTTGGAACAATGATTAGACCACCTGGATCCCAGACAGTTTTCTGAGTCAACTTCACATACCAGCTTGGCCTTATTTTGTATTATTCCCAGGAACAGGCATAGTGCCCTTGGGAGCAGGCATCAGCCCAAAGGTAATAGGAGCCAAACTGCCTCAGACTCACCCTATCCAGCAAACAGGCTAGATGCACTAAATGGGGCATACCTGTGGAGTCTCTAGGCCCAGTGAAGGAGGGATAAATACAATCTGGTCCCTGGTATCAAACTTGCACCAATATTATATCTTTAAAATGGATTCCTCTCTGTCTCACAGCTCCTAATGCAGCCACACAGTTCTAGCTGTTCCACTGGTGATCAAGGGCAAGTTTTATAAACTCTGGCAGTTCAATCCCCTAAGAGTACATCCAGTGGAGAATTTTCTCAGGTCTCCCCAAGCAGCTCACCCCAGCTCCTGCCTGGATTAGACAGACCTTTTGGGACTGGGCTTTTATCATTAATCTCAACCCTGTCTCACTCAAGAAAAAAAAGCCAGAGCTAAAGTTCAAATTTATTAATAAAGTCAGTGGAAGAGATTCTTGGTAGGAAGAGAGAGGATCTTCAAAAGGACCTTGAACAAAACAGAGCTTTGTTTAGATAGTGTGGGGAATGCTCTTGAGTGGCTTAAAATCAATAAATGCTCATGAGACCAGACTGGAAGCAGTACAGGAGGTTGTTAACACACACATTAAGGAGCACCGCCCCTTGTGAAGATGCATGGAATTTTTGGGACTAATCCAACTATGCCCTCTTGGGATACCACTTGACACCTCCAGTCAATCAGGGACTCATTTGCCAGTCTCGTCTGCGAGCTATTGGAGGAAGAGCAGGGAGAGATTCCACAGAGTCCTCTCAAACCAAGGGACCCTATGCCCAACCAGAGGATCAGAGTAATTTCCATTGAAGTCAGTGGAAGTTATTTCTAACCTGGGGAAAAGAATCAGGCCCAAGGCTTATATGAAAGACTGTCTCCCTCACGCATTACATGGGCCTTGGCATTTTGCATACAGCTGATTTTTGACAGTGGGTAGCCAAACTTTCTTCCCCACTTTACACTGCTTGTTCTAACTACTTTCCTTGTCCAGTTCAGGTTTGTTCTAGCTTTCTTCTTTCCCTATCAGACTCTGCAAGCTTCTGTCTCATGGTCACACTATATCCCAAGTCATCTTTTCAAAAGACAGAGTTGTCTAGGGACTAAAATCAGTTTGCCTTTATTTCTCTAGATCAGAGGCAACATTCTAGGCAAGACAGACAATTCTTTGCCCTCTTTTTAGAAGTGTGGGGCCAGCATAACAGCTGTAACATTTCCAGTGTTCTCCATTTGCCCATGCAGCCAACTAGAGGAATTCGGTGAGCTACAGTTGTGATAGGATCCCCTGTGTGCAGCCTGGGACTGTGGGACCACTGTGCCCCCTGAACTCTCTCCAGCCTGGACTGTCTCTCACAATGCCTTGCTAGTGACCAGCAGCAAACCCCTCCAGGCACTGTGATCACTCAGCACAACCACATGTGGAGCCCCACACCCAGCTATATTGAATGAAAGCTCCCAGAGCCACTCATGGATCACACAGAGAAAGGCACCAGAGCCAAATCCCCCCGGCTCCCAGCACTGTACCTCAGGAATATACCGTCTTGCACTGCTCAAGATGAGCAGTGCAGATTTATTAATTGGTTCACCACTTCATCAATGGAAAGTGGATATACACCAGCTTTGTAAACCTGAGCAGATTTACCACACACTTCAGACAAACTCACTGGTAAAGATAAAGCGTTAAACAAATTTATTGACTACAAAAGATACATTGTAAGTGATTATAGTGATAGGCAAAAAGTCAGTTAGTTACCAAAAGAAAAGAAAATATAAGCACACAGTCTAAACTCTCAACCCTATTAGACTGGGCAGTATGTAGATTAAGCAGTTTTTCTCACCCCACTGGATATTGCAGTTCATAGTATGCAGATTTCACCCTTGAAACCTGTGCCAGTCTCCTCTCTTGGAGTCTTAAGTCTCCTCAAAAAGAAGAACAGGAGTACTTGTGGCACCTTAGAGACTAACAAATTTATTAGAGCATAAGCTTTCGTGGACTACAGCCCACTTCTGGACTGTAGTCCACGAAAGCTTATGCTCTAATAAATTTGTTAGTCTCTAAGGTGCCACAAGTACTCCTGTTCTTCTTTTTGCGGATACAGACTAACACGGCTGTTACTCTGAAACTTGTCATTAAGTCTCCTCGGTGTCCTTGGTGCTTGCAGCATAGTGGGGGCAGGAGAAAGGCCAAGCATGGGGCCCCTGTGTTCTGTTTTATACCCTCAGTCCTATGTGCTTGGAGAGCACCAGTCCAGGCATGTCTGGGGGCATTGCTGAGTCCCCAAGCAAGGTTGAGCAATTCCCTTGGTGTGGCCTCATGCAGGTGAGTCACTGCATTTTAGCTCCCTTGCTGGACAATGGCTAGTGATCTCTGTTCAACTGCACCCACGTCTCTGTATAGCTAGTATCTGGGTGCCTCCCAAATCCACAGCATATTTTAGTGAAAACCATACAACACAATTCTTATAATTTCATAGGCATTGGTGATACACATATTTAGATAGAACAGTGTCTTTCAGCAGATCATAACCTTTCCCCTGATACCTCACAAGGCATGCTTTATATGCAAGATCATGATTATATAAAAATGAGGAATATGGGGGTTAGAGGATGCTCCCCCAAGGTAAGGAATGTCACAACTGTCCTTCAGGATGTCTTGCCTGAAATGTTTCAGTACTAACAGTGATCCCTCTCTTTTGTCCATCCATAAATGCCCCATTTTACCTATTCCTTAATCTTAATTTGAAGGTCTCCCACATGCGTGCTCTAACCACCAGGCAGCAGAGTCATTCTCATTCTCTCTCTCTCTCTCTGCCCAGTGACTCTCTAATTATTTATCCACAGTGGGACAGCTCCAACAGGAGGCATGAGAGAGCCCGTGTAGTAGGTTTGGGCTGAGGTTCGGCCCTCAGCGGGGCTGTGGGGTGTCCCACCGCCTCGCTGTAGTCCGGCGGTAGTCCGGGATAACAGGCACACAGTTAGCCCCTGCTTATGGGCCTGAGCCCCTAAGTCCAGAGGTCCGAAACCCAGGCCCTTAAGCAAGGGCTGAGGCAAAGTCTATAGTGGCCCAGGCCCTAAGTCAGGGCGGGGCAGTAATCAAATAGTCAATCAGCGGCCCAGGCCCTTAAGCAGGGGCTAGGTCGGGGTTTGTAGCAGCCCAGGCCGTAGGTGAGGGCGGGGCAGCAAGCAAATAGTCAGTCAGAGGCCCAGGCCCTTAAGCAGGGGCTGGGTCAGGGTTTGTAGCAGCCCCCAGCCTCTCTAGGCCAGGGGAAACAGGGGGAGTCTGCCACCCAAGGAGTGGGTGGCAGGGGGGACGCAGGCCCTCCCACTCCACTGCGTCCCAGCCCGGGGCCCTAGCAGCGACGGAAACTCACTGCTGTCAGTGGGGATCCTGGCCGCAACACACTGACATCAGCTCTGGCAGTGCAGCAGCCAGACTGGGGTCGGCTGCCCCCGGGCTACTTCCACACTCCCCCTCGCACGGTACCTGGGCCGTCTTAGTGTCGTCGGTGCTATCCACCAGCATTGGCTCCTCTGGGTAGGTGGCGAAGGGCAGGCTCGGCTCGTCCTCGGGGTAACTGGCACGGGGCAGGCTCGACCGGCCCGGTGAGTCAGCAGGCCGGTCACGGCCTGCGGCTGTTTCCCAAGCGGGAGCTCGGCCACGGACCTCTGCTTTCTCCGCCGGCCTGGGCTCCACTGAGCTCTGCAGGCGGGCTTTTATACTTCCGGGTCGGGGCCGTGACCTCGGAGGGGCGGGCGCCGGACCCGGCGGCTCCGCCCACGTTGGGATTAGGGGAGGTTCAGCCCTCAGCGGGGCTGTGGGGTGTCCCACCGCCTCGCTACAGCCCTACCTCAAAATATCCCACCAGGATTACACATACCGCTTCCACTCATGCTGATTTGCTGTGAGTCCTTACAGCAGCACAGTTGGGTTATCAGGGGTAATTGTGAGGAAATAGCTAACAGAGCCAGCCTGTGTCCCAAGTGGAAGAGAACAGCTGCTACTATCACCCCAAAGCAGGGGAAACCCTAGACAGATAATCCTCCCTTTACACAAGTATGTCTCCACTGAGTTCAGTCCTCCTGATTTAGGGTGGGATGAGAGGAGACTCCTCCCAGCTCTAGCTAAGCTGAATCACTCAGCAATTAACTCATTAGGGAGAGCAATAAATAATTGGAAGTTAATGCCTTTTCTACTCTGAGGGAAGGTTGGAGAGATGAATGCTGTAGAGAGAAAAGAAGATGAAGAAGGCAGCCAGCTAATTACCTTATTGGCCCTGGATACGCAAATTCTCAGTGCAGCGAAGGGGAAATACCCGGGGAGAGGTTGGGAGGGGAAGTCCCATTCAAGAGATGCACATTCAGGGATCCTTTAACATAAAAAACAGGGAGGTGAGCAAGCAACTGTATTCTCTGCCATACAATTACATAAAAGGGGAGGGATAAATCAGTTCCTAAAACCAATTAGGCCACTCTGTCACAGAATTCTGTTGAGAGCCTTGAAGATACATTGATAGCTCTACCCAAAATACATGGATGTTTCTGCTTTAAAAAAAATATGAAATGGTTAACAATGCTGACATTTAACTCGCCACAGTTAATAGCCCAGAGAGCTGAATGGGGGCAGTTAATAATCTGTGAAGTCCCAGTCCTGCAAATATTTATGTGTGTGCTTAATTTTACGCGTGTGACTAGTTCCATGGAGTTCAATGGGAATACGCACATGTGTAAAGTTAAACACACATTTATTGACTTATATATTTGCAAGATTGGGGCCTTTCAGCTCTTGTTTTGGGCTGTCTGTTTGCAGACTTGAGAAGTAAGCACTGCAAGGGATGGAAGAAGTTAGCAAATATGTATTTAGCTGTCTTACCTTGCCTCCCGCATGAGGGTTAATGATGTAATGCTTGTAATGGTTTTGTAAAGACCGTGTAGTAGAAATTCTTATTCTTAGTATTATTTACATAGTTCCAACTGTGCTGCGTGTACTAGGGGCAAATATAAAGACAAGGCCCAGATTTTCAAAGGCACTTGGGGAGTGCTCTGCCCAGCGTACCGACATCTGATCTCTAAGGGTACATTTATACTGCAAATATATAAATAAAATAAAACCTGCAGCAGCAAGTCTCAGACTGTGGGTGTGTAGGTTCGGGCTCGTGCTACAGAGCTAAAAATAGCAGTGTAGAGGTTCCCGCTCGGGCTGGAGCTTGAGCTCTGACTGAAACCCAGCAATGGAGGCAGGAGTGTCTCTGAGAGTGAGCTCCAACCTGAGTAGGAACATCTGCACTGCTATTTTTACCACCGTAGTGCAAGCCAGAGTCTAGACCAATGCCCTTAGACTCGCTGCTGCAGGTTGGGTTTTTTTTGAGGGGGGGGAAGGAGGGAATGTTGAATTGTAGACATACCTTAGCTGGCTTGACACCTAGTGGAATCATTTGCAGTAGCTTTGTTGGTTCCAGTATATTAGGCCTGGTCTACACTCTGAGTTTAATTCGAATTTAGCAGCATTAAATCGAATTAACCCTGCACCCATCCACACAACGAAGCCCTTTCTTTTGACATAAAGGGCTCTTAATATCGATATCTGTACTCCTCCCCGACGAGGGGAGTAGCGCTGAAATCGGTATTGCCATTTCAAATTAGGGTTAGTGTGGCCACAATTCGAAGGTATTGGCATCCGGGAGCTATCCCACAGTGCACCATTGTGACCGCTCTGGACAGCAATCTGAACTCGGATGCACTGGCCAGGTAGACAGGAAAAGCCCCACGAACTTTTGAATTTCATTTCCTGTTTGCCCAGCGTGGAGAGCACAGGTAACCACGCAGAGCTCATCAGCACAGGTAACCATGCAGTCCGAGAATCGAAAAAGAGCACCAGCATGGATGGTACGGGAGGTACTGGATCTGATCGCTATATGGGGAGAGGATTCAGAACTAGCTAGAAGAACTACGTTCCAAAAGACGACATGCCAAAACTTTTGAAAAAATCTCCAAGGGCATGATGGAGAGAGGCCACAACAGGGACTCATATCAGTGCCGCATGAAAGTTAAGGAGCTCAGACAAGCCTATCAAAAAACCAAGGAGGCAAACAGTCTCTCCGGGTCAGAGCCACAGACATGCCGCTTCTACGCTGAGCTGCATGCAGTTCTAGCGAGGGCCACCGCTACTACCCCACCTCTGACCGTGGATTCTGAGGCGGTGGGTAATCTCAGCCATGCCTGAGGATTCTGCGGACGGGGGAAGAGGAGGAGGATGACGAGCTTGCGGAGAGCACACAGCACTCCGTTCTCCCCAACAGCCAGGATCTTTTTCTCAGCCTGACTGAAGTACCCTCCCAAGGCAGTATCCAAGACCATGACCCCATGGAAGGGACCTCAGGTGAGTTTACCTTTTAAAACATAAAACACGGTTTAAAAGCAAGCATTTTTTAATGATTAATTTGCCCTGAGGACTTGGGATGCATTCGCGGCCAGTACAGCTACTGAAAAAGTCTGTTAACGTGTCTGGGGATGGAGCGGAAATCCTCCAGGGACATCTCCATGAAGCTCTCCTGGAGGTACTCCAAAAGCCTTTGCAGAAGGTTTCTGGGCAGTGCAGCCTTATTCCGTTGTCCATGGTAGGACACTTTACCACGCCATGCTTGCAGCAAGTAATCTGGTATCATTGCATGACAAAGCCTGGCATCATATGGTCCCGGTGTTTGCTGGCATTCAAGCAACATCCATTCTTTATCTCGCTGTGTAATCCTCAGGAGAGTGATATCGCTCATGGTAACCTGAATACCGGAATTTAATTAAGGGGACAGAGGTGGCCATTCCTACTGGGCTGTTTGCCTGTGGCTGAAAATAAATCCTTCCCTGTAGTTAGCCAAGCCGGGGGGAGGGGGTGGAGTGGTTATTGGCGCTGAGCTTTTCGCATTTGGCTAGCAGGGATCTTCCGTGATACCAGCCATGCAGTGGGGGGAGGGGTAAAGTGATCATCCCAGAGAATTGGATGGGGGCGGTTAGTTTGTTTTCTGCTGCTGCAGGTTAACAGGAAAACCACAGCACTCAATGGGCTTTGCTTGGTATGTGGGAAAGGAGGGCGCAGAAGCCGAAAGACAATGGCTTACCATGGCCACATGCAAGCCGAATTCTGTTGCCCGGACCTGCGTCTGTGATCTCTAACACCAAAGCCACAGGCACTCAATATTAAGATGCAAAATGTGACCTTGCACTGAAATAACATGTGCTATGTAATGTGAATAGTGTTGTTCACTGTGAAAGAGTATAAGCATTGTTCTGTAAAATGTATCTTTTTAAATACTTCTCTCTTTTTTTCCCTCCCTCCAGCAGCTGCAAATTTTTCAAGCCTCCCTCCTCCGTCCCAAAGGCTATCTCAGATAAGGCGGAGGGAAAAAAAAGGATGCAAGACGTCATGTTCTCGGAAATCATGGAATCGACCCGCAATGAAAGAGCTCATCTGAATGAGTGGAAGGACACGGTATCAAAGTACAGAAAAGATGCCAGTGAATGTGAGGACATGAGGGACCAACGTGAGGAGAGGAGAGACGCTCGAGATGAGAGGTGGCAGCAGGAAGATCAGAGGAGGCAGGATGCAACGCTGGGGCTGCTGTGTGAGCAAACAGACATGCTCCGGCATCTGGTGGAGCTTCAGGAACACCAGCAGGATCACAAAGTGCCGCTACAGCCCCTATATAACCACCCTCCCCCCTCACCATGTTCCATAGCCTCCTCACCCAGACATGTAAGAACGCGGGGGGGAGACTCCATGCACCCTCCCATTCCACCCCAGTGGACAGCCCAAGCAAAAGGCTGTCATTTACTGTAACCTTTTTTTAGTGGCCTTTTCCTTCCCTCCGATCCTCCTCCCAAACCCCACCCGGGCTACTTGTCAGTTCTTTCCCTCTTTTTATAATCAATTAATAAAGAATAAATGATTTTTAAACAATAGTGACTTTATTTCCTTTGAAAGCAAGCTGTGATTGAAGGAGGAGGGTGGGTTGCTTACAGAGAATGAGTCAATAAAGGGGGCGGGTTTTCATCAAGGAGAAACAAACAGAACTTTCACATGGTAGCCTGGCCAGTCATGAAACTGGTTTTCAAAGCTTCTCTGATGCACAGCGCTTCCTGGTGTGCTCTTCTAATCGCCCTGGTGTCTGATTTGCCTCAGCCTCCCACCCTGCCATAAAGGTCTCCCCTTTACTTTCACAGAGATTGTGGAGCACACAGCAAGCAGCAATAACAATGGGAATATTGGTTTGGCTGAGGTCTGAGTGAGTCAATAACATGCGCCAGTGACCTTTTAAATGGCCAAATGCACATTCTACCACCATTCTGCACTTGCTCAGCCTGTAGCTGAACAGCTCCTGACTCCTGTCCAGGCTGCTTGTGTATGGCTTCATGAGCCATGGCATTAAGGGGTAGGCTGGGTCCCCAAGGATAACTATAGGCATCTCAACATCCCCAACAATTATTTTCTGGTCCAGGAAGTAAGTCCCTTGCTGCAGCCATTTAAACAGAGTAGTGTTCCTGAAGACGCAAGCGTCATGAACCCTTCCCGGCCAGCCCACGTTGATGTTGGTGAACCGTCCCTTGTGATCCACCAGTGCTTGCAGCACCATTGAAAAGTACCCCTTGCAGTTTATGCACTGGGTACCCTGGTGCTCTGGTGCCAAGATAGGGATATGGGTTCCATCTATCGCCCCACCACAGTTAAGGAATCCCATTGCAGCAAAGCCATCCACTATAACCTGCACATTTCCCAGAGTCACTACCTTTGGTAGCAGCAGCTCAGTGATTGCTTTGGCTACTTGCATCACAGCAGCCCCCACAGTAGATTTGCCCACTCCAAATTGATTCCCGACTGACCAGTAGCTGTCTGGCGTTGCAAGCTTCCACAGGGCTATCGCCACTCGCTTCTCAACTGTGAGGGCTGTTCTCATCTTGGTATTCTGGCGCGTCAGGGTAAAGGAAAGCAAGTCACAAAGTTCAATGGAAGTGCCTTAATGCATGCGAAAGTTTCGCAGCCACTGGGAATCATCACAGACCTGCAACGCTATGCGGTCCCACCAGTCTGTGCTTGTTTCCCAGGCTCAGAATCGGCGTTCCATGGCTAGAACCCGCCCCATTAAAAACATGATCTCCAAAGCGATGGGGCCTGCGGTTTGAGAGAATTCTGTATCCATGTCCATGTCCTCATCACTCTCGTTGCCGCGCTGCCGTCGCCGCCTCCTCCTCGCCTTGTTTTTCTGGTCCTGGTTCAGCATAAACTGCACGAGAATGCGTGAGGTGTTTACAATGTTCATGACTGCTGTCTGGAGCTGAGCGGGCTTCATGCCTGCTGTGGTATGGAGTCTGCAGTGTTCACCCAGGAAAAAAGGCGCAAAACGGTTGTCTGCCGGTGCTTTCATGGAGGGAGAGGTGAGGCTATATCCAGAATCACCTGCAACAAGGTTTTTTGCCCCATCAGGCACTGGGATCGCAACTCAGAATTCCAATGGGCGGGGGAGACTGCGGGAACTATGGGATAGCTATGGGATAACTACCCACAGTTCAACGCTCCGGAAATCGACGCTAGACCCGGTACATGGACACACACCGCCGAATTAATGTGCTTAGTGTGGCCGCATACATTCGACTTCATACAATCTGTTTCCAAAATTCAAATTCTGTAAATTCAGATTAATCCCGTAGTGTAGACATAGCCTTTGAGAGACAAGGTGGGTTAGGTTACACTGTAGCTTTTACTGGAGCAACTTCGGTTGGTGCAGAAGAGTTCTGTGTGGCTCAAAAAGCTTGTCTCTCTCTCACCAACAGAAGCTGGTCCAATAAAAGACATCACCTCCCCCACTTTGTCTCTCTAATCCTAGTGGAATCCTCAGCCCCAAGTTAGCTGCCCAGACCTCCCAAAGATCATAGATTCCAAGAGAGACCATTGTGACCATCCAGTCTGACCTCCTGTGTAACACAGGCCAGAGAACGTCCCCAAAATAATTCCTAGAGCAGATCTTAGTTTAAAAATTGTCAGTGATGGAGAATTTGTAATGAGCTTGGTAAATTGGTCCAACCATTATTTACTTACACTGGTAAATATTTATGCCTTATTTCCAGTCGGAATTTGTCCAGCTTCAGCTTCCAGTCATTGGCTCATGTTATAGTCTTCGCTGCTAGATTGAAGAGCCCATTATGATGATGATGATGCTAGAATGCATGGGGAGAGTTAGATGCCTAAGAAAGGGATCATCAGAAACCAGCAAGCTGCATGGGGAGCTGCCAAAGCTAGCCAGGAGTGAAATGCCAAGCAGAAGGGAAGGGAGAGAAGAGGGTCTTAGGCACCTAACCAGGTGACCTAATGCACCTGGCTGGTGGAAGAGAGATAGGTACCTCTCACCACTCAGGATCTTCAGCCATGAACTCTCTACAGGAGTTGGGCACTTAAGCCAAGTCAGCCGCTGAAGTAGTCCTGCCAGTGTCTGCAGGAAGCAGTTCACTATGGAGCCTGAGTAGTAAATAGCACACATGCAGTTCAGCCTCTCCCTAAGGCCCCCTTTGTCTGTGGAATTGGGAGCATGGTGTGACCTAGCCCTAATGAAAAGTTGTGTGTTAGGGACCTCCCTGTATCCTAGAGATCCTTTGAGGGATGTGAGATCAGAGAGCAATGTGGAAATTCACAGCCTTGCCTTAAAAGTTGTGTCACGGCTGTTGAAGATTGTGCATCAGTGCAGAAGGCTGTCTGCAGAGTGAATCAACCGCACTCCCAAGGTCTTGAGTGTGGGAACTGTAACACAAGAGGGTGGGGAGGGCCTCTTCTGGCTAGCTACCAGGGGGCAGAGAGAAACAAGCTAGCAATCAGCAGAATCATTAGGGAACCAATCATGTGGGTCCCTGGCACTTTTGAAGGTGGGGAGGGTGCTTCCAACGCTCTCCTATTGGTCTGATTCTGCAGCTGTAACAATGAAAGCAGGGAGGAGGTGGAGGGTGTCCAGTAGGTGCAAGTTTCATTTGCAGGCAGGGCTAGCTGCACTCACCTCTCTCTCTCCTCACACTGTCCTTTCCAACCCTGTAAAGAGCAGCAGCTTCACTTTCAGCCAGGAGCAAACAACAGGTAAAAAGAGCCCAGTCTGCAAAACACTGGGGGCATATCTACACTGCAGTGCTAAGTTGCCCTAAGTTAGGCCGACTTACAACCACTGCAGTAGTTACTGTGGTGTGTCTGATGTCCATACTACCCTCCTACTGTCAGTGGTGTTCGTCCTCACCGGGAACGCTTCCACCAACTGAAGCCAGGGCTCTCAGCTCTGCGCAGCTCCCTGCTGGGAGCCCAGCTGACCCCCAGGGCTTTTTGCCACCCTGAGAGGGCAGTTGGCTGTGGGGAGCCAGGGCAGCAGCCCAGCTGAGAGTGGGGAGCTGCAATGGGGGGCAGCTAGGCTCTGGCTGGAGCCTACCACTGGCCCAGGCATGGAGCCACGGGCAGCACATGACACTGCATTTGGGGAAGCTGGTCCTGAGTGCCGGAACCTCCTCAGAAGGGTTGGCCACCCGTGCCCGGACCATGACCCTGCCCTCTGCCCCACCCCAAGACCCACCCCCGCTCAGCCTCCTCCTCCCCAGTCCCACCCACATTCCATCCCCACTCTGCCCCAACCCCTGAGGCCCCCGCCCCGCCTGCTGCTCTCTACCCCTTCCAAGAGGCCGCCCCACCTGTGCCCACTCTTCTCTGCCTCTCAGGGGGTGAAGAGGTGTGAGCACTGGGGCCGTGGGGGAAGAGGCAGAGCGAGGGTGGGGCTGGGGGGGAAGGCAGACCAGGGACGGGAAGAGGAGCAGTGTGAGTTAAGCCATGGGGGAAGAGCAGGGAGTGGGGCCTCGGGGCAGAGTGTGGGCCTAACTAGACTGACATAAGCCCCACGCCTCTTGTGGAGGTGGCACTATTATGTCAGGGTAGTAGGGCACTTACATCAGCAGGCGCAAGGCTGTAGTATAGACACTGACATAACATCAACATAAACTGCCTTATCTCTGCCTAATTCTGTAGTGTAGACCAAGCCTGGGATGCATGCAGCTTTCCTTGTGATGTGGGCATTTACTAGAGCAGTAGTTTTCAACCTATTTTTCATTTGCGGACCCTTAAAAAAATTCCAAATGGAGGTGCAGACCCCTTTGGAAATTCATCCTGTGGTCCGTGGACCCCTACCATAAAAGTCTTAGACTGAAAACTCACTGAACAGCATTCAACTATAAATGTTGCACATGCTCAGCCTGACATTTGATGCTGCGGGAGAAAGGGTGCTAAAGTGGGCTTCTATGATAACACCACCATTTCCAGGTTTTGACCTGTAGATGGGGGTATTCACATGCTTTTGATTGATCAGAAAAACAAAATGCCTTGTCTCAGCTCTGAAACTTTATTTTACCTTTTCCGGATCCCTTAGACATAGGGCAAGTCTACGCTACAGCGCTACATCAGAGCGGATGCACTGATGCAGCTATGCCGCTGTAGCATATCTGGTGAAAACGCACTATGCCAATGGGAGACAGCTCTTCAGTCAGCATAATTACTCCACCTTGACAAGAAGCAGAAACTATGTTGGTGAGAAAGCGTCTCCCACTGACATAGTGCTGGTGTGGACAGCGTGAAACTTGCGTCACTTGCGAGGGGTAGGGCTTTTTCATACCCCTGAGCAAGATAAGTTAGATCAACTTAATCCGTAGTATAGACCTGCCCATAGTCTGCAGACCGTCCAATGAAAACCACTGTACTAGAAGATATCACTTTGGAATCCATCCTACACACTTGAGTTTGACAGTTTTGCCATTGACTACAACAGTAGCAGGATTGGGCCCTTACGAATATGACGGTAGGTTTTTAAATAGCCCTATGCCTTTGGGCCCAAATATTTGTGTATTATAACTTAAAAGTGTTTGTGTGTCTTCTTAAAGAGGCATCATTACAAAACACCTCCTCTCAAGGACCAGTCTGGTTACAGATGTTTTCTGCAAATAATTCCCAAGTGTTCATTTGTGTATGTTTGGGGTTTGTCTCATCTATTAAGTATGATTCACACTGACGGAATATGGTGATGCCATTGTCCATTTATTAGTTTAGTAAAAACTTGAGAAACCCAGTGGAGATCATATTAAATTTAAAACTAGTTTCCAAGGGTTTATCATAGTTAAGAAAGCCATTCACCAAGAGGTAGGTTTTTAATCCTGGTGCTGTTCTAATTTAGGAAGTGAAAACACAAAGCCGTAACACCATTTGGCAGAGCTGGCAGTGTCTGTTAGAACCGAACCAGAAAGAGTGATGTTGCAAAAGCACTGGCAGAAGTGGGCAAGGAAGGTTGCAAACTGTCTGATTCAAATCTGTGCTCCGCGTCAGGTCTTGAAAAGTCCTAACCCACTCTGGTCACATGGACTTCAGGAAGAGGTGAAGCTCCTCAGCAGATGCTCAGGATCAGACCCTAAACTCTGATGGCCTGATTTTCATTTACATTAAGGCCCTTTTACACCACTCTGGTAGCATAAAGGGGGACAGAGGGGCCTTAATGTAAATGAGTACTTTTACAGGTACTAGATTCACCTACACTTTAAAAAAAAATAATAAAAAAAAAATCAACAGTTCATCTATCACTCCTTACAATATGGTGTGGCTCATGATAAATCAATGGGATGAAATATTCCAATCGAGGACAGTAGATTGTGACTTGTATTTAATTATTTTATGTGGATTTAGTGCTAGAAGTGGGATAAACAATGTTTATATGTTTCTTCCACAGGTTGCCTGCACAACTCAGAACATGTTGATTATGGAGTGGCATCATTGGAAGCTTACAAAAGAAGATGCTTGACCAGTGATTTGATTGAGGAACAGAGAAAGGTTCAAGAAGCTGAGTTAGTGATTTTTCAGGTCATGATTTTTCTTATTAATAATCTTATAGTCTTAATATGGTGTTAAAACAAATACAGTAATAAGGAGATTATAAAAAGCCAGAAAGTTTAGACACCTAACTCCCACTGTCATTTTCTTTCAACGCACTGCCCATTCTGATAATGCAGATAAGGCTTGGACTGTGATCTCACAGGGTAAGTGGTAAGGTCTAGTCAATAGCAGAAATGAAAAAAGCCAGGTGCTACAAAAAATTATTGACCACTCCTCTTCCCCATGAATCAGGAAACCAGTGTCTGCCAGAAGGCTCATCTTTTGGTTGAGGTGTAAGAGATTCTGAAAACTCGCCATCATTTGGAGATCTCATGGCATTTTTCAAAAGAATATTACAAAAAAACCCCACAACCTTAAACAAATATAGTTCTGCATCCTCTGAATGATAGGCTTTATTTACTGTGCTTGATCTATGAATGGCTTCACTGATTAAGGTGATAAGATGTCTTAGCACAGAAAAAAGGCCAAAGGAAATGGTGTACCTCTACCAATTATGTCGCACTATTAACAGGATCCTTTGCTTTTCAGTTTCCCTTTTATTGGTTCAGCATGCCTGCCATCATGAAGGGCTGGATGGACAGAGTCTTGGTCCAAGGATTTGCTCACAACTTCCCACAGGGTTATGATGATGGCTTGTTCAAGGTATGTTCCCCGGATTGTTACATTAGGCCAGGGATCAGCAACCTTTGGCACACAGCTCACCAGGATAAGAACCTTGGCGGGCCGGGCCAGTTTGTTTACCTGCCGCGTCCGCAGGTTCAGCCGATTGCGGCTCCTACTGGCCATGGTTCACTATCCCAGGCCAATGAGGGCGGCGCGGGCCGAGGGATGTGCTGACCGCCACTTCCCATCACCCCCATTGGCCTGGGGCGGCGAACCGCGGCCAGTGGGAGCTGCAATCGGCCGAACCTGTGGACGCGGCAGGTAAAAAAAACGGCTCAGCCCCCCAAGGTGCTTACCCTAGCGGGCTGTGTGCCAAAGGTTGCCGATCTCTGCATTAGGCTAAACCAGTGGTCCCCAACCTTTTTGTGGCCAGTAGCAGATTCATGTTTTCAGAAGAGTATGGCAGGTGCCAACAATTTTTCAAGGCTTATTTTGCATTTGTACATTAAATAATACGAAAATCATATTTAATATTACATAGTATATGAATCCAGAGAGAAGAGAGAAGCCAGAGAGAAGCCGCAAGGACAGAGAACACTGGCGCCCGCAGCCCCAGAGTACTCTGTCCCCAGCAGGCGCAGGGCCCCGGCTTCTCTCCCCTGCTGGGCACTAGGCGGGCCCTGCGCCTGCTGGGGACAGAGAACACCGGCACCCGCAGCCCTGGAGTTCTCTGTCCCCAGTAGGTGCGGGGCCACGGCTTCTCTCCGGCTTAAGCTATGGCCCCACGCCTGCCAGAGACCGAGAACACCGGCACCCGCAGCCTGCAGCCCCGGAGTTCTCTGTCCCCGGCAGGCGCGGGGCCGCGGCTTCTCTCCCCTGCTGGGCACTAGGCGGGCGCACATAAATGCCCTGGTGGGTGCCATGGCACCGGCAGGTACCGCATTGGGGATCACTGAGCTAAACAATATTTTTTGTATAATTCTTGTCTGTTCCTATGCTGTAATTTTATTTTTAATCTAAATGGATAAATGAGATTTAACAAATTTAGGCTTTTTAGTGGCACTCAGTGATCATTCAAAATCCCTCCTAAAAACGTATTTCTTCTCTGTATCTTAGAGTTTTATACTCTCCTATAGTATCTGCCTTCCATGTTAAAGCCAACAGCAAAGTCCCTGGAGGACATCATGGAATCTTGGGCACTTCTGCCTTTTCAGAATCAAAACTGCGTAGGGTAGGGGGTTTTGTTTAATTTTGGGTAGGGATTGGGGGCTGGTAGTGGTCTGGGAATAGAAAGGCGTGTCTGTATAGCGAAAGGCTTTGTCAAAGGGGAAAGTTTTGCACCATTTCATATAGATGGTCAGACTCTCTATTCACTGAATATCCTCCGGCAGATCCTTCCATCTTGCCTAGGAGAAGTGTGCAAGGGGGAAAGATAATACAAATAGGACTATCAAGATGTGTGCAAGCCTCAACCATATGCTATTATCACCCTTGTCCTCCTCCTGCCTTGGTTGGGACCCTCACGTTAGGTTTTTCTGAAAGTGGATTGCAGAATCTGCAGGGGAGGGATAATGTATTTGTTTTCTGGGGTGTGTAGTATATTCTTGGGGACTCGATTTATTTAAAATAACTAAAAATCCTCCTGTACTAGGTTTTAGGTGCCCTAACACACACATTAAGAAGCAAATCAAAATTTCAGCAGTATTACATAATCACTCCAGCAAGAGCTTAGCCAGCCTGCCACCCAGAAAAACTCCATTCCACCACTCCATCGTCTAGGAAGCACGCCCTTGCCTTCTCCAAAAACACACAAACTTATCTTTTGCAGCATGCTTGAATGATCATCAAATGCTGTCAATATCAGAGCAAGTAGGAGGGGGAAGCAAGTTCCAGAGACTTGAAGATCTCATGGAGAATGCCTTGCGAGCTGTCCCTCTCTTTTATAACGATAGGATCCAACTTGAGCCCTCCTACTAAGCACAGTTGTGGCAGTATGGCTAGAGAGAGAGGCAGTGCCTTAGGTAGGCTTCCCCAACCCATTCTATAAAGCCCTGGTGCTTTATAGGTCATAACTAACATCTTAATCTCCACCTAGAAACCAATAGGCAGCCAGCACAGATCCTGCAGGACCCCTTAATGCTTAGTAAGCTATTTGGAAGATACAATGAGCAGCTATAGCGGTTTCTGCCTTTTAAAATAGATGTATTTTAGAGCATTAGAAAGTTCTGGTGCAACAGGAAGAAATGTTTGACAGTTACTGGTGACAGATTATTCATCTTAATCAGCTCTTGCATATTAAGCACAGAGGTGAAGCACTAACATTTGTATCAGCCCTAATGCATGTGTCTTTTCATTTACCTTTCCCCGCTATTCTATGAAAATAAATTGTTTAATGGGCAAGAGAGTCAGAAATACAAAAGAATAAAGAGTACAATAATTAGTTACAAGTAAGAAAAAACCTGGTACCCATTGCAAACCTAGAAGAAACAGTTTTTCATAGTAGAAAATACTATTTAGGGTTGTTTTTTTTAATCCAGTAATGCGTGCACATAGCTGAAGGAAGGTGGGATGAGGAAATGAACAAGGATCTGGCATTTCAAGAAGACTAGTGCAGTGTGGTATGGGGCCAGATTGTATGGTCAGTCTGTTGTAAGTGGATCATTTCTGGGTCCCAGACCCAGCTGGCTTGGACCGGGTGGGTCATGATTAGTCATTGTTTCTAGCTCTGGATCCCTAGGACACTCCCAGGCTCAGACTTCTTGTCTGAGGCCCTTCCTTGGAATATGGGATGCTTCTATCCAGCTGCCCTAGATCCCAAAACCTGTGTCAGGAACCTCCCAAGCTCTCCAGTCAGTTTACAAATGCTTCCCCGGAGCCTCACCTGGACTGTGGGCACTCTGGGCTTCTAGTTTAACCTCTGTAGGAACCATGTGGGCAAGCAAGAAACCCAGGCTGAGCAAAGGAATTTCTTAACCACAATCACTTTTCTCTTAAAACATTGGCAGAGGCCCTGGAGGTTTTTCGCCTTCCTCTGCAGCGTGGGGCACGGGTCACTTGCTGGAGGATTCTCTGCACCTTGAGGTCTTTAAACCACGATTTGAGGACTTCAGTAACTCAGACATAGGTTAGGGGTTTGTTACAGGAGTGGGTGGGTGAGATTCTGTGGCCTGCGTTGTGCAGGAGGTCAAACTAGATGATCAGAATGGTCCCTTCTGACCTTAAAGTCTATGAGTCTATTAGAGAGTTACTGATCTTTGAAAAGAACACAGGTCCTGAGACACAGCCTCCCCATGTCTGATCTCAGCCCTTCTGTGAGTCTAAAGTATGTCACTGTTCAGGCTGGACAGTCATACTTGCCCCACCTGCATAGAGAGTGCATTGTTCTATAGGAGTAGGCAACTAGTTGAGTGACAAAGCTGATGGCCGTAGATTGTAGTCTTGATGGTCCTTTGAGGATTCAGTTAGCTTCCCTACCTGGGAAAGGTGTCTGGAATGCAGTACAATAGGCTCCCGTCTGGCAAGCTTAGACAGGTGTTCAACACCCAATATATCTTTGTATCTTTTCTCTTTCCCTCATGCTGTACCTTACCATGTATGGGGGAAAGAGTCACAATGCATAATATCCGTGTCATAATTTGCTGAATTGTATTAGACTAAAGACAGCCCATTGGTAATAGCTCAGTTAGCAATATGGTATCTATCTTCCTGTCTCCTTAGGAGTACAGTCTAATGATGGGTGGTGCAGCCACTTGCTCTGTGTGGGACATGGCCCCCTAACTAGTAAATATTAGTTCCTAGTCTACAACCGGGTTTTGTTTTTTAGAGTAGTGCCTGTTCATACAAGGATACTATTGAATTACAGATAATGGCTATTGCCTTAAGATGCAGGTGACCTACAAAACACTGAAAGATATTGCCAGATTTACTTCAACACTTTTGTGTACCAGCTGCCATTTTTGTTAAATTGACTTGGAAATATCCTGTGATAAATATTTGTCACAGCCAGTTATCAGTCAACTCTGTTCTCTTAAGCAAGTTTTGTCTGTATTTGAATTATTGTACAGTTTGAATATATAGGATATGCAGTAATTTAGGTTACATGAGAATTTGTTCGGTGTTTGCAAAAGGCAGCCTATAGCCAGCCTTAACCTTCAATACCAAAACAGATCTATGAGTCAGTTCCTAAATTCCTAAGATTATTTACAACTGAACTATAGTAAAGCAGCTTTAAGCCAGTTTCAGATGCCAATAAAGGAAGCAAATTCAAAGTAAGTATGAATATACAACATTGGTGCCTTCCCCATTGCATTGTTCTGTGTGTACACAAGGAAGAGTACATGAAGCCCCCTGCCATTTTTGCCTCCTCTACAATTTTAATATATGCTTTTTTCTGAGTTCAAGGACAGGTCCCCACTTACGCTGCCACTAGCCACCCCTTTAGGAATAGGGAGGAATCAAGGGCAATTGATTTGGCTCCTCACACTAATTAACAGAGTTATTCAGCCCTGGAGTTGAATTCCTGATGCACCTCCCCCTAAATACTGTAGCAGCAAATGTGCTTCCCCTGGGGACTCTGGCACTGTGACTGGCTTGGTGAGGCACACTGCCTCCTACGTCTGCCGTGGCCACTGTCCAAGTGTGGGTCAATGCCTCATAGGGATACAACAATAGGCAGGGCCGGCTCCAGGCACCAGCGGAGGAAGCAGGTGCCTGGGGCGGCACACGCTAAGGGGCAGCATTCCGTCCACTGCTTCGGCAGTTCGGGCGGCTTTTTTTTTTTGCTAGGGGCGGCAAAAGTGGTAGAGCCGGCCCTGCCAATAGGTGTGGGTTGGCTCTTAATGTTTGGGAATTTTGCCATGGACTTCAGTGGGATAATTTGGCTCTGGAAAGTAACTGATGATTTTTTTGTTGTAGGATATATGGTATGTTTCATGCTTATTTGTGTAGTTCCTGGCTTTAATCAGTCGCTGCCACAATCTTAACATACTGTTAAACATACTATTATACTTCCTTGTGAATGTTTACCTGTTTTTTTGTGTGCAAGATGTAGATACCAGATTTAAATGTTTCCAGTCACCTAAATTAGTGTTCAGACTGAAGAAGGTGGACATAGTAAGATACAAATGCAGTTGCTGTCCACACATTATTTACTTTTCAAAATTAAAGTCATCATTGTTTGTTTCCAGACTGATCAAAGATGTTATTCAGAAGACAAATGAGTATTCTGCAAAAAAATTAAAAGGATGTATACAGAGAAGTCTTGCTCCTATAATCACTGACGTCAACAGGAATTTATAGACTGCAGTCAGGGTAAAATTAGGCACATCTCAAATTCTATAGCAGCACAATACAGATGCTTGGAAGTTCTAGCTAAGAGTATTTGTGAGGAAGTCACGTGGTATTAATTCCCCAAAACTGCTAATCGGTCTCCTATGATGCTTATTGTGAGGATACACATACTTTTTTAAAAAAGTGTGTCAGGATGCCAGGCATAAGGGGGTCTTGAAGGTTCTAGAAGGAACTGTGCAGGGAAGAGAGAGCAATGTAGAGCCATATCAGCAAGTGTTGGGGACAGATTATCAGGAGAGCTCAGCTCCACACGAGGTACCAAAATGAAGTGGCCAGATATTTTTTTTAAAAACTCAACATGTTAGGTACTGAGCTCTTTTGAAAGGCTCTCCCCAGTTATGGCTGTTGAGCTCTTCTGAAAATTCTGGCTATAAGGGATACTGTTTTTACTTATTTGACTAAAATTTCTGGTTCAGTTACATAAAAAAAGATTACTGAGTCTTTGCCACAGTTGTATGACACTTATGACTTCACATGCAGGGAATACATTTGCCACTTTTTTTTTTAAAACAACAACTTGTTACCTGCAACCAAAGGGGTTACATCCTATCCAAGAGGGAAACCCCATTGACTCCAAACAGACTAGTGTGGAACATTAAAGAGCATAAAACTTTGTTGCTCTGCTTTTCCCCCCCACAAAAGTGAGTCATGCAAGTGGATTCCTCCCCATCAGCTGAGTTTGCAGCTGAATGCATATGGCAGGAGGGGGAATAAAACCCCTAAACAGAAGGAAGTGAGGATCTCTCTGCTACTTGGACTCTGAGAGGGTAAGGTTTTCTTGGTATAAACAAGAAGTCCCCAGCTGTTTAGCCTGGGTTAGCACAAAGAGACAAAGAGCTTACTTATTATAGAAGCTTCTATTACCTTTTGTAACAAAATTGTAATTCATTTGTGTATCTATGTTTACATGCTTATATCTTATAAATAACTGTTTCCTTTTTCCTATTAATAAATCTGTATATAGTTTATTGTAGGACTGGCTACAAGCATTGTCTCTGGTGTGAGATCTAAGGTGTGATTGACCTGGGGTAAGTGACTGATCCTTTGTGATTAGGAGTAACCTGAATATTGCTGTGATACTTGGTATAAGGGACAACCTATTAAAAAGGCAAGCTTACCTGGGTGGTGAGTCAGATCGGAGTATCCAAGGGGGCTGTCTGTGACTCCATGTTAAGGCTGTTATAATGCCTCAGGAGTTTACACCTGATAATTAGTTGGTGAAATCTAAATTTAGAGCTCACAGCCAATTGGGGGTTTGTCTTAGTTCTTAACAGTCACACTCTTGAGTCACTGCAGTCAGCTTGACAATCCTCTTTACTGATATGTTGTTAGTAATTTCTCTTGGTTGTCTAACATATCCTGTATCCGTTAATCCAATTACCTCTCTAAAGGTGTGGGCCTATAAATATTACAAATCGACTGTGAAATGTGTTCAAGACATGGAGGAAAATAGAAATGTAAGTTGTCTGATCATAAATCCAAGGACCACTGATGTGTGTGTGAGGGGTAAGCATACAATATCCTCTACAATACTTTCCTTTCTTGGTTTTTATATTACTGATCTCTCAGGACAGCCCCTAAGGACATTGAAGTGATAGTTACTATTTTTAGCAGAAATTGCCCTATTTATTTTATCTTTATTGGTTCAACTCCGTAGGTTTAAATTTCTGTATTAGATGAAGAAATCATCCATCATGTTTCTGGTCCTTCTCATTCCTATTTTAAAGATTAAACACATTAGCCTTCCTACACCCAGCTTCGCTCTAGTGTTTATATTTGGTAGCCTATGTGTGTGTTGTGCATAATATGTATTATATGCACGACATTAATATTGTACACCTTATCAGGTATAAATCCATGGTAGGCCCACATCTTGAATACTGTGTGCAGTTGTGGTCGCCCCATCTCAAAACAAGATTTATTGGAATTGGAAAAGGTTCAGAAAAGGGCAACAAAAATGGTAAGGGGGTATGGAACAGCTTCCATATGAGGAGAGATTAATAAGACTGAGACTTTCCAGCTTGGAAAAGAGATGACTAAGGGGGGGATATGATAGAGGTGTATAAAATCATGACTGGTGTGGAGAAAATAAACAAGAAAGTGCTATTTAATCCTTCTCATTACACAAGAACTAGGGGTCACCAAATGAAATTAATAGGCAGCAGGTTTGAAACAAACAAAAGTAAGTATTTCTTCACAAAATGCACAGTCAACCAGTTATGGAACTCTTTGTCAGAGGATGTTGTGAAGGCCAAGATGAACAGGGTTCAAAAAAGGAACTAGATAAGTTCATGAAGGATAGGTCCATCAACGGCTATTAGCCAGGATGGGCAGGGATGGTGTCCCTAGCCTCTGTTTGCCAGAAGCTGGGAATGGGCGATAGGGGATGGATCACTTGATGATTACTTGTTCTGTTCATTCCCTCTGGGGCACTTGGCATTGGCCACTGTCAGAAGACAGGATACTAGGCTGGATGGACCTTGGGTCTGACACAGTATGGCCCTTCTTATGTATGATTGCTGGGTAGTTATGCTAAGTCGCACACTGTACTCTGTATTTTGTTTTCCCCAGAATGCTCTTCACACTTGTTCACTCACGCTAAGGTATATCCCATAACACTTTGCAAGCTGAACTCTGCTCTTGGCTCATACAAATACATAACCTGACAGAAACAAGATGTATGACTAATAAGTCCTGGTACAATTAAGAAGTGCCTTCATGGACACCTGGAATGAGGTATCCAAAACAAAAATAAGAAAAAAGTACAGGACAGTGTAGAAAAATCAGTATAAGAAACTGGTAGAGACTATTGGGGTTATGTATAGAGTGCCTTTAGCTTGTAAACAGCCACAATTACAGATAATCTTGAGTGCATACTTTGGAATCAGACCTATGCAAGGTGAATGCTATGAGTGGTATGTATGTCTCCTTTTTATTTTGTACTGCTTTCCCTTTGACTAATAAACTGACTATGCGCAGCTATTTGCACTCAAATATTTTTGAACCGCGAGTGTAGTCAGGTAATTGGCTATATCTAGTCAAATTGCAAAATGGTGTAGAATTAGATCAATTAGGTACTTTTTGGACATAGATAATCTAGCTATAATAATAAAGGTACAGACACCTTTTTTTGTATAAACAGATTACAGTACATGCACTGATATATTTTATTACCCTGCATTATTTTGAAAGTTGTTTGATTGGAGAGAACTCCAGACTAAACCTTTTCCTGGTGATATACAGGATAGATCAATAGAAAAGAAATTATTACAGTTAGGAGATTAGGAGTACTTGTGGCACCTTAGAGACTAACAAATTTATTAGAGCATAAGCTTTCGTGGACTACAGCCCACTTCTTCGGATGAAATTCTCTCTCCCCCCACATGATGTCAGCCTTTTCCTTCACATTGCTGTGTAAAGTAGCAAATATGGATGAACTCCTGGCCTTCTGAAGTCTAGGATTTTTGCACTGAAATCAGTGGAGTCAGGATTTCATCCAACCTTTTTAAAAGCAATCTAAACCAAGCTACTGTACTCTGAATCAGAATTTGGTAACTATATCCATGATGTCTCACAATTTGCTAAAATGGATACCAATAATTAGCTTGTATTAATAATGGTCTATTCCATCTGAGGATGCTTAGACCCACCAATCAGTTGAACTGCGAGTCTGCTCTAGAAATTATTTTGGAGATGTTTGATGGTCTGTGTTATACAGGCGATCAGGCTAGATGATCACAATGTTCCCTTCTGGCCTTAGAATCTATGAAAGCAAGACTTCTATTAACTCTAAAGATTAGAGAAATAATCAAATTTCAGTTTGACAGTGCAATTCTCTCAAAAATATTGTTAAAATACAGTACTAGTTCTCTCCTTAAGAAAAGGAGTTCAGAACTGTCAGCTTTTGGGGGGGAGCGGGTGTCTACTTGCAAACAGAGCTGTCCTTAGGATTTATGGGGCCCTACACAGTATTATTAAACTGGTGTCCCTATGCCCCTTGCTCTTATCAACACAAACATAAGCTTACAGTATTCTACAGAGGTGTGTAACTATTATCTCCCTAACACACACACACACCCCTGTATACAGCTGGACACACCCCTTTATACAGTTGATTCATGGCGTTCAAGCTCCGGGAGGGAGAGGGAGGAGCGGGGACCAAGCGTGCTCGGGGAGGAGGCGGGAAAGAGGTGGATGGAGGCTTGGGAGAAGGGGTCAGGGGGGGTGGGATGTCGAGCACCCCCCTGGCAAGATGAAAAGTTGACGCCTATGGTCCCGGTGCTGCCCCAAATTTTCAGGTGCCCTACATAGTCGCATATGCCTAAGGACGGCCCTGCTTGCAAAGTAAGTTAAGTCAGCCACAATAAACAGAGGCAGAGAGAGCCATTCCATTCCCCCATGCCAAATCCTGGCCAGGCAAACAAAGTAGAAAAGTTTTGCCTACAGATATTTCAAGGGCATTGGGGGAAACCAGAACCCTTGTATTCATCCTCGAGAAAGCCCAGGGCATCTGTGCAGCCTTGTCATTCCCATGTCTGGGAATTTCCTCTTTAAGATGGTGATGATGTTTCTTATGTCATGAGAATGGGTATCTATACTGTAGTTTAGTGCAACACCATCTGAAGATGGAAATTCAGATGCTTCAGTGAATATTCTTTGGTACTTAATATTTTTGTTCTTCAGAGAAACAATTAACAGCTCACTACAGAATTTCTGTGTCACAGTATTCTTTAGAGATGCTGATGCATACATAGCTATTTTACAAGTACTGGGTAAACTGTACATTTCCTTGAACAGGAACTAAATAGCTCCTGAAATTTAGTAGTTCTGCTTTCATTATGAAAACTGTGTGTCAACTTTTATTAGGTACCAACTATTTCTCCTACAAGGAACTGATAAACTCTACCAGATTCGCCAGCAGAACCTTGAAGCTTCTTGAAGTACAGCTATGCTAGGGGGTTGTTCACAGACCTTCCTCTCTCCTTGTGCCCCACACTACTTACCTGGTCCCAATTACCATAGCATTGGAATGCCTGACAATCTTGAGTGACTTTATCCTCGCAGACATCCCTGTGATGCAGTGTTCCCTCTAATTTTTCCCACATATGTGCAGAATGAATTTTGTTATGTGACACATCACCTACATACTGGTGCACATAAAATTCATGTGGTGGAGGTGGGGCCGAGGGGTTTGGAGTGTGGCTCAGGACTGGAGCAGAGGGTTGGGTTGCGGGAGAGGGGAGGGTTCTGGCTGGAGGTGCAGACCCTGGGGTGGGGCCAGGGATGAGGGGTTTGGGGTGCAGGCTGCCCAGGAGCTACAGCAGGGAGAGAGGACTCCCCCAGCTCTCTCTCCCTGCAGCAGCCCCAGGGGGGGGGGGAGGAGGGGAGGGAAGGAAGAGGTGCCTCTACCCCGGCTGCCGAACTGAGCCCCTGTGTGGGGCTTAATAGGCAGCTGCATAGCCGCACAGTTTAGAGGGAAACTTAGTCTGTGAGGTAGGAAAGAATTCTGTGCACATTGCACATGGAGACTGAGTCACAGAGATTAACTGACTTGCCAAGGACAACACAATAGGTTGCAACAGGTACACCTCTACCCCGATAGAACACGACCCGATAGAATATGAATTCAGATATAATGTGGTAAAGCAGCGGGGAGCCCTGGGTCCTTTAAAGCACTACCTGAGCCCTGCTGCTTTACCGCATTATATCTGAAGTCGTGTGGAGACCCGGGCCCTTTAAATCACCGCCTGAGCCTGGCTGCCGGAGCCCCGGCAGTGATTTAAAGGGCCCGGGGCTCTCTCCACAGCAGCTGGAGCACCAGGTCCTTTAAATCCCCGCCAGGGCTCTGGCAGCCAGGCTTGGGCGGTGATTTAAAGGGCCAGAGGCTTGAGCCGCTGTGTGGAGCCCCGGGCCCTTTAAATCCCTGTCCGAGCCCTGCTGCCAGAGCTCCAGTGGTGATTTAAAGGGCCCGGGGCTCCCCGCAGCGGCCGGAGCCCTGGGCCCTTTAAATCACTGCCGAGAAAGCCAGTCCAGTCCGGCACGGCATACCGTCTCTTGCCAGTACGCCGTACCGGACCGAACCCGATATGCGGTCTCACCTATAAGGTGGTGAGATTTTTTGGCTCCCGAGGACCGCATTATATCGGGGTAGAGATGTACCTCACTACAGGATGAAGCTCTCTACAGCAAAACATGCAAAACTAAGGTTTTATCTTCACTGGAGATTTAATCCAGGTTCAATCATGAATTTTCCCCTTAACATGTTCTATGTTCACACATCAATGCGCCTCTATTGCTTCTAGACAGTGAGGTGGCCACCTCGCTATGAGGTGGACCCCCAGTTAATTTATCTTGTTTGCATTGTAGCTAACCTTATGTTAGCAATACACAAGGGCCATAGCAAATCAACAAACATCTATGAACCCTTTTTAAAAAAAAAAATTCACGTGGAGGCGAGGGAGACAAGGTGGGTGAGGTAATATCTTTTATTAGACCAACTTCTGCTGAGGAGAGAGACAAGCTTTTGAGTTACCCACAGCTCTTCACATCTGGGCAAGGCAGTCTTATGATTTTTGATCTTTTGAGGCTGTCAGTATGGCATTTACCCACTGAGTTCAATGTGGCTACGCAATATGTAAATCAGGGAAGAATTTAATCTTTGAAACTAGAGCAACCTTTAAGAAGGGTACAGTTCTCCATTAGCTTGTACAGATCTTACCTCCTCTTCCCCGGCCTGCTGGCACTTATGTAACTAGTGATCCGGTTTTGTTGGTGTGGTTTCTCATGACTCCTCCCACAGCGGGGAGGGGGGGGGGGGAAGCAGGCGTCAGAGGAAAGGGATCAGCCCTGGCTTGGTAAAAGAGCTGAAGCCAGACAGCAGTGGCTCGATCTTCCTGGAGCTAGCGTTCTGTGAGTAGGTAGGTAAGAGCACTTTCACTGTGTGTGTCTTTAACCGGAGACCAGATTTGTGTTTGTAAAGGTTCATTGAGTTACACCTAGGTCTGCCTGGAATCCGATTCTCTTTATTTTTCCTGGACTTTGGGGTATACATACTGGATGTGTTAGTGTGTAATAATATTAATATCAAGGACTTTGGGGGTGATGAAATGGGAGAGGAGGGGGAATATGTGACTCTTCGATTGTCTTCTTTCAGCAGACTTCCTTTGCTATTGCCGAAAAGGAAAAGTTAGTTTCATTTTCTCACCCTCTTGTTGTAGAGGCCGATATTTTTTGCAATCTCTTACCAAATGCTAATGGTGGAACAAGCCTTCTATATCCCCTCCCCCTGCTCCAGCTCCCAGCGCATTTCAGCCTCCTAGACAATGGTAATATCTTGTATAATATTTAGACAAAGTTTCGCTCTTGGAAACGCATCCGCTCCTGTCACAGGAGGTTTTCAGACACGATTGTTGTGTCCTGATCCCTCGATTCAGTTGCTTTTTCTGGTGTGCTGCCAGGGCTTGAAAAACTGGCCCACCGACTCCCAGCCGAAGGAGTAAGGCTGATTCCCCCCCGTCAGACACGCCTTAACCCCGGACAGCTGCCTGTCATTCCCTGGGACTCCTTTAAAGCGGGTAGGTTAAGTGCGGAAGCGGGTGTGCACTGTCTCTAACAGCCACCTCGCCCAGGAGTGGCTCCGAACTGTGTCTCTCTGCTGGGCGGAACTGAAGGGGAGCGTGCGCACGGGGTGAGTCCCCCAGTTTGTACCCTTGTCCCGGACCAGAGCTGGGGCTTTCTATGCAAACGACGGTGTGATGCGATTAAAGAGTTCTCGACGCCTTGCCCGGGGGTTGTTTGCCCGAACAGTGACGAGTATATTTCATAAATAAGTTCATCCACTGGGCTACCTCCTTCACTGCTTCCTTTCGGTGACGGTCTCTGTCTACACAAGGCAGTAGTAGAGGAAGAGGATTTTTAATCTCCTTTTCTCCTCCCACCACCGGCCAGAGGTGGGGAGCACCCCGGCCCACTGCCAGCACAGGGTTCTGCTCATTCTTCCTGACTGGGAGAGTAGTGGGGATTTCCATATCCCATTCCCATGCCGAGGATGGGAGGGGGAAGTGGGGAGAATTTTCACCTCTGCCCCCACACTCCTGGCACTTGCTATGTGTACACCCTACCTGGGTTTTGGTATTAAAAAAAAAAAAAAAAAAAAAAAGTGGGGCCCTCATTTATAGGGTTGCCAGGTGTTGGGTTTTCAACAGAATGCCTGGTTGAAAAGGGACCCTGGTGTCTCCTTTCAGCACCACTGACCAGGCCGTTAAAAGTTCAGTCAGCAGTGCAGGCAGGCTCCCTACCCGGCTCCACACAACTCCCAGGAAGTTGCCAATCTCCCTCTGGCTTCTAGGCAGAGGGATGGCCCAGTGCCAGCTCAGCTGCTCCCATTGGCTGGGAACCACGGCCAATGGGAGGTGAAGGGGCAGTGCCTACAGGCACAGGCAGCACTGAGAGCCATGTGCTCGCACCTCCGCTTAGGACCCAGGGAGATGCCAGCAGCTTCCCGGGAGCCACCTGAGGTAAGCACCACCTGGAGTCCACACCCCATCCT